>NW_005871048.1:57186382-57195375 GCF_000147115.1 Myotis lucifugus | reverse complement strand
GGCGCCGCACCCTGTCACACACAGAGCAGGGCCGATCAGGGGGTTGGTGCGCTGCCCCTGTCAAACACAGAGCCGCAGGGCAATCAGGGGATTGGGGAGCTCCCCCCTATCAGGCACAGAGCAGGGCTGATCAGGGGGTTGGGGCGCCTTCCCCTGTCACGAACAGAGCAGGGCGGATAGGGAGGTTGTGGCCCCGCGCCCTGTCACACACAGAGCCGCAGGGCGATCAGGGGGTTTGGGCGCTGCCCCCTGTCACACTGATCCGGTGCCAGGAGGCCTCGCGGCTCCGCTGATCCCAGTGCTGGGAGGCATATTACCCTTTTGCTATATAGGATAGAGGCCTGGTTCACGGGTAGGGGCCGGCTGGTTTGCCCTGAAGGGTGTCCTGGATCAGGGTGGGGGTCCCCACTGGGGTGCCTGGCCAGTCTGGGTGAGGGGCTGAGGGCTGTTTTCCGGGTGGCAAGTAACTGAAGCTCCCAACCGCTCTTTGTTTTCTTCTTCTTCTTCTTTTTTTTTTTTATTCTGGGCCAGCTTTAGCTCTGAGGCCTTGCTGCTGAAAACATCAATACAATGTTTCTGTCCGGCTGGGTTTCAGTCCGGCTGGTTTCTGGGGTTTTGTTTACCTTCTTATTTGCAACATAGTACATAGTTGCTTAGACTTGCAGCTGAGAGGCCAGCAAGTGAGGCGGGGAATGTTGGAGTCCGCAGCAAGCAAGCCTCATGCTCTCTTCAGTGCCTGGCTGCCGGCCACCATCTTGGCTGACAGTTAATTTGCATATACTCACTGATTAGCCAATGAAAAGGATAGCGGTCGTATGCTAATTACCATGTTTCTCTTTTATTAGTGTAGATTATTTATGTGCAGGCATTATCACATAGGATGATTAAACAACACACCGTGTGGTCAAAAAGACATGACATACTTATTCTAGTCCAACTTCTCATCAACCGAATTCTGAAAATGTATTGAATTAGGCCCTAGAGACCATGAGTTGACTCAACCCTGGCAGTGAGCAGCTAGGTCATTACCAACAATACTCACAGAATACACAAAAACCTCTCTGTGACCACTTTTTGATAATTTCTGTAATACAACTGACGCAAAGACTACAAATTCAAAAAATAATCAGTTTTCATTTCCTGATTATATCTTTTATACTAACAACACTAGCCAGACTTCTTTTGTCTTTTAGATCAAAAGTAACAAGATACCCAAAAATCTAATTGCCCCTACTCCCTGCTGGCACTCAATCCAGAAGTATCCTTGGTTTCCCAAACCCCTTAAAATCACCAAACCAATCCAAATTCTTATTTAAAAACAAACAAACAAAAAACAAACAAAGAAAACCTTACAACTCCCTCTTACCAAGACAGCCCTGATTCTTATATTTTCTTACTGCTGAAATCTGAAGGCCTAACAATGAATCTGAGCATGCCCTTGGTGGTTTTTGACTGTAGAGCTTCTATATTTCTTGGGGCCTTTGTATGAATTTTTTTATTTCGATTGTTCTTTCATTTGCTATTAAAGAAAAATTAGAAAACAAATAACATATCACTTAAAAGACAAAACTATATGCTCCATCGGGATAAATATGCACCATAGGAAACAGCATGGGCTGCCAATTGTGAAATATCTCAAATCTAATAACTTCAGTTCATTTTCTCATGTCTGTTCAGATCTGTAATGTCTGCAAATCTCCACGTTTATTTTCCTGTTTTCTAAGATCACTATCTGCAGAATCAGTGCGGGCCTTCACTGTTTACTCGGTTTTGACAACGTCCTCTGAGTCCACAGTCATGCAGGTCATGTCAAGTAAATTGGGCCATGCATGCCATTTGACCTTCAGGGAGCACAGAAAGTTATCTAAACAGAATGAAGTCCATGTATGTTATTTGTTAAAAGGCAAACTATTTTTCTTTAATTTTACATAAATGTCTTTTATACGATGTTTGGGGCAATTTTTACGTTTCCTGTGCTAATGGGAGTTAGAAAAATTACTATGGGACTTGAATGCATACCATGAATATAAAACACACTCAGCAACAAAACTTTGAATATGTTTCTCACATTGCCACCTTCGCCAGTGATGTCTTCTCTATTGGGATGCTTTCTGCCCCATCATCCCTTCAACTGATAGCCAATTTGCTGCACTCTCTTTGGCTCTTGTGTCATCTCCTCTAGGAATCTATCCCTGAGTAGTTTAGGCTGAATTAGTCTGCCCTTTCCTGTGATTCCATAATAGGCTGTACAAATTTATCATTACATATACTTAAATTATTTTTTCTGAGTTTGTTTTTCCGATAGACTATGGGTTTCTTAGAGAAATCTTGTCTTATTCATTTTGTATCTGCAATGCCTGGCTCAGTAAATGTGTAAAAAAAAAATAGTGGTTTTAATCACTTCCTATTTAAGAACTAAAATCTAGTACAGACAACCAGGTGCTTTTTACTTAAAATATATAATTTTGAAAACTTAGCAAATACTCCCATATTTGCTATAATAACTAAGTGTTCTCTGTAGTGTATAATGAAATTAATTTCTTTGTATTGAGAGAGATTCTTTTGCACTATTGAAAAAAAATATCAATTAGATACTAATTAGTCTTGCTTTCTGCTTGCAGAGGCCTTGAGGTAAACCTGCGTGGAAGAGAATGGGCACAATAATTAAGTAAACATTTAGGCAATTCAAACCTTGTGCTCCTTGCAGATAAAAATGCAAATCAGGTTTGCAATATAACCTCCATACAGAAAACCAGGGCAAATGCTAATGAATTTAACACATTTGTTTATGATGAGCAGTTTGGTTTAAAAACCATTGATTTCCTTATAAATAGAAGCTGCGAAACATAAACTAAAGTTGTTATGCTGCACCAAACCTGAAAAATTAGAGGCTTCTAATGGTCTTCTGTAATACATTGTGAGGATGATGATTATGAAAAAACTCAGCAGTTTTGATGACTTACTCTCTTTTGGCAAGAGGCCCTGACTTATGTGACAGAAGGTAGCTTGCATAGATCAGCATAGAGAAGTGAGAGATAACAGCTATTGTGTTATGTAATAGTGTAATGATATAACATTTACAGGGTTTTAAGTGCAAGTGAGAAACAACATAAGTGAAGAATTTCACAGTTAAAGGAGGAAACATACCAGTTTGCTCTGTGGCATCAAGTCACAATCTAGAATTGAGGGACTCATGATTCAGGGTGCATGGTGTAGGTGCTTGCTTAAAGAAACAGTCTGTCCCAATTATTCAAGTCTTATATTATTTCATATTTTAATATTGGGGAATACACAAACTTTCTTTATAATGCCAGGATAACCCTCCATAAAACTTATGATTTTACTTCCCTACTCAGAAAAGTCTATCGTCAACTAATTGGCCATGTTATGATGTCTAAGCATTCTGCCTCAGTTCTCCTGTATATCAGAATGGGAGCTGACCCACTTCTCCAAGTTTATTTTCTTTTCCTATCTAGTTATAACCTTTATTGGAATTACTGTCTCCTTGATTAGTACTAGACCTTGAGCGTTTTTATTTGCATGAGTCAGTCACCTTCCTTGAGTTCCTCCTCTCTTTCTTAAGTCCATCTGAAGTCCCAAATTTTTATAAGAACAACAAAACTTTTACTGGATTTTATTATGTGTCAACACTGATTGAGCAGTTCACATACACACATACAGTATCTTATTTATTCTTCATAAAATCCTTGAGGAGGTTGTAATATTACACCCATTTCAAAAATAATAAAACTCATATTGAAAGAGGTTATATAATGTCTCCTAGGTCTAATAACTAGCAAACAGCAGGATTTGAACTTAGTTCTGATGGACTGACTACAAAGATTCCTGTCTCTGTTCCTTATGAACTTACCATTTATTCAGAAATTGGCTATCAATTCTCATTATTATTTTCACATTAAGAGTTATTTACCCAAGGACAGACCATAAGTATGAGATGGAAGACATCATTAATTGTTTCCTTCTGAATTCTCAGACAACTTTACATGTTTACTAAGTAACTTATTATTCAACACATAGTAATAAATAGACACAAATACTTACCGACACTGGTTTAAATCACTTTAAAACATAACATATTTATGAAAATATACATTTGAATATTAATCTGGATAAAAATAGCAATAACTTTAAAGGCAAGATGTAGATATTTGATGGAACCGTAGAAAATAACAGTAGGAAAGATAGTTTTATGGAGTGTCTATAATAAAATTCCACATGAGCCATGGACTGTGAAATCCCCTGTGGACTTACAGTTTATAAGAATAGGCCTATCAGTAAGCCAATAAATAAAAGGTAGAAAAACAAGGACTATAAGGAACACATACTTCAAGAGTTATTGTACACAGAGAAGCAATAGGAATGTCTTACTACATACTTGGATGCCTGAGATGATCTGGGATGATGAGAGTTAGCCAGGGAAATGAAGTGAAGAAAGACATTCCAGGCAGAAGATAAAAAGAGATAGAATGGTCACTGAGGAAGAGAGATAATAGCACATTAACGGAAATGCAAATGATTCAATGAAACTGGACTCAAATGTGAAAAGGGGCATCGGCTAGTGATGAAGCCAAAGGAGGTGAATACATGCTGTGTCCCTGATTGTCTTTCCTGCCCCACTAAAGGGCTTTGAGCTTTTCCCGAGGACGTTGGCAATGCAATGGAACTTTTTATAGAGAGAGGTATGCAATTAAATTCCTAATTTATAAAATCATTGTGGTAGAAATGCTAAAGGTGACTAGAGGGGTTAAACAGTGACTTCTGTGATAAGTTGATACAAATCAAGAATGGAAGAACAAAGCAGCAGGAAAGAATATTCAAAAGACACCCGGAAACCAGAAGCAATGGAACTAGGTCAGTGGTCGGCAAACTCATTAGTCAACAGAGCCAAATATCAACAGTACAACGACTGAAATTTCTTTTGAGAGCCAAATTTTTAAAACTTAAACTATATAGGTAGGTACATTGTTATTAACTTAATTAGGGTACCCCTAAGGCTTAGGAAGAGCCACACTGAAGGGGCCAAAGAGCCGCATGTGGCTCGCAAGCCGCAGTTTGACGACCACGGAACTAGGTGAAAGATTGATTTGAAAGAGTAAGAGAGAGGAAATCACAAAGAAAGAATTCCAGTATATGACTTTAAAGAAACTTGATGGATGTGCAACAACTGGCTGTCGTGACAGAGCAAGCATACTGATAACACATTGGGATGATGCTAAGATCAATTTGAATATTTATATTTGAAATGCCAAGAGATTTTCAGCCTACAGTCTTGACCTCATACATAGTGAGATTTCACATGAGAAAAAGATATGGGGGAGCATTCATTATTTAGGCGATGGAGTGAATTCCATCACCTGGGGAGTAAGTATATAGCACAAAGAAAAGTAAGCCAGTAATTGATCCCTAAGGAAAGATAACATTTAGAGGATAAGGAATAGAAGTGAAAGCAGAATTTTAAAAATGGGCCAACACATGGAAAAAGAATGGAGAGAAATGGAGATGGGGGATGGGGGGGAGTCTGGCAGTCAAAGCTTGTTATGGAAAACAAACCACTGTCAGAGAATTCAAACCCATACCCAGAATACATCTCAATTATAGTAAGAACAAATAAACCTTATTCCACTCATCTGAGTTGAGAGGTCTAGTGAATTAGAGTTTCATCAGAAGTCAGGTGGCTAATGTCCTCAAATATGATCGATCTCAGATGCTGCTAAGTTAGACATTTAGCAGCAGTAGTAGCCAAATCAGATTGCTGAGAGTAAGGACACATTGTGTGGATCCATGAATGGCTTCTCTCTGTTCTACCGTGATTGCTACATTCATGTAACAACCATACAGCATTTAGGTGTCCAAAAAGAAATTTAGGTTGGCTGGCATGCAGTGAACATGTAGTTTGCCAGCGTCTGTGACAGATACTTTCTAATGCACTTTTATATGAGACTCAATGGCTTGCCCCTTTTATGTCTACTATTAGAGACCCGGTGCACAAATTTGTGCACGGTTGGGAGGTCCCTCGGGGTGACCTGTGGGGATCGGGCTGAAACTGGCAGTCCAACTCCACCTACTGCTCCTGCCTGCTGCTCCCGCTCATCCCAGCCCTGCTGCACCTGCTGCGGGCTTGTGCCCAGTCAGTCCTGACCGGGAGAGGCTTGAGCGGCAGCAGCGGTGCTCGCCAGCCATGAGCCCTACATCTGGCACCCATCCTGAGGAGGATGGAGGGAGCAGGATTCAATAGGCCCTCTGGGCGGGTGGTGGGACGCCCTTGCTGGCCAGATCCATCCCCACTGAGTTTGTGCCTGTTGTTGGGAGCCACCTGGTGGTGGCTTTTATACCTTTTCTTCCTTGTGAAGCATCTAGGGAGGGGAAGTGGCCGCGGTGCCTAAGGCCAACTTCCAGGAGGCCTGCAGTGCTGTCGGGATCCGTCAGTGCCTGGCCTGTTCTCTGGAGGTTGGACCTGCAGTGCTACAGAGGGTGTGAGTGCCTGCCACCAGGCTGGTGGGCTGCTGGGATGGGTCAGTCAGCTGAGTGGTGCTCCTGCTGTGGGAGCGCACTGACCACCAGGGGCCAGCTCCTGTGTTGAGCGTATGCCCCTGGTGGTCAGTGCACATCATATCAACTGGTTGACCAGTTGTTCGGTTGCTTAGGCTTATATATATATATATATATATATATATGGTAGTCAGTGCACATCATATCAACTGGTTGACCAGTTGTTCGGTCGCTTAGGCTTTTATATATATAGATATTAGGGCCACCCACCTACATGTCTCCAGGCCACATTGTCTATGATCTTCCAATGTTGCTCATTCCAGGCACCTGAACTTCCTGTCAGGCCATTCAACACTACCTGGAATTTCAGGTATCCTTACCTAAGTCTAATTTTCTCTCTAGTTCAAGAGTAAAGCCCAAGGGTAGGGTATCTCATCAGCATTCACAGGTTATAATAATTTAAACTATAGTATAGATCCAGTCAATATAACAAACTAATGTATCCAGTTTTTTCTCTCTCCATGAACTGGTCTTGGGGACCTTCTACACACACTCATACACAAGACCATATATATGAGTTGAGGTAGAACATTTAATAAAAACATCTTTATTTGTTTGCTAGGGCTGTCATAACAAAGTACCATAACCTGGGTGACTTAAACAAAATATATGTAATTTGTCTAAGGCTAGAAATCCAAGATTAAGGCTTGGTTCTTCTGTTCTATGCTTTTCCCCTATCTCCTGGTGAATACAGAAATCTATGGCATACCTATTTACTAGTATTTATTTACTAGAGCCCCGGTGCATGAATTCATGCACATTGCAAGGAAATTAATTAGAGGAAATCTATAATAATAAAAGTATAATATGCTAATTAGACTGGACATCCTTACGGATGTCCTTCCTTCTGGACAAAGCCACAGTGGGTGAGGGCCGCGGCAGAGGCGGCAGAGGCAGCAGAGGCCCCCAGCCATGGTGGCGATGGGTGGGGGCTGGGGCCAAGGCCCTTGCACGAATTTTGTGCATTGGGCCTCTAGTACTTTAATATTACTATTCTCCCTTTCTCTATAATAGAAGTCTAAACCAAATTCATGATCGACAATGACAGATTGAAACACATGTGTGCAATTGGTGGCAGCTCGAGTGTTATATGAACCGCCCATGTGCGAGTCAACAGTCTTTTATAAATAAAGAATAAACTTGCTTAATTAGACCTGATTTCTGATTTAGCTAAACTTTTTCCAGCCTAGTGAAGCACCCCAACTTCTCTTTCAGGTAATTGTTGGCAACACAGCAGTAAATATCAACACAAAGCAGATTATTATTGTAGATCATGCAGGGAGAACAAAGGGTAAAATATTTAACTGCAGCAGTGTTTGACTATATTCTGCACAGTGAGAAAACCTGAAGTCATTTTAAAGGCCCACCATTTCTTACTTCTTTTCAGTTGGGTCAAGTTTCTAAACTTTCTAAATCTCCATTTTCTGGCTAATGAAAAGAAATTAGGATTCCACCAAGTCTTCTATCTACCTACTCCAGGACTTCTGTGAGAATCAAATGAGATGAGGCAGGGAAAATGCTTCACAGACATTTGGTTAAAGTGAGAAATGTTTCCACCTGGCTATAAAGCAAGTCATGTCCCTGGGCTGAAGTAACTCCAAGGAGGCTAGTCTCTAGGGAGAGGAAGCCAGGCATTGCAACGTGACATCATTACCTGGATGCATACTTAGCATATTAGCCATATATATATCTACTAGAGGCCCGGTGCACAAAAATTTGTGCACTCGGGGGGGAGGGGGGGTCCCTCAGCCCGGCCTATGCCCTCTCGCAGTCTGGGACCCCTCGGGAGATAACGACCTGCTGGCTTAGGTCTGCTCCTGGGTGGCAGAGGGCAGGCCCAATCCCTAGGTGCAGCCCCTGGTCAGGCTCAGAGCAGGGATGATTGGGGAATTGGGGCACCGCCCCCTGTCACACTCCAGGCAGGGTTGATGGGGGGGTTGTGGCACCACCCCCTGTCACTCACAGAGCAGGGCCCATCAGGGGGGTTGGGGCTCCGTACCCTGTCACGAACAGAGCAGGGTCTATCAGGGGGTTGGGGACCTCCCCCCTGTCACGCACAGAGCAGGGCCCATAAGGGGGTTGGGGAGCTCCCCCCTGTCACTCACAGAGTAGGGCCCATAAGGGGGTTGGGGAGCTCTCCCTGTCACACACAGAGCAGGGCCGATAGGGGAGTTGGGGCACCACTCTCTGTCACACACAGAGCAGGGCAGATCAGGGGGTTGGGGCGCCGCACTCTGTCACACTCAGGGCAGGGCTGATGGAGAGGTTATGGCTCTACTCCGTCACACACAGAGCAGGGCTCGTGGGGGGGGGGGAGTTGGGGCGCCGCACTCTGTCACTCCACAGAGCAGGGTCGATCAGGGGGTTGGGGCGCCGCTCTTCTATCACTCTACAAAGCAGGGCCGATCAGGGGGTTGGGGCGC
>NW_005871048.1:57177434-57184934 GCF_000147115.1 Myotis lucifugus | reverse complement strand
GTTTGGAATAAAAACTGACCCCTTTGGTTTGAGCAAACTCCCACAGTTCTTAAAAATATCTGGAGCGATGAGAACCTCAAGCAATCTATTGCAAAGAAGCATGAGGATAAATTCTACTAGTTCCATAAACTGGTGAGGCAGATCTTATTGGAATTACCTATAATGCTCTTTTTTAAAAAAAATATATTTTTATTGATTTCAGAGAGGAAGGGAGAGGGAGAGAGAGATGGAAATACCAATGATGAGAGAGAATCATTGATTGGTTGCCTCCTGCATGCCCCCTTCTGGGGATCAAGCCCGCAACCCGGGCATGTGCCCTTGACTGGGACCCTTCAGTCTGCAGGCTGACGCTCTATTCACTGAGCCAAACCAGCTAGGGCTATAATGCTCTTTTTACCTATATATTACTTATAATGTGGACAAGAATCCCTCAATAAAATCTCTCTTGCTTATTCCCTTATAATTTATTCCTTTCAGAGACTTTAATTGCTAATATATCTTGGATTAGCCCTCTGTGCGATATTGTGTTAAGCATTAACTTAGTCACAAGGAATATGTGTTGTTAGCCAGGCATTCTGGATCCACAGTCTGCAATGATAACCATGGCTCTCTATTACCTTGATGTGCCTGCTGGTACTCCAGTCCATGATCAAAAAACTCCCTACTTGCTTAACTCATGGTTAAGATGTTAAATCTCCTTTGCTGATATTCAATGACACTTTCAGACTTTGACTATCTCCCTCTCTTGAGAAATTCTTTACTCACTGTGTCTTACGCTTCTTTTGGTAACCTCTATGATACCAGTAATTCCAATGCTCATGAGATTCCCACAATCTCACTCTATTCTTTCTTCCTCAAACACTTCACCACCACTTCAGCCACTCACTGCTTTGATTCTGTGCTACATCTTATCCTCACATTAAAGTGCTCCGCTAACATACTCACTGAGCACAAATGATTTCCTCCTTCAACTTAACCCACTTTGTGTGCTTTTCTCCCCACTAGTGGTTTGAGTTCACTGTTTCTTTCACTTACCTCTACCACCCACAACTGTCTGCTTATGCTCCCCTTCAAAATCAACTTACATTCTAAGGCCTGTCACTTAAATTACTTCCCAGTGTCAATGCTCTGCTTATGGTTGGCAAAAACCTAAACCTAGATCAGATTTACTATCTGTGTTCTCTGAGAACTGTTCAGGCTACTGAGGACCACTCAAGGAAATCTCAAAGTCAAATGTATTATTATGTATAAATTCATAACTATAAACTACATCTTGTCCTCAACCCTGTATGGAAAAAAAATGCTTTTCTACTGAGAACCTCTCTAATTCTCCATTCCTCCTTAGACATCAGAATATAAACACTCCTGCCAGTCTTTGTTTATGACCTTGCTTCCAAATTTAATGAGATATCAGAAGCCATAAGACAGAAAAATCTAGAAGAATCTGGCTTTGCCCACTAGGTTTTTTCCCTTCTTTCATGTCACTGGAGGTTTTTACTTCTCACATACTATTATATTCAAAATATAAAGAGTTATACTCTGATTGTGATTTTGTGGAAGAGACAATAAAAGTAGATAAGATATAAATATTTATTTTTAAAATAATTGTTGTATAGTAGCCAGAATCTACAAAGATTGTTATTTAGGCATAGTGAAGGTCCATTTGGTGGAGCCACACAATTCTGTGTTTATTAATGAAGATATTTTCATCTAATATGCTCTTTTGAAGGAGACACACTATTAATCTTTTCCAAAGATCCTCTGTAAATCTTCTGAAGGATCATGTTCTACACTGATTAAGTTGTGACTTGTTACCAGCAATTTCTTGGTTATGTACTATTTCTTGGAGATCCCCCCCCCCCAATGTAGTATATGATGATTATGCATTATATTGTATATGAATCCAAGTTTTGTTTTGTTTTAAAGCAAATCAAGATTTTAAACATTTGGAAGGGCTAGAAAATATAGGAATATATATTTTTAAAAAGCTATAATTTTGATTTGTAAATACTTATGTCAGGCATTAAATATTTGCTGTATGTTTTGGTTTTTATTTTAAGTGAGTATTTCCTTGTGATTTTTATATCGTTAGTTTGCCTCTTCCAAAATTGAGATGAAGATAAATAATTATCTTAATACCACTTTAATGAATTATATTTGTTGAGATATGGATAATTCTAAAATATATTAAAATTTTAGATATTGTAAAATATGTTTTTTCAGTTAAATTTTAAATGTCATAAATGTTCCTATAATTTCACTTTTTTTGAGAATTTTAGAAATGCCATTATTTTTCATTTAGCTCAAAATTTATAAGTACACTATAGTCACCTACTAAATTGTGAGATTGTCGTTTGTTTGTTTAAAGAGGTAGTTGGTTAATTTCTATATGGTTAAAGACATTGCAGATTTACAATTAAAAATACAACTAAAAATAAAATATTTAGTAAGAATACTTATTGTCATTTAGAACAGAAATTACATGTGTAGTAGAATATCTTCTATATTTTCTTACTTGATCTCATTATCAATTTTATTATTTGGAATACTGAACATTATATAAATTTTTATAATACTCTAATACCCATAATACTAATATTGTTTACTTTACAAACACAAATTTTAATATAAATATACACATACAGGTAGATTGATAATGATAGATGATAGATAGATGATAGATATAGATATATAAAATTGCTTTCAGAGAGGAAGGGAAAGGGAGAGAGAGATAGAAACATCAATGATTGAGCCTGTAAACCAGGCATGTGTCCAAACCTGGAGTTGAACAGTGACCTCCTGGTTCATAGGTTGATGCTCAAAAACTTGGCCACACTGGCCAAAACAAATTTTTAAAAAGTATATTGTTTCATTGGTTTTGCTTAAGCACGCTCTATATCATAGCATTTTCTCTGAAAAGTCTTAACACATATATTACAATATATTACCTTTAAAACCTTACCTAACTGAAAATATGAAAGGCTTACTTCCAATTGATATTCACTATTTTCCTAGTTTTCATTAAAGTAGTTTAACTTTATTGGTCAGAGCTGGAATTTGTATGCAATTGTGCTACATAAGATGACAACATTTATTATGTTGAAGAATAACTTTTAAATAGCTGACACAATTCTTTAGTGATAAATCACCAAAAGAAAAATAGGTCTTCCATTTATAAACTTTAGAGAAGACATTTACAAAGCCCTAAAACTATTTTTACCACATATAGGCATTATGTTTGGCAATACTAAAATATTATTTTACTTAGACAAATCCTATATAATAAAAGCCTAATATGCAAATAGACCTGAAATGAGGAATGACAGGTGGAATGGCTGGTCGCTATGATGCGCACTGACCACCAGGGGGCAGATACTCAATGCAGGAGCTGCCCCCAGCCCACAGGCCCCAGGCCAGCTAAGGCAAGTGCCAGCAAGGCCCCCCCACCCCCTGCACCCGATCGCCCCGCTGGTCGCCCCACAGATTGGCCCTGGTCGCTGGCCAGGCCTAGGGACCCTACCCGTGCACGAATGGAGCTGCAAGGGCTGAGGCAAGCCACTGCAGCTGCAAGGGCCGAGCCCCTTGCAGGAATTTTGTGTATCTCGCACCTAGTATGGTATAAAGTTTTATTGCAATTAAAAATAAAAATATACACTATAATGTTGATATATTTTTCAAACTCATATTCTTCATCTTTAATATTTTTGCATTCTTGTATAATAAACTGAAAATAATTATTTTAAATAGTATATTGGGATTTCTTCATAAGATAAAAACATGAATGTTTTTCTATGTATCAAATAACTACCTTATTTGCTCTATTTAAAAAGTCATAGAGTTAAGTAATAACTTTAAAACCCATAGTAATGGTGACAAATACCTTATAAGGTAGACCAGTATTAAAGTGGAAACTTTTAAGGTAACTCTGGTAATAGGAGCACCCTCTATCAGCTCAACCTGATGGAAGCCTATTGGCTCTCATCAGGCAAAGTAAGGTGCCATTAACTCTAAGTCCCTAGCTTCATGTTGCAGAGGTGCTATTCAGAAAAAAGCAAAGAGGTCTGGACTTGGTGTCTCCACCGAAGGCATAAATTGAATCCTAGGTAGGGCAGGTTGGGAATAATCAGACTCTAATCACTAGTGCCTCAACTCTCTATTAAGGCAGAATTTCTCTGTTGAAGCGGGAAACTGAGAAGACCAGAGGCTACAGCTCCCACCAATCACCGTGCTTGTAAAGCTGGGGTTTATTTTCATAAGTGGGTGGTTGTCTCCATTCCCAACTCTTGACTAATGCTCAACAATGTTGCTCAGTGAGAGAGTCAAGGTGTAAGTGAAACTGAAATGTGGGGTCTTTGAGTCCGAGTTCGTTGTCTTGCAAAATCAAAGAATGAAGTCTCAGGCAAAAACAGTTAGCAGAACCAAAATTTATTGATAGAAACCAGTCCTAGAAAAAGTGCAGTGGAGTTCCTGATGGAAGTCAGTGTCCAGAGATTTCTTTCTATGTTACAGTCAGTTGTTAAAGTTTATTAGTCCATAAGCCAGGTGGGCATAGGGGAGCTTGTCTCCTGCCATCAACCCAAGAATCTAGCTCACAGGGAAGATAGAGTAGGAGGAAGCAGGCTTTTTAATCTAGGGGGTGGATACAGCCTTTACTAGCTCCTGATTGGTCTTTTCAAAGAATTCTGCCTTATATCCTTGAAATTGGCTTATATGCCTTACTGCCTCATGACTGGTTATCTGCCTGTCTTAGCAACATCCATACATTTTAAACTTTGTTTCCTGTGAGCACCTTTTCTTCCCTGCTCAGATGGGTTGTCCTAGTAACTCCCCCCAGCTGGGTTTCTGGGTTCTAGTAACTCCTCCCCCCACCCCACGGTCCCTGCCCCTGTCTATCTAGTTTCCCTCTAACTCCTCAGTTTCTTGCTGGAAATTGTTTTGTGCTTTTATTATATCAAAATGAGAGGTCACTATACTTTAACTGAAAATTACTTTGGAACTTTGATGGATCCTGATGATTTTGATAATTTTTGACAATATTTTCTAAAATATAGTGCTGTAATGACTGGAGTGAATATATCAGAGGACCAATAAAATGTAATTTTGAGGTGTTCCTTTTTTATTTTTAATATTCAAAGTCCTGTTTTTGCTTGTTTTACAAAGTTACACTACAAAATTATTTGCAAATATTCACATTATCTTGTCAACTTAAGAAACATTCAAACCTGTGAAGATTTTTGTGAGTTTGTAAGGACAGGAAAAAAAGGCCTTTCCTTTTCTTTGCTGTGGCCTTCCACAATTTATGGGAAGCATCTGGTAATTAAACCCCAAGATTATTGGTTCCTCTGATTCAAATAGCTCCTCTATTCACACTGTGGAACAAGATAAGCTACTCTCAAGGCTACATTCTTGCATCCCCTTCTCCCTGCTGTTTTCACAACTCATGGATAATTTGCACCAAGGAGTCTCTAGTTAGTAGAAAGTTCACCCCCCTCCCCTTCAAACAAACCTCTTTTGAACTCTTCATCACTTTTTTTCTAAGCTTGTTTTACAAGCTTAGGAAAAAATACTGATAAAACACCTCCTTAGGACATCTGCTGGACTGTCTCCTGGAAAGCAAACAAACTGTAACTTTTCAAGACAGCCCCTGATATCTGCTCAACTTCAACATAATCCACATCCCCTCCCTTCCTTGTTACTTAGCAATAACCACTGCTTTAAAGAGAAGGCCACTCTTTATTCCATGTGCTGTACTAACTAGCAATACTTGGCTCTTTCCTCCCTTGGAAAGTAAAATAAACTTCCTATCTGACTCTCTTCTTTTAGTTGTGAATTATTTCACAGCCTGCATCACAAGCCAAACCCTAACAGTGTATTTGAGCCAAAACTGTTGACAATTGCCAGGAAGCAAAATCTCAACAGATTGAGATAATGCTCTGGAGAATGGCAGTTTTGTACTGTATTTTATACATTACAATCAAACGAGGAGACATAAGTGGGTTACATGAAATCCATTCATGACAGATTAGGGGGCTGAGAGAAAGCAAAGTAGGGGAAACCTCTGGGATTGTATAAAAAGTGAAATGATAGAAACATATTTCTTTTACTTAGGTGGGTGCAGGATACTTTACAGTCAACAATTAATAACAATGAGGGGATTTGTGGTCTCCACAGAGTGCTTTGAGTGGTCTGGAAAAAAATTACTTTGACATTCCAAAGATAAGTTATCATAGATGCAAAAAGACACTAGACAGACTCAGTTAAGGTACAGGTTGGCCTTTGTCAGGGAAGATACTGGCTTAGGACATGACTATCCACCATAAACAGCATTTAATTAAAAATGTTTTAATTTCAGACCATCCTTTGTGGTTACTTCAGGTCTCTGAGTTTGCAAGGTTACCATGCAGGCCTTTCCTGAGCTAGTCAGGTTAGCATGTGGCCTCTTTTCACCCACCATCTATTCATAGCTCAATACCTATTTATTATTTACTTTTAATGAATTCTGAGGGCAATATTTATGTTAAAATTATTAAAACATCAAACTTAAATGAACTGTTTATAACTTATCCAGTTTCTTCTATTTTTCTTTTAATTCTCATCTGAGAATATGTTCACTGATTTCTAGAGAGAGGGGAAGGGAGACAAAGAGAGAGAATGTTATGAGAAACATCCATCAGCTGCCTCCTGCATTGTGCCCTGACTGGGACCAGTGATTGAACCCAGAACCTTTGGTGTAAAGGACAACACTCCAACCAACTGAGCCACGTGGGCCAGGGCAATAACTTGTCTAGTTTCTATGAATAGAGATACTATAGACAGTAGTAGCAATGATAAAAAAAAAGAACACTTAACACATGTAAAGTACACACCATAATGAAGCTCATTGCAATACAAATTATAAATTATCAATAATGAAGAAATGTCATGACAATTTACACTCTTTATTCAATGTTGGCTGAAATCAAGTGGCCAATATTGTCCTTTTAGAAAATAGAGTTTCAAAGTGTATTTTGAAGAACATAATGAAATGTCCAAGAGAATAGAATTTTATTCAAAATATGTGAGAAACACATGTGCAAAATTAAATCACCACCTTGTCTTCTGACTTTACCAAGCAGCCACTTGATATTTCACTGTCCTGTGACCTGAGTACCACAGAAAGATAAGATCTAATAAAGATAAGCAGAAAAAAAATAGCCTAAGAACATATTGCTCCATAAATATTATGTATCAGTCTGTAATCCTTTTCTATGACTTAGAGCTGCCAGAATTGACTGATGAAATACAAGTGTGGCTTGCTGTTTTAGTAATAACATTTCCTGGTCTATTTTATTAAAAAACTAGAGGCCTGATGCACAAAATTTGTGCCCTCTCGCATTCCAGGACCCCTCGTGCCTAACCATCCGCCTGCTTGCTCCTAATGGTCCCCCTGCTCGCTCCTGACTGCCCACCTTACCTCAATAGGGGGTGGGACTGGCAGCCAACCTCCTGCCGCCCCTCCCC
>NW_005871048.1:57157878-57177246 GCF_000147115.1 Myotis lucifugus | reverse complement strand
TGATCAGCCTTGATTGAGGCTAAGCTGGCCAGACCCTACCCGTGCACGAATTCCTGCACTGAGCCTCTAGTATACTATAATATAGAAAAAATAGGACAAGAAAAAATTAGAGTATCAGAATTTTAGTAATTTTCATAGGCATACTAAATATTTATGCTGTTATAGTTCCTAAAAGTTGGGATAAGTCCGTATGGCTTAGGAAATTAAAAAGGAGGAGTAATTAACAGGATTAAATGATTAAGGTGCAAAATATGTGTATTAAGAGGAAGGGATTTCAGATTATTCAACCAGAAGATGAATAGCCTCTTGATAATTATGGAACACCTTAGATCCTTTACAGAGAAGCTGAACCTCCATGCAAGTTCAAGCTTGCATAACTGTTTATAATTAGTATTGATTTCATGACAGATTTTGCTCTAACTGAAGAGATTGGCAGCAGCAGCCACGAGGATAACAGGAAAAAAAAACAACAACACAGAACAAAATAATAGTGAAAATTTGTTACTCAAAAACCACACTGTCTACTGGTTATGGTGTCCATACCACCTAAGTTTGTACCTTGACCTCTGTTGTCACTGAATTTGCTGGTGTGCTAGTTTGCCTATAAAGTCACTGGGAAAACATTGTCAAGTTATGTCATGTGAACGACTCTCCCATGTCAGTCCTTAAGGGCGAGTCTTTCAGACCTTAGGCATCTACATGTCCAGTGCTTGTCACCATCACCCTATGCTTCTTATTAGAACCTTGTAATTCTGATCATTCAGAACAAACTCTGATAAAAAAAATAGCATTTTATCCTCCTAATAAGCATCTTCTGTCTCTACTACAAGTCTCTCAGTGTCATAGCGACCTTTTAAACCAGGCTTTCCCATCTGAACCACAGAGGAGAAAAAAAATTGTTCCAGTGACTATTTTCTTAATTGTCCCATGGATGGTACTAGTATCAAATCAGACGCATAGGAAGTTTGCATTATACGAAACAGATACTTTAAGACATTAAGGCTTAATTCTCTGCGGATCCCTGGAGGAACAATTCTAGGTTTCTAGGTCACGCTTGCAACTTCACTCAGGTAATCCATAATCACCTGGTTATTGACCCTGAGAGTCTGGGGTAGGGGCGGATGAGATGACTCTGAAATTAAGTCTTCCCCCTCCTTATTCTTTACTTTACACTTTAAATAAGTGTGAAAAGAGAAACGTGTTTATCTCCCCCCCTCCCCACCCTCAGAGGCTTTTCGAAGTTATATTCTCTTTTTCTGCTCATATTTGAAAAAAAGTTTTCAGGTCCAAGTTGACTACATATGACTTTTGATGCAAAAGTTTTAAGGTGATTAGGAATTATTGAAAATAAGAATTATTGGTTTAATATTGACTTGATATTTTGAAACCATTAACCTTGTAAAGCAACACTGTGAATATCATTCTGAAACAATTTGTAGCATATCTAAACTTGTGAAACTCTAAGCATTTACATGGCTGTGTTACTGGGATCCCAATAAAATGGCATGCGTATTTTAAAATAAATCATATCTTGAAAATTAAAAAAATAACCAAAAAACAATCACACAAAGGTCAAGTTTTTGCCTTCTGTCACTTACAACTTGTGTGAACTTGACAAGTTGCCAATTCTGAGTTTTGTTTTTCTCTTCAGTAAAATATAAACAATGACCTGCTTGTCTCACAGTATGTTATTAGAATCATAAGGCATAATTTTTTGCAAAAGGGACATTGCAAGCTATAAATTACTCTTTTCATAAAAAAATCACATCATTTTCTTTAAACTTCTAAGCAAGGTAGAAAGTCCCCTCTTAAGCATGCGTGAACATTCAGTATCATTTTATGTGGAGAAACCACCAGTAATTAGTTAAGATTTGGAATGCATTGTCACAGCTTGTACTTTCTGAGCTCTCAGCCGCACGCACTGCACTCATTTCCTTTGCACAGCTTGACCTTTTCTAATTAATGCACAGGGTTGCCTCACTGCAACTTGCATTGACGTGCTGTGCCTATCAGAACTTGAAACAGTTCCAGCTCTGTGAATTTCCAAACACTTGCATTGAAAAAATATATCTTCAAAATGTTAGTTTGTTGGAAAGCACCCAGACTATTCTTTATTTCCTAATTTTCAGAAGTGAATATTACCTTGTCTATTTCTTAATATTCTTAAATTCATCTTTAAATAATTTATTTTATTTTTTAAAACTAGTCTCTTAATATTATGGATGAATTTATTGTTTGCTAACAAGTGAGAGTCACACATTTAAAGTAACAAGTTGGCATTAATAAAAATTGTTGGGATGATTACTAAAAACAATAATTTAAAATAATTTTAAGTAATATTCCTAATACATTTTGTGTTTAAAATTTTTTATTAATACATCGTAAGTGTAGAACTCAACTTTTCTGTTAGTATTCCATAGTCTATTAAAGAATAAGAATTAATTTTTACAGGAAATTTGTTGAAAGTTCAAAAGAAAAGAAAACAGAGCATAAACCGCAACAACTACACAAGTTCAGAGATATTTAGGGTCACTTTATGAGATACTTTTCTGGCTAGCTCCTAACCCTTTCCCCACCCCAATATAAGCAAACAGCCTATGTGTTTCCACCAAGGCCTTGCTGACATCCCTTCTAGAATTCAAATCAAACATATTCAAGAACATCAAGTGATCAAACAACACAAACACAACTCAGAAAATTTATAAGTACCTGTTTTTTTCCCTCTACCTTCTTATTACTGACCAAAATTATAATGGATGAACCCCCCAAAACGCAGCAACTTTACCCTATGACTACTGTTATTTCCTGGAACATACATGTATTCACTTACTGGTTAAGAAACAATTCAATAAAGGACTCTTAAGAGGAAAAGAATAGCAGGTTATAATAATAAGTTGCTGAGGGCTGACCCTTATCTTGCCCTTTCCTTAGAAAAATACCCACAGCTCGGTGAAAGATGCCCTGAGTCAGGAAGGTAATTGCCTGTTATTTTAGATGACATCAGCAAATTTCTAAGTAGAAATATTTGTACAATATTTCTTATAAGAAGGGGAAACTGACATTTCCATCCAATAGCTGGTCCTCACTTGAAATGGAAGAAAATGGAAACATTTTTAGACAGAGGGTGAAGGAAAAAACTAACTTATTTTTTGCATTTTCAACATGTTAATGCTTTGGGAAAATGTATTACACTTCTAAGGAAAATAATCAGGTAATAAAACAGCACACAGAAAAATGTGATGTTTAAAAGTATTACACTGTCACGCGCACACACACACACACATATAATCCAAATGCCCTCATGTCACAAGTTTATATAATTATATATATAATTAGTGATATTTCTTGTTTAGTTTAGAGAACTTTTATCCCCGCCAGCATGCATTCTGTTTCTTGGAACTACCACCCCTGAAAACTCTTCCTTAGTCTTGGCTGTCCGCTTGATGAGGCCTATGTGAGCTGCCATACAGCTTGTCCACTACTCTAACTCCGTGGTGTCTGCCATAAGACATCTCTCCAGCTCCGACGCTCTGTAGCTGGTGACTACCCCTCAGAGATGCCAGAAGGACCCCTGAGAAGTCTCTGCTAATGGTGTCCTTGGTGAAATCCCAGTTCTATGACAACGGTGCTATGGGGAGTCTCTCACAGCTGCCACTCCCAATGAGAGAGTGGTGCTGGATTGCAGGTAGAGTTAGGAAATGGGCTGATTGAGTTCAACAAATTATCACTTAGGTGTCTAAGCAACATCGCTCATTTCCACTGCCTACCAAGTTCAAGAAAGCAAATGTTCAGCGTCTCCTTTTCAATTTTTTTCCTGCACTAGCAAACCAATAAATATACTAAAATAATAATAACACCCCCCACAAGGGAAAAAATGTTTATTTTCTAGCTAAACAAGAAAAACTATTAGGCAAAAAGACATTTCTCTCTCTCTCTCAACACCTACCCAATACAAGAGAATTCTTGATATAAAAATGAAATGTTATTTTTCAGTCTTCGAACATAACCTGACAAATATTAATATTACTAAACCATAATACTAATATCTATTAGTTCAGATTAAACATGACCTCTATTCCTATATGAATATATGAATATGTTTTTGCTTTGTACTTATACAACAAAAGTACCACTTCTGTTCATTTTTTTCTAAAGTAATAAAAGAATTTTACCAAATCATAGATAAGGAATAGTGAAAGGAAAGTTTGTTAAAAAAATAAATAAATAAAAGAAGATACTAAAGTAAAACAGTTATCCCTGAATTAAGAAAATAAGTATAATTTATTTTTAATGTTTATACAAGTATACATTGAAATGATTAAAAATGTTATTAATATGTTAGTGTATATATTCTAAAGCAGTGGTTCTCAACCTTCCTAATGCTGTGACCCTTTAATATAGTTCCTCATGTTGTGGTAACCCCCAACCATAAAATTATTTTCATTGAACTGGTGACTTCTTGGTTCATAGGTCGACCCTCAACCACTGAGCCATGCAGGCGGGACAATTTATTATTTTTTTTTCAGTCTTTCAAATCTATGAATAAAAGTATCTTTGGAAATGTTGCTGCTTTTTAATTACTTTGTATATTCAAAGTTACTACACTGTGCTTTTTCTGCACATGTAGTTTTATTATAAGTTTCCTATCCTATCTCTGCCCCCATTCCTACTTAATTATTTATTTTTAGCTTTTTGTACATATTCTGGGCATGTAGGTCTTGGTGTGTGGGTTGGGTCATCCTGAATTCTTGCGTATGCAGAAGAAAAAAGGATATGACAGTAGCAGGTAGTTTCATGATGGAAAAATAATCCTGTAGCATTTGAGTTTAGTTCTTATTACAGTTTAGTTTGCTGATAATCAAGATCAGAATTGTGGAGCCAGGGAGAATAGAGCATGTGAATAGCCAGCATATTACAGGGATTCTATAATGCAAAGAAACAAGCAAAGATCCCAGAAGTGTGTGGAACAAAAATAAGAAATGAGGAAAATGATGGGATGTTGAGGAAGATAAATGTACCTCTAGGAGGCAGGAACATTCTGTAGGTTGGGTTTCTGAGGGAGATACATTCCAGAAGCAGGACAAAACCAGTGCTGTCACAGAATCCTGGGACATAGCTTTCACATGCAAATAAACCTCAGCTGTGTACAAAAGTTAGCTCTCTTTCAGGAAACCAGACAATGATCAGGATGGGCCTCGTGGGTTTGAGAAGTCATCAAATTATATTTAACCTGGAAAAAATGTGGATATTCATGAACAGGGAAATATTTAAATAAATTACAGTGAAGGGGGACTATGAAGCCATAGATAATAGCTTGCTCCACATATATTAGAATATATGGAGAATTATTCAGCATGGACAAGCAGTTTTTAATATATTTCTGTTGAGACAAATAAATGTCTATTATGTGATTTTTTCCAGTGGCAAAAAGAAACAAGTTGAAAGGGTAATATTTTGAACATATTATTATATTTTTGTGAAACAATTAAAAAGTGTTTGTGAAAGAGAATAAAAAAGAGAAATAGAGAAAAAAAGATGCAGGACAATAAATTCAGGTTCTGAAAATAGATTTTCTTGGTAGGAAAGCAAGAGATGGTTGGAAAGTTATCATATTTAAGGTGCATGTAGACGGTTCAATTCCAAATTAGTAATGTTTACTTTTTATAATTTAATAAAGGGTATGTAAAAATATAAAAAATCAAGTAACTCCCATATTTTATTATTTTCTTTTAGCTTTCTTCATAGCCTGTGTGATATAGAATCTTTCAATTTTTCTGTAGTAAATCTGTCAAGCTTCACACCTTTTTTGAATTTTATGTTTTAATATATCTTCAAATTATTTCAATGTTAGTGTTTTATAAGTGAATATGTTTTGGAATAAATTGAGGGGCATGCTTACTATTTAACTTTAACCAACTGTATCAAATCTGTGTACTCTCTGAACTAAAGTGACATTATAATAAAACATATTTTCAGAATAAACTAAATTTCAAACTTCAACCATATATCTCTTACTTATATTTTTTCAAATATTTGTTCTCTTAGTCTGTTCAGGTTTCTATAATAAACTACCATATACTGAATGTCTTAAGAAACAAAAAAATATTTCTATATTTCTAGAGGCTGAGAAATCCAAGATCAAGGCTACCTACCAAATTAATATCTAGTAAGGGCCCACTTCCTGATTCATAGCCAACTGTCTTCTTGCTATGACCTTACATGGCAAAAGGGGCAAGAGGGCTCTCTGGGATTTCTCTCTCTTTTTTCTTTTTTTCTGGGCTATCTATAATAATAAAAGTATAATATGCTAATTAGACCAAACGTCCTGGACGATTTTCCAGACGACCTTCCGGATGAAGCCGGGCCTGCGAGGGAAGCCCGGGTCCCGGGTAACAGAGGGAAGCCAGTGCCAGCAGCTGGGGGAAGGAAGGCCAACTCTTGCACAAATTTCATGCATTGGGCCTCAAGTCTTTTAAAAGAGTATTTATTCCATTCATGAAGGCTCAACCCTAATGACTTAATCACCTCCCAAAGGTTCTATCTCCTAACTTCATCACATTGGGAATTAGAATATAAGTTTGGAGGGATACAACATTCAGTCCATAACATATGCCAAAAATTTAAAAGTTCTGAAAATTATTTAAATAAGCAATGAAATAAAAAATGTGTGATTTTACAAGAGGCAATTATTTTAAGAGTACAGAAATAATTTTTTATGTAATTTAAACATTTTAAAAACAGTTATTAATATTAAAGAAATTGTGTGCACTTATTTTAAAAAGGTTAAGAACTAAGGTAGAAAATTTAAATGATTTTTCAGCCTAAGGGTACACTCCAGTGCTTATAATTTTTCACTAGGAAGATTATTAATGATTATGAAAGGGTTACCAAATTGAATCTATAATGATCTTTTATAATCTTCAGTTTTAATTCTCTACATGGAATTGTAATTTATATTTTATTATGCATTAAAATTAATAATAGTACATTTTAGACATTTGTTACACTTGGGTTAATATAATTATGTATTCTCTATAACAAATGCTACCTACCACATTCCTTCAACTCCCATCACCCTAAAAAATATTAACTGATGTTTTGAAAAATATATATATATCTTTTTATACAGACTAAAGTTTAATTTTAAGTTATAAAACCATGCATAATGTTATTTCCTTGTGTTGAAAATATAATCAATTCTGCTAGTTTCCATTCAGCTGAATTAGTTCTTCATAAGATTTAATGGGGATATCACTTTGTAGATTAATGTAACTTCAGCCCATTATACATAATGGCAGTCAAATTAATTCAGTAAAACTTTGACCAAATTCTGGGTAGTAAACCAAGTAAAATTAATCAGCTTCTTGCTGTACATCATGTTACACTTAGAAGTGAATCATATGAATATAAATTATGCAAATTATTTCTGTCTTTTCTAAATAGTAGCAAGTATTCTGTGCTGTTTAACTATTGTAAATTATTTAATCATCAAAATGTTCCATTATTCATAAATTCTGTTATAAAAGTATCAAATGGCCCCAGCCGGTGTGGCTCAGTAGTTGAGCATCACCTATGAACCAGGAGGTAACAGTTCGATGCTCAGTCAGGGTACATGCCTGGGTTATGGGCTAGATCTCCAGTGCCCCACATGCAGGAAGCAGCCAATCAATGAGTCTCTCTCATCATTGATGTTTCTATTTCTCTCTGAAATCAATAAAAATAAATTTTAAAAAATAAAATAAAAATAACAAATGATTTAAATCAATTGTGTAATCATGTACGTTACATTAATTAATAAGAGCAGTTTAACTGCAACTATAAGAAATAAAAGAATTGCAAATGTTTGGTCAAATAATCCAGTAATATATATGCTATTCTACCCACATGGTCATTGGCTGTATTACTGCTAGCTTACTAAGAATGCTGAGATAAAATACTTAAATATTAGTAATTTGACTTCCTAAATAGACTCCTGAGATAAAAAATAAAATTCCACTTGAATAAAAAGAAACAACAACAAAAACACTCTTTTTAAAAGAAAATAAAGATAGGCTATGGACCATGATCCATTAGCCTCAGAGAGCTCAATGGAGCTGAAGCCACATCTGCCTACCTCTAACAGAGTCAACACCTCCTGTTCCCTTGGTGCTACACTTGAGGTAATCTCTTTGGTGTGAGAAAGACTTTCTCCAAGAGCTGGTGCCATGCCAATTCATGATCATGCAATAAAATTATACCTACTAGTATGTCCTGAAACTTGGCTAAGGTAATCAAAACCACCTTGTTTGCATACCACCCCTCCCCCTTACCTCTTTTGAATCACTCTACCCAGTAAATGTAACATTTCAGTACAGAAATATGTTTTTTGCTGAGGAAGACTCTGTTGAAGAGGAAAGGAAATATCACAAGTTTCTTTATCAATGGAATGCATTCTTGTTGCTATTTCAATAAATATATTTTGATCAACTTCGTGTTTAAGCTTAGCAAGAACAAGGAACACAGTGATAGACAAGGCAGACAGGAGTCTTGAGCTCAAGGACACTACTGATTGGTTGATGGAGTCAAATATTAAACTTTAAAAATATGTAATTTCTCTCAATTGCAGGTTGTGAGAAATGTTATGAAGGACGTATAGAGGGTGAAATGAAATATATAGGGGGTAGACCACAAGAAACTGGCTTGGAAGCAGTATCAGAATAATCTCCTGATTTGGAGAACAATTCAAGAGTTGGGCAGTTTTGACATTAGCATTCTCCCATGAAACCTAGCTCAGGGATGGGCTAGACTTCCCCCCAAAGCACCAAATTGCAGTGGAGTGAAAATCCACCATAATGGCAAAGTGCAAATAAATAATTATAAGATGGAGAATGTGAAACATTAATAAAAGTTGGTAGAGAATAAAAGTTTTTAGAGTTTGAATAGGTCAGGACTTTAGAAAAAAAAAATGAGTAGTTGGTTTATGATTGATGCCTTTCTCCAGAGAACCAATATACATACCAATATCTCCATATAGATCAATCAGTAGGTCTATACACATATATGCAAATACATAAACACATAGATAAGTACGTGTATTAAGAGATTTACGAAATTGATTCATGGCCTGTCGGTGTGGCTTAATGGTTGAATGTTCACCTATGAACCAGGAGGTCACAGTTCCATTCCCTGTCAGAGTACATCACATGCCTGGGTTGCAGGCTTGATCCCCAGTGAGGGGCAGTCGAGCAATGATTCTCTCTCATCATTGATGTTTCTATCCCTCTTTCCCTCTCCCTTCCTCTCTGAAATCAATAAAAAAGGAAAAAGAAAAGAAGAAAGAATTAGTGCTTTGACATATAATTTTATATAAGATGTGCATCTTTGTTACTAAAGAATTTAATAAATCTGTGAATATATTCATCTGGTTTTTTTTTTCTTTGTGGGAATTTTCTTCAATTCCTTTATATTTGTTCTTAGCACTAGTTATTTCTAATTTAGTTGTATTAAGTTTTCTGGGGATTGTTAACTCTCTACTATGCAAGAGATAGAATCAGGGCTTATGAGTAATTAGTAGAATTAAAAAAAATAACCACATATTGATATATAATTATTTACAAAAAGCTGTACATATTTAATATATACAACTTGTTGGGTTTGGAAATAAACATACATCTGTGAAACGATCATCATGATCTATACTAGAAACATATCCATCACCTCCAAAAGGTTCCTCTTGACCTCTTTACTATTATTATCATTATTACATTTTTGTTTTTATCCAAAGCCCACCAGAGTCTTTGAAATAATAGTTTGCAATTCTAACCTTATATTAACATATTTAACCAGTAGTATGACCTGTAGTTATGGTATAATAAAACATAAATTTATGAGATAATAGTCACAGTGAATGGTAACATATAATTAGAATTTTGTACAGTGTATCACAAAGATTGACATTCGAAAGAGTCACATCACAGACAATAAAGTACTTCCTGATTTAAGTTATGGGTATTTAGAAAAGTGCTGATACGATAATAATGTTTGCTCTGTCTCCAAAAAATGCATAGTGTTGCTGAAATGGGCCATAAGCATGCTATTGAGTATGAGTTGAAAAATTTGTGCTCTTCTTTTATGAACACACTAGAGGCCTGGTGCACAAAATTTATGCCCTGGGGGGTGGGTATCCTTCAGCCCAGCCTGCACCCTCTCCAACGTGGGACCCCTTATGGGATCAGGCCTAAACCAGCAGTCAGACATCCCTCTCACAATCCGGGACTGCTGTCTCCCAACTGCTCACCTGCCTGCCTGCCTGATTGCCCCTAACTGCTTCTGCCTGCCAGCCTGATCACCCCCTAACCACACCCCTGCCAGCCTGATTAACACCTAATTGCTTCCCTGCCGGCCCAATTGCCCCCAACTGCCCTCCCCTGCTGGCCCGGTTGCCCCTAACTGCCCTCTCCTGCTGGCCTGGTCTCCCCTGTTCTCCCCTGCAGGCCTGGTCCCCCCATCTGCTTTCTGCTGCAGGCCTGGTCCCCCCAACTGTCCTCCCTCCCCTGCTGGCCTGATCACCCCCAACTGCCCTCCCCTACCAGCCCAATCGCCCCCAACTGCCCTCTCCTGCCAGCCTTGTTGCCCCCAACTGCCCTCCCCTGCTGGCCCAGTTGCCTCTAACTGACTTCCCCTGCAGGCCTGTTCCCCCCAACTGCACTCCCCTGCAGGCTTGGTCCCCACCAATTGCCCTCCCTCACCTGCTGGCCTGATCGCCCACAACTGCCCTCCCCTGCCGGCCATCTTGTGTGCTGGTGTGATGGTTAATTTGCATATTACCTCTTTATTATATAGGATTAATATAGTGAATTTAGTTGAAGTTTTATCTCATTCTGTAAAATCAGGAAATAAATATTATAATAGTTACTATGTATCTCACTATTGCATCATCAAATAGAATATCTGACACATGTGACATTATTTCTCTCCATATATAAATGTACATACATACATACAGTGATTAATATAAATCACATCCAATTTCAATTTTAAAATAACATGTAGAATGACATGTTTATGTTTATTTGTATGTATATAAAATGTGTCTACACAAGAAAAAAACACAAATTCAGTCTCATACACACAAATACATGTATTTTACACATATGTGTATACATTAATTTATTTAAAGATGTCTTATCATGATGTCTTATGATTATTCAAATAAATTAATAAAATTTATACTTGTTGAACAAAAAAAGGTTAATTTTTTTAACATAGCAAGCAGTAGGTTCAAAACAAGTTCTGCTACTGAGAATGACTAAATCACCCTGCCTTTCCTTAAAATCATCTGTTTGGTTAAATGTAAAAGGTGGTATTTGGCTTGTTTCTATTCCAAACACTATTGGATTTAATTTGAACTTATAGACTGCAGTGAATATAAAATGTTCAAAATATTACTTGAACAGAGATAAGGATCGTGGTATTATGTTAATGGACAATATGTTTTTCTAATCCAAATATTGACAATTCTTTTTAAATATACATTCTGGGATTCTATAATTAATTTCATTTTCATACACACAATATGGCATGCTTAATTTTTTTCTAAATAAAGAAGTTAATTTAATGTCACTCTTTTTTTTAAAGATTAAAGTATTTCTTATTCACTATTCTTATAGACCAGGGGTGGGCAAACTTTTTGACTCGAGGGCCACAATGGGTTGTTAAACTGGACCGGAGAGCCGGAACAAAAGCATGGATGGAGTGTTTGTGTGAACTAATATAAATTCAAAGTAAACATCATTACATAAAAGGGTACGGTCTTTTTTTTTTTTTAGTTTTATTCATTTCAAACGGGCCGGATCCGGCCCGCGGGCCATAGTTTGCCCACGGCTGTTATAGACACTTCTTGATTTTTTATAGTCTCCTGTTCTCTTTTTCCCTCTCCCCAGTCTCTTATCTTCCTCTCCCTCCTTTTTTTTTCTCTCTCCTCTCTAGTTTCTCCCCAGTTAGATATCAGCAAGAGACTTGCTGTGTTTCTATAGTTAAAATGTTTGGGAGTGATTCTAAGCTGTAACTGAGTGTTAATTTATATGATTGACTAGTTTTCAAATAGCCCAGCAGACATGACTGAATTTATTTCAGTATTGGGAGAAATTACATTTTTGTCCTAAGACTCTAAAGAGGAATGTAATGGTGAATAATTAAGTAAAGAATATGGTCTATAGTTAGTAAATCAATTTATGGACTGCTTCTTATTCCCTAAATTGAATATGCTATGTAAATATAAAGTGTTTATCTTAAAGCCTTAAAATCCAAGGTTAAAAAAATAATAATCTTGATTTGAAGTAAAAAGTAGGAGGCATGTCAGCTCAGCTCAAATCACTCAAATATATTTTAGTTCTGTTTATTTCAAATTCATGACAGACAGAATATTATTAAAAATATCTTCAAATCCTGCCCTAGTTTCCTGGACTAACTAGGTTTTAAAAATCAATGCTAGGCTATCTCTTCAGGGGGAAATATATATAATTCCTCATTTTGAATAATCCTTTCTCTTTTCCTTCCCTTAGTTTTATAGGATGAATCAAATCAGTTTATTGATTCACAAAGTTTCTCCTAATAAATCAACTGGTTCCAACACTGTTGGTGTGAAAAAATACACTGGATTATCTGCTTAATACTTGTTTACTTTCTTCTCTAGTGAGCCCCTAATTTGTTCATACTTTTCTCTCCACCCTCCTCCCCAGGGGGGAGTTAATTTCCATTAAATTACAATAACTTTGGTCATTCTTTTCCCTGTGCTAGTAGTGATTCATTTAGGAATGAGCATATAATGCATTCTGACCAACGGACACTCTGTGGAATCTGCAGAGTTCTCTGGGAAAATTTCTCACCTTAGCACAAAAGCCAAACTGCTGAGGAGGACAGAGTAGATGAAAAAATCCGGTGTAGTATATGGCTTTTTTTATGGTTCTGAATTAACCTACCTTCAAATAGTCATACCTTCAGATTTTGAAGTGAGCTAATAAGTGTCTTACTGTTCAAACCATGTGGAGTGGGAATATTAATAATAATATTCATCAACATCCCAGTAGACAGTACTATGGTTAAGAACTGTTGTGTAGCATTTGGGTCCATCTTTACCATTTGTGTCCATCTTTATCTGTAGCACATATAAATCTTCCCAACCTCTTTTTAAATTAAATTAAATTTTATATTAAACTAGAAGCCCAGTGCATGAAATTCAGGAAAGGGAGGTTCCCTAGAGGCTGCCGGCTGCTGGCTGGGACTTCCCTTTCCCCAGCCACCTGCTGCCTCGGCCAGCTGGGGTGGGGCCAGCTGGGGGGAGGGGCCACAGGCAGTTGGCCGGCCAGCCCTGGTCGAACTCCTGGTCAAACTCCCGTTCGAACTCCCGGTCAAGGGGACAATTTGCATATTAGCCTTTTATTATATAGGATTAAGTTCAAACATAAAACAATGGTATTTTGATATTTAAAAAATGGTAATACTCCAGAGGCATAATATTTTCTAATGGAAATAATTACTCTGGTAAGTTTACTTATAAAGTTCATATATTTCTGTAATAATCCTTTACTATGAAGTTCAGTCTTCCAGTTTGCTCTGTTGTGTCATTATTTTCTTAAAGTAATAATAGATTACATTACCTAACAGTGAATCTATGAGGATTGTAAATGATGTAACAGCTTATTTCCAGAAGCATCAGGAATTAAACCCAAACATGCCAGGGTAGTTTTCTATATACCTGGTGCCTGTACAACTCATTGGCTAACACTAGTTTATACTACAGATGCCTCCAAGATACTTGGCATGCCGGTTGGGAGTAAAGTGTAGCTGAGTGACCTTTTTTATTGCTCCATTCTTTCAGTTATATTTCTCCGATTAGGGACCATCAAATTGCTCCTGGGATTTAGATCAATAAAACTTTTTGGGTGGCTGTCATAAAAGTTAATAGGTAAAAGAGTATTTCTTTCTTGAAATTTTTGTAGAATGATTTCTACATTCCACTTGACTTCAGCTAAAGAAAACTGGCCTATAAAATTGCTTTTTAATATTCCAGAGTGAAATGCCATGTAAAGGGCTACATTTCCAATGAAAGCCTCTGAAAATGACCCCTATGTCCTGTGTGCAAAAGTAATTGCCCTCTTTTCTGCAGTGAAAAAATTTTATTAATTCTCAAAGTTCTATAATCTTTATATTCATCATTTTACCCACTGTACCCAGGGCTCTATTCTTAAAAATCAGGACAGTGTTCTGAAATTGATAGCTGACATTTACTTGAATGAAAAGAGGCATCATTTAGTGTGAACTTTCATTTTGATCTTTCCATACTCCGATTCCATTCCACACATTATTTTCATTTTTCATAGACTCAAAAACCAGTATTCCCTGAACAAGCTCATTTTTAAGTGACTCATCTAAGAAATAAAATTTATTTATGCCCTAGATGTCCAGAATATAAACACTCTAATATTAACTTTTTATCTAACAGTGGGGTGATTATAGCTAAAGATCTAGAGCATGCATTTGGACCCCATGACATTCTATACTTATGAAATGTGGTTTAATGTGAATGAAATTTGTGAAGCCTGAAGGTTAAAATGACATTTCAGTGCCAGATAGTCTATGGTTGCCAAATACACAGGATAAAGAGGTAAAATAGATACCAAAGGACTTGTATGCATGCATATAAGCCTAACCAATGGACACAGACACCAGGGGGTGAGGGCATGAGTGGGAGTGTGTGTGGGGGGGGGCAATGGGGGGTATAAGGACACATATGTAATACCTTAATCAATAAAGAAAAAAACAGATAATGATTTTAAATGAATTTTACAGAATGATCAAACTTTAGAGTTTCTCCCACAACACTTTAATATGTATAACGCCTTCAGGTTTTTTATTTAGAAATGAAGTCAATAAACATGACTACTACTATTATAATAATTTTCCATAGCCCAAATCTATAATGCAACAACTGACTCATCTATTTGGAGGGATAACTGACATTCTCTGAAGCCCCGGACAGAATGTAGTTGACTTCAATTAGCACATGAGTTAAGGAATTTAATGAGTTGGCAAAGTATTTGGACCTAATAAGTTTGAAATGTACATACCTAACATTTCTGAAGTTTGTTCTTTTGTAAGTAAAATTACAAATCATCTATATAATAAAAACCCAATGGTCATAACGCTGTAAAGACCAAAGATCGGTCACCAGGAGGTGCATGGAGCACCTCTTGGTCCTGCGCCCAGAGGCTCTGATCTCAGCAAGACATGCAGTGGGCGGGTGGGCCCGGCAGTGAAGACAGCGTGGGGGATGGGCACAGGGCAGGCGGGGGGCGGGGAGCGCGGGTCCCCAGGTGGCGAGTGGAGGTGCTCCAGCCACAGGGGCAGGGGCAGGGGCGCACAAGGCCAGCAGTGGGGGGAGGAGGCACGCAGGGGAAGGGCGCGAACTGGGAGAGGAATTGAGGCAGAAGGTAAAAGCTGTTACTAAGGGAAAGAGCCAAATGGTTCAGAGCAGCCAATGGCTCAGACATTCAACAGTGGGGAGAGAGGAATGGGGACCAGCCAGGCACAAATGAGCTTGTGAGGCCGGTGGTGGCAGGGTCTGGGGTCCCACCGGAGCGCGCAGTGGGTCTGGGGTCCCGCAGGCGTGTGCGGCGGAGTCTGGGGTCCTGCCTTCCTCCCACCACCCGCCCTTTCCCTCCCTCCTCCCACAGGGCGCTGGCAGCATTGGCAGCATCCCTGGAGCGATGTGGGGTGCAGGTAGCATCCACAGAGCCTGTGAGGTGTCGTGGGGCAGTGGACATGGCCCTGATGGCAGGCTAGGCCTAGGGGACCCTACACATGGACGATTTAATTGTGCGCTGGGCCTCTAGTGATTATATAATTTCTGATCCAAACAATAATTTAAATAAGGGAGGTTGAGGGATACTTTTAGATTAAATCTTAAATTATTACTGAATATCTGCTTGTTTTGCTGTGATGTCTACTTTCAATTTATTTATTTTTATACATATGATTTTATATATACTACTCATTAAATGAAAACATTTAATATAGTTATGATGTTATTTATAGTTATAACAGTTAAACATGGAGAAAGAAATAACCATAAATATATACAATATTACCTTGCATATAATGATAGACTTAGGGGAAATAATATTCTAATCTACATTTAATATGGGCTAATTATCATTATTAATTACTATTATGCCGGAGTCCATTCATTGTCTTCACTAGCTGAGTTTAGACAGAGACCCCCAAAAGCTAGTAACCTTTGAAGTCCTAGCAAAGGTCAGAACTGCACCACCCAGTTAATCTAGGAACCATTCAGTTAATTTAGGTAATAATAGTTGAAGCATCCCCACCTTAGTTCCCTTAATTCCTTAGATAGTTATGTAGATCCTTGTTGATTATTGTTAATCAGTTACTCTGCCTACACTTGGAAATCTATTGATAAGCTAATCAGTTACTCTGCCTACACTTGGAAATCTATTGATGAGTTAATCAGATACTTTTGTCTACTCCTGGAAATTGCTGATCTGTGTGTCATTGAAACTTCCTTTTCTTAAGGGCTACTCCAGATCAATAAAAGATTGGAGCAGCCTGAGCATGGGTGGAAGTCCTTCGGGACTTGCCCGCCTGGTCCCCCAATATTGCAAAAGTATCTCGTGTCTTTTTCTCTCATTTGCTGTGCGGCTCCTCTTTCAGGTACCGAACCCTACTCCACGCAAAACGTGGAGGGAGTGTTACTCGACACTATTATAATATTTATTTTCCATTATGTAAAATAACCTTTCACAACCTCTGCATCAAGTGTTGAATTATTTTTGGCATGAATCACAGTAGAGTTCTGGAGGCTCTTCTTCTGTCCTCAAATCTCAATTTGAATTTTCTTATTAAGTAGTAGATCCATTCAATTAACATGGAACTCATTAAATTGCAAAAGTTAGGTGGGAGTAGGGCCAGCCCCTCTCTCAACCCTGCCCTTGCTACCAGTCTTGAGATGGTTTCTGCCTTTCCTTGTTTAAAAGTTTCCTCTTCAGCATGTCTTCAGTTGGTAATTTAGGGTGAATATTTTCCAATTTAGTTTAAGTTCCAGTTTGGTTCTGAGAGGAGATGTGAGGAAGATCTACCTACTCCGCTGCCATCTTGAAACCAGCTGTCTATGTTAGGCCTCTAAACTGGTGTATTTTATCAATGGTAGAATGGCAATATACACTAGAATGGGTAAAATGGTAAATAGGTACCCTGTGGCCTCAAATTATATTTAAAGAAAAACTATAACAACTAACTACTCCTTTCATGATTTTAGAAGAAAAACAGAATACGCAATTGAAATCTTTTTAAACAAGGAGGATGATATGCCTTCAAAATACAGTTTTGGAATGAAGACTTCCACATTATTTTAAAAGATTGTCAGAATCTTCCAAAATCTTCTCAGTTAGTTTAATGAGTTTAATTCAGTCATTTTAAGACATGTTAAGTTTCTGGTTGTCAAGCAGAAACCTCAGTGTTCTGATAAAATGACCTTAGAAGAAAGAGTTAATATTATAGACATGTGTTGAGTCAACTCCTACAAGGCACTCATCTTTTCCTACAACAATCCCACTTTTACAATGTGCTAAACCAAAACCCATCCTTTCTATTTAACTATGTCTCATGATGGTGTTCTGAAAAACAGAACATTCTTTAAATCCAAATTAAGACAAATATTCATCATAAAATACTTTAGTGATGCTTTATAAAATAGAATTCTTTTCCTTAAGTTTTTAAAATAATGACCCTGAGAGTCATAAGTTTTCAACCAAAACTCGTATTAACAATATTAAAATGATTTTACAGTTATAAACACTATCTGAAATAATATATCAAGAAACATGATAAATAGCAACACATTATATTGAGGAAGTTGTCTTATGGGCTGTCATAGAGGTCACTCTTCTCCTCCATCTGATTTAATATCCTGTTTAGCATTTCAATTAAGGATTTTATAAGAGCAAGTAAATGGAATATTAATAAGGTTCTCATATGAAACAAAAACAGAGAGGTGTTACAAACTATATCAAAACCAGAAATAATACAAATAGACATAATGAGGTTAGTATCAGAGACAGTATAGAACAAAATTAAATAAGCTTGTAGGAAAGATGAGTTAATGTGCATTTCCCAACTCAGGCATGTACGATTTTCCAAAAACAAATGTTTAGATGAAATGAACAAAAGGAAAAAAAAATACTGTGCTTGGGGAATGCTTGGACATATTATAATATTCTACCTTATACAAAGGTACATAGTTACCTGGATCCAACTATGGAAATTAAGATCTAAACTAGTAAATACAATGCTTTTCCAACTCACCATTTTCAAGAATAAATATTAAGATGCACATATATTTGATTAAAGAATTAAAATATATACCTAAGCTAAAAGTCATTAAATAAATAATGTTCAATTCTTCTATCTTGAAAATAAATCTTTATAATCACTTGAAGTTCAAGTATGAGTTCCCTATCAGTTTAAGAATCCTGTTCTGTTTCATGATGGCATAAGGAGAGCTAGATGCAGGGCTCCAGATCCCCTAGCTCTGTAATTTACAACAAAGGTCCTTGTCCTCAGCTCTGTGGTCATCCCCATCCACACATTCCAGCACTGTCCAAAACTCTGTAAACAGCAGCTGCATGACTTTCTCTCAGGCTTAGGGATAAACACATCAGTAGCCTGACCCTCTCTCAGGACAAAGCTGACACCAGACCTAGACATAAGTTCAGTGTTATGAAAAGAAGTCTAATGTCCTGGGAGCCTGGGCCATAGTCTACAGAGATGACATAAAATCAACTATACATGAACACTTGGCCCTATTAGTGCCTTAACCGATGGTAAGAGATTAGCTAGAAAACGCCCAGAATATATATTCTATATAAGAGCCAACCAACGTATTTCTCTACCCAGCATTTGAAAATTGCACTATGTGAGGAAAATAAAATGTATAAAAGATACTATTATTGCATCATTAAGCTACTCGGCTGATTGAAGGCAGCATGTTAAGAAGTACAGAGTGACAGATTTTGTAGGATCTAATATATGTAGTGCAATGACAAGAACATATATATTAAATTGCAATTGAGAAATCTTTGTTTATAATTAAATAGCTCATGGTCACAAAATGTCTTAGGCTGACTTCACTGGAAACAGAGCCTGAGACAGGGATTTAGGTGCACATGGTTAGTCAAAGGACTTCTCTATTCATCTCAGGAGAAAGGGAGTGAAGTAAGCAGATTAAGGCAGGGGATGGAGCTAATTGGGGATGAGATCACAGCTGGGGGTTAGATTCAGTCTGATTCCATAAGTTCTGTAACATAATGAATC
>NW_005871048.1:57140378-57152878 GCF_000147115.1 Myotis lucifugus | reverse complement strand
CAGGAAGCTAGGAAGGTAATTCTGCCTGATTTAGTTCCTGAGCCAATAAGCTATACCAGTCATTGAGCCCATTCTATGGCCCTATCTGGGCTTTGAAGAAATTCTAAGCCCCCTCTTTGGCTAAATATAGCCTCCAGCCCTACTTGAGCAAGAAGCCTAAATAGAGTAGCCAGGAAGTGACATAGCCCATCCTAGAGCCCCACTTACAATGGCACTTGAGCAGAAACCTAAGCCAGAGACTCTGCCCATCTACAGAGGGGAGCCAGGAGTCTTTCCTAGACAGAAAGTTCAGTGGTAGTTCTGCCTGATTTTCCTAGCCATTTTGACAAATAAAATGCGAGGGTATTTGTTGCCAGTAGGCCTGTCTTATAAGTCATATTAAGTTCTGTCCTGGCCTGTGTGGCTCAGTTGAAAGGTTGCCTGTTGATTCCCAGTCAGAGCACATGCTCAGGTTGTGGGATTGACTCCAAGTAGGGTGTGCAGGGGGCAGCTGATCTATGTTTGTCTCTCACATCAATATTTCTCTTCCTAATTGATGTTTCTCTCTCTCCCTGTCCTTTCCTCGCTCTCTAAAAATCAATTTAAAATAATTATTTCTTTAGAAAGAAGGAAAACAATATAGGTAAAAAACTAAGACCTATCCAAAGAAAGGAAGGACATCAAAGAAGGAATAATTGAAAATAACATAAAAATGTATTTTCTTATCCTTAATTTATCTAACAGTTTGTTTAAAAATATAGTATCAACAATGTATGTAATTATTTGTGCTTAAGTTTCTATCTTATCTATATTCATAAGATATACATATGTAAATATACATATATATATATATATATATATATATATATATATATGCCTATGAAAATACAAGAATGCCAAAAACTTTGGAGAAATTAATAAATGTCAAAAACTGCATTTAGGAGTCATAATTTACATCTAAATCTTATTCAAGCTTCTTTAACTATGTAAGTTACTTAGTTTCTCAATGTTTGTGTTTTCTTATTTATAAAGTAGAGCTAATAATACATTTTTAACAATAATACTACCTTCAAAATAATCAAGATTTTTGTAAAAATTGTATCAAACTATGTGTGTATTTGGAACCCTCATGAAAATGCATTTATATTAACAACTTTTTATTTAATGAAATTCCTGGATCCTGTTAATTTTTAAGAATTGACTTGGAAAGGGAAGGGGAACTCAGACAGACAGGAGAATTAGGGTCAATGGTCTTGTCAATAAAATAGTAAAATAAAGAAGAACAAATAGGTGGGAAAGATCTGGGCATAGATGCAAGAGACCTAAAGAACGATACACAGAGTAAGAAAGAAAAGGACTATAAGATGTTTTGTTGGTGCAATGATTCTCATACTGTAAATCTTTATTTCTCTATATTACTTTAAAAACAATTCTCCAATAACTCCATGTTCCCCCATTTCTGTTCAAACTCATTTTCCCTTACAGCCACTGCTTTCCCTGAGATTCCTCTTGCCACTGCTCAGTGAAAGGAGTATTGATTGAGTGATAAAGCAAATCCAGTTACATGGCTGTAGTGATCTCATTTCACAAAAGAGTCTGGAGAAATAAATATATCCTTAGAGTAAACTTTAGATCACTTAACAGTTTTGAAATCCTGAAATGCCAACCAAAAAAAACATTTCCAGGGGAAAGGAATAGCTAAAAAGAGCATGAGTGAGAATAAAGTCAGAAGCAGAAAAAATACTCAGCCCAGGAAAAGAGACTGGGATGAAGAAAAAGAGTGACCAATTTTGTTTAAAATTCCTCTGGATTTTTCCATTGTTTAGAACTAGGCATGCAATAGAATTCAAGATATTGATATGTATTTTTTCTTTTCCCCCCTATCCTTTCATCTTCTTCCTCTCTGTACAAGTCTTTCAGATAATTTATTTCTAAAATATTCTCAGCACTGTTTGTAATGCCTTAAGTGAGTGGATTTATTTTTTAAAAAAATTTGTAGCATATAGACTGCCTTGGATAGAAGGTGGTAGAATTGTGAAACGATTTGAAAGGAGTCTAAAATCGATTCTTTGGGGACTAGAAACAGGAAAAGGGATGTTGGCAACAATCAAATAATATAGCGATTTTCAACATTTTTCATCTTATGGCAAATAAACTAATTACTAAACTTCGGAGGCCCACCAAAAAATATATTATTATTTTGCCAATCAGACAAAAAATATAGTTTTAATTCCTTCACACTGGATGGCTATTGTTGTGTTGAATGTTGTGATATATTTTTATTTGAAAATCTAAGGGAAAAGAGCTCAGTGTCCCTGACTAAATTGTCAGGCATTTTATGTTTTAAAAATTATTGCTGCACACCAATTGAAAGGTCACTGAAATAATCCAATTTGGAGATTTAGGAGGAAGTATTGTGTCGAATGTTTAAAAAGTCTTAATGTTGATAGAAAAAAATAGTCCAAATTAGCTTAAAATCACATAGGGCAAATCACATTATGGGATCAATGGCAGAATTGTATTGATTGCCTTAGTGGTAGAAATAAGAAGACAATGATCAACTGTTGATTAGGCTGAAATAGCAAACAATCACAATGAAAATAAAGCATAAGGGCAACAATCCAATATGCTTAAATTTGAGCCTATGTTTATAAACTCAGGTGTCACCTATTTCTTATCTAAGTGGTAAATTCAGAGCTTAAGAAATAATGGCATTGACCTTGTCTTTGTCCTAAATGCTTGAAAACCCAAACCATCCCCATCATAATGGCATTCATTTTATTTTTTCAATTCCCTTCCTTACTTTCCTATCTCTTTGCAGACCAGACAGATCTTATTTCTATGTCTTAGTCCTGTGTCTATGTGCCTACAAAATGGTTACATTCAAGATATATTTCTTCCGTAAGAATATCACAGAGTGATAGTCCTCATTGCATGCTCTCAGGTGATGCATGCTTTTAATTTATCTTGATGATATTCACATTGCTCACTTTATCATATTGATCACATTATGCCAGCTAAGCTTCTCTATTAGAAAGATACTCTACCAATTTATTAGTCTTAAGTACTTTGTAGGGAGACAATTTGAAATTGTGCACATATCTCATACCTAATTAATCTTTCAATGTATGTATTTATTCATTTATATCAATATGGTTGATTTTTTCTTCTTCTAAGGATTATAATCTATTGAGACCATTATTTTAATGCTCACTCAAATTGTCAACAATTTGGCCTTTCAAGAAGCCTCCATTATTCTTTCAGCACTTTCTTGCTTTTTATAACAATACTAGAGGCCCAATGCACAAAATTCATGCAAGAGTAGGCCTTCCTTCCCCCCAGCTACTGGCACCGGCTTCCCTCTGGCACCCAGGACCCAGGCTTCCCTCACAGCCCTGGCTTGGTCCAGAAGGTCGTCTGGAAGGACATCTGGAAGGACATCTAGTCTAATTAGCATATTGTGCTTTTATTATTATAGCTGTTCCAAGCTCATCTTATAATTTTACTATTCTAGTCTAGGTATCAGTGATATCTCCATGGAACCCTGGTTCTGTTCAATGGAGAATGGAATGAGAGCCTAGATCTGGGCACTAAGGTGCTCATTGTTATTAGAGTATCACTTCTTTCAGGCGCTCATTCCAATTCAATCCAGCATCAGTATTTACCCTTATTAATTCCCATTCCAAATTGTCACCAATTCTCTGGTATGGTATTGGGGATATTCGCTCCTGATTTTTTCTTTTTTTTTCTCTGAGTTTGCTTATTTGATCAATTCTCTTTGTGTAATCATCCTCTTTCTCCTCCACATTCTTCCTACCACAGATTCCTCCATGGTAGGCTTGTGCTCTGACATACTGTACCCAAAATGATTTTTTCCCTAATTCTTAATTACATGACAGGAAAAAAACAACAACAAAAACAACTAATAAAAAACAAGTGTTCAAAATCTTGTACCATTACAAGGTTTCAAAGTTTATCCCAATATTACTTTTCTCAGAAAACTGAAATAATTCATATTATAGGACAGAGGTAAAGTGAATGTTTTCTGGACTGACAATAGATCTGAGAGTTTTACCTTAACTTAGAAATGTTTGTCTGGGAGCTTGGAAATATCCTATCATCTAGCTGTCAGTCCTTGGCATATCATGACACTCAGCTTGTCATCTTTTAACTGTGCAGCTTATTCGTTCACTCATGCATTCAACAAATGTTTAGCGAGCATGTACTCAACACTGGAGATGCTGAGGGGAGTAAAGCCAGTCATCATCCCTTCTCTCTTGCACCTTATCTTGTAGTGGTGAAAAAAGTGTGCAGGCAGAAACAAACAAATGGTAATATTTCATACTGTGCATTATGTAGGAAGCAGTCTTTAGAAAAAAAGAATAGGAAGATCACTTTTGGATTTAATCACATAGAAACAACAAATGCCCTTTATGTATTTCAGGATTGACTGTAACAATATAGTTCCAGAAAAGATATTGAGCCCTAAACCTGGATATTAGAACAGAATGCATGATATCTATTTTCTATCTATCTATCTATCTATCTATCTATCTACCTACCTACCTACCTACCTATCTCTGAATAGATATGTTTGTAATTATTTAAAGTAGTTTGATGTTTTTTAGGGTGCTAATTTAGAAATTAAACTTTTTAAAATGTTTTAATTGATTGATTTGCAAGAGAGAGAGAGAGAGAGAGAGAGAGAGAAACATCAACTTGTTGTTCCACTTATTGATGCATTTATTGGTTTCCTCTTGTATGTGCACTGACCTGGGATCGAACCCACAACCTTGGCATATAAGGAAGATACTCTAACCAACTGAGCTACCCGGCCAAGGTAGGAAATAAAACTGTTTTGATGATCCTTAATATAAGGCTTCCCTCAATCGGGAAGCATTGCAACCCCTAGTTTCCTTTAAGAATCTGGATGGAATCAAGAAGCTATTCTTATTGAATATCTGCTAGCTCACTGGCTCCTAGCATGGTTTGCTGAAAATATATTCTTTGCACTTTGTTGAGCAAGCTTTAATTATATAAAATTTGTGTGTCATGAGTTATCTATTTCTCCAAGCCTCTAAACCAGCCCACAGAATAAAAGACTTCAGACATCAACTGCACTATTAGCAGGGTCAGCTTATTCCAATCCTCTTTAACCTCTCTGAGGCACAGCCAATTCAAATTAAGTACTCTTAACACCCAAACTCTTAAAGCAGGTAATTATACAATTGTGGAGCAGAATGCTACATTTCCTTTGCCTCACAGATTTGTGATGGAAAGAATAGAACTTCCAACTGAGCTTTCTCTGTTCAGCCTAGAGATTATTATAGGGAACATTTTCAGTCCATCTAATCATCCTCTGCATGGAAGAAACATTTTCTATTCTTATTGGGAAAAAAATAACATTAATTCTGTCAAATTTTACTGAGACATGAACAGAAGCAGAGCAGAAGTAGGAGAACAAGCATGCCTTGTTTTTTATTTCATTTAACATGCCCATTTTTAAGTACCTTCTTTTCCCACTACCTGCTGTGCTTGGGGGATCAAGGAGAAATCTGAGTAGGCAGTACATGTCTCACCAAGTCCGACTCTAGTCTAGTTCTTCCTGTTGCAGCTCATCTTTAGTGCATGTTGTAGGTAGACTAATTTCAAAATGTACTCCATAGTCCCAAGCTTGTTGTTCAGGGGGTATGTGGTGTTTTCATGTAGAGGCTAGCAGTATTTACGCAAACTTCTGGCATCATTTACCAAAGACTTGCTTTTTAAGAATTGTACTATGGTGATAGCATGGCACTAATACATTATACATTATGTATTTTTGTCTTGTAATATGCTTAAAAAGAAGCATGAATATAATATCCAGTTAATAAAGTCACACCAGTGCAGCAAGGGGTAATTTTGCCTTTGCTTGTTGACTCTGATGATAAGACAGTTCAATGCAAATTTTTGTCCTGAGTGGCAAAAACAGAATAGGCTAGTGAGATAGACAATTGTCAAAGCAATCCCACATGCCAAGCCATTGGGAATAACCAAATCAGGAAGACAACAAGAACTGATTCAGAGCTGATCTGGTTTCTTAACGTGCCATGTGATTTACCTATTACCTACACCTGATCATATGGACACAGACAATCCACACTGTGAGACTTCTGCTTTTTTCAGTGACAGAAAAAAAATATGTAAAACCTCTAGGAATTCAACTCACAATTCTGTGGGTTTAGGAAACAATAATTATTGGTAAATTGCTGCTATTCTTTAGCCACTAAATTTTTTGAAAATTTTTTTGTCCATTTCTCTTATATAAGAAGGAACAGACAAAATAATAGGACATAATGATAAGTTGATAATTAATATTTCACTAACTTGGCAAATGTTTATACCAAAGTAAATATAATATATTTAATAATACTCAGTAAACCATCATTCTGAATACTTTGTCAATCTATAGGTCTTCTATTTTACAGTTCCATTTATATATAAAAATAAGTATAAAGTATTTATATATATATGTACATATATAGGGATATATATTAGGGATATATGTATTTTTCATGGTAAATACTTTTAATTTCATAGAAAAAGTATAATTATGTCATTTTTGAGATATTATCAAATTATAATTAATACTAGAGGCCCGGTGCATGAAATTCGTGCACTTGGAGGGTGGGGATCCCTCAGCTCAGACTGCACCCTCTTGAAGTCTGGGAGCCCTCAGGGAGCCCTCGCAGTCTGGGATCCCTATGGGGAGTGGGCCATCAGTCGGATATCCTTAGCGCTGCCATGGAGGTGGGAGAGGCTCCCACCACCACTGCTGCGTTAGCCAGCCATGAGCCCGACTTCTGGCTGAGTAGCGCTTCCCCTGAGGGAGCACACTGACCACCAGGGGACAGATCCTTGATCATCTGCCCCCTGGTGGTCAGTGCATGTCATAGCGACCGGTCATTTTGCTGTTCGGTTGATTTGCATATTAGCTTTTTATTATATAGAGTAATGTGTTATTATGGGCAAGGCCTCTAATTCAATTTTTTTTAGGTAGTTAAAGGGAGGGGCAGAATTTTCACTTGAGCCTGAAGCTAAAATTGCCCTTAGCTCAAAAATCTGCATACCACTGAGACACATCTTGGTGAGGCTCATTCTGAACTCCCACATTGTCCTATTATGTGTATAAGTATTGGGAACCATCTTATCTCTTTAGTTATGTTACAATGACTAACTTTATCTCATGAGTTGTGTTTTGGCTTCAAGCCTGTATCCAGCATTCATGCAGCAACTTCAGCTCTTCTGTTCAATATTTACCTGGCATAGCTTTTATTTTATTTTCTCTAAATCTTTTTAGATTTTTATGTATTAGATAGGAATAGCCCATGGACACAGACAATAGTCTGGCAAAGGCCTGGAAGGGGCAGGTGCAGGGTGGAGGAGATCAATAGGGGGAAAAAAACACACAAAAAAACTAAAACAAAGGGGCATCTCTAATACTTTCAATAATAAAGATACATTTTAAATAAAGGAAAATATCTTAGTTGAAAAGAGTTTTATGTGAAATAATATAAGTAATTGCTCTACACTGTATTTTATATTCTCAACTCTTCTCAAAGAGATATTAATTGACCCTATGTTCACTTAATGTTAATTGACCCTATGTTCATTGACTGCAGGACTAACTTCTGCCACACCGAGCCAGCACTGACTGCTACGGGGGCTGCGATCAGACCCTGCTTTTCTCTCCCGGCCCCTTTCTGGGGCTGATTGCAGACCCCTTGGCACTCAGTGCTGGGTTGCTGAGGCGCCCGAAGCACAGCAGTCAGCACACCTGACTTCCAGTGTTTGGTTGAGCCTTCAGTCACTTTGGACGTTATGAACCCTGGTTCATATATATATATATATATATATATATATATATATATATAGAGAGAGAGAGAGAGAGAGAGAGAGAGAGAGAGAGGGGGCTCTATTGATGTCTCTGAAATTTATTTAACTGTTTTTAATATCCCTTTGTGTGAATATAACACCTTCATTTTTCATTCTCCCATAGGTAAACTTTCTATTTAAAGTATCTGCCATTGAGAACAATGCAACTATCAATATCAATATTTCAAGCCAAAATTCATGTGCCTCCTTACTGTTCAAGCTGAATATTTGTTCAAATGTTTATTGATCATATGCATTTCCTGATCTATGAAAAATGTGTTCAAGTCTTTTAATCATTTTTGTTGGAATTGGTTTTTTTCTAATTTGTTTTTATATATTTTCACAGTAGTTGATGTCTACTGTATGCACTCATGATTTTTTGGACTTGGAGCTAAATGTAATGAGCATACATAAATGTATGTATTTAGAGAACAGACATTTTAATTGCCTAAAAATAAGAAAGGTATTGGTCGACATTATTTTCCTAACTCAATGGTCCCAATTAAGTATCAGTTTTGTCAAAAATTACAACTCCCTTGAACCTCTATATCACCAGCAAAAAAAAAAAAAAAAAAGAAAAGAAAAGAAACGGTTTTCATATATCAAGTGGATATTTGCACCTTCTATGGATTTTGTCTATAATTTTGAGCCATTTTTAATTAGATTGCTTACTTTTCCTGTTATATACTTGAAGTATCAGTATTTATAGTATTATCTATTAGGTGTATTCTATATTTATTTTTTACCCCTAATGTTTGGTAAACTTTTTGAGTAATTTTAAAAGTATTGCAATGTTAACGTATAATGAGAGAGGATAGATGGCTTTATAAGTAGACCCATTATTAATAGTTGAACAATCATATATTTAAAAAATATATTAATTGAACTTAACATAGTTGTGTTATACATGGACTATCTTTATTTCACTTATTTTTAAACTTTTGTCTTGTATATGTCTGTTTAGGACTCTTCATACCAAAGTTTAGATCTGTTGTTAGTGGCCTTTTCAGGCAGAGATCAAAGGAAGAATATGCAATATAGATCTCAAACACAGAGAAAAGATCTGAGGCAGGGAATCAAAGAGGAGGTTCCCTTGAGATTTTGGTTTCTCATTTCTTTTTATGGTGGTGAAGAATCAAAATGTTATATTCTAAATTCTAAGAAAAGAGTGAACTTAAAATTGCTCTGGAATAAATTCAGTGTTCAGATTTTAATCTACTCTTAAATTTAACATTTAGTACTTTCATGATTTTTCTCTCATTCAGATGTCAATGACATTATTTATATTACATATAAAAACATGTGTTTATGACCATATGCTTAATGAGTTATTTTAAACATTATATTACAGTTCAATGTTTAATACAAATTATTTTATTTAATCCTCATAATTCTCAGGTGTGAGTGATATTTTTCTACATTTTACAACTAAGAGAAACACGTCACAATAAGCTAATTGGTCCTTAAATGATAATATAGGAGTAAAATACAAATTTTGACTGGAATTCATTCGCATATTTTTGAGTAGTTATTAATAAACCTTAATTTATTCATCTTCTAACATTAATGTAGTTACTGTCTCTATATCAGTAATACAGACTGTGTTGTTTTCTTATTTGCTATCTGTGTTTCTACACAGTTATTCTGGTGTAAACATGGCTAGGGTTAAGGAACAAGGCAGTGCTAAAGTCTAGAATAAAAAGATCTTAATCTTTTTATCATTTTAGCAATGTAAAATAAAATAAAAATGTTATATTTAGATGATGTTTTACATGGCCAATTTTCAATTACATATTAAATAGTTCCCACTTATCATTTCATAGTACATAAAAATATTTAATTTATTACTGTGTTTTGGCAATGGTAAGTATCTAGATGATTATGCAATTGCATGTTTAACTGCCTTTGTACTCAGCTACTAGGCAAACTCTCTGTCATGTTCATATTTGTACCCCTACAAATGCGATAGAGGGAGCCTGGGTCCAAACTGAGGAGCTTGGTAACAAATATTTTTAAACAAATTTTAATAATGAGTGTTGAGTAGTGCAGGCAATATATACTTAGGTGATATTGCTATGTGATTTGAATATGAATCTATAGGTAACAGGGCAAAAGAACTACATAGTTAAACATCATTGTAGGCTTGATTCAACATGAAGAAATATATTGTATTTTTAGTTTTAATTTGATGGAGACAAAATCAAGGTCTGGAATCAACAAAGAAAACTTAACAATCTTTTAAAGAAATCTTTCCCTTTAGTGGTTAGAAATTATTGAATTATTTAAAAAAATGTCCCATATGAAAAATTGCATTTTAATAGTAATATAAAAAATTATCTAAGAATTTTATCTTGATTTCCTTAATGGATTAAATAATCAATATGCCTGCGAGATAATCATCATTATGTTATTATCATATAATATGCCATCCTTTTTAATGTTATTAAAAATGTATCATATATGCTAAATTTCATGCTGTCCAGTCTATAATGAATAAAGTATAAGATATTAAATAAATATTATATACTATACTATTATGACATAAATACATTAAAATTATAAATATGTACATAAATATATGAGTGTTTACTTTCATTGTTTTTAGTAGTATAACCTATTCATTAACATGAATATCCAGTCTGCTAAGCATTTAATTTCACTAAATATTAATTCACTTACAATTCCTTTTTAATTAAACATGCAATGTTAATTTTATAATACTTAAACTGTCAGGTATATTAAATATTGTATCAGTCATTAAAAGTAATTTGATATTTTCTTTATGTTGTGTACATACTAACATGATATATATTTTAATGGAATCACTGGAATATAGAAATAAATCTGGTCATACAAAATATTTTTCTATATTTACTTATGAGACCACTATGCAAATAATTAGATTGTAGCAAACTCATACATGTCAATCACTTCCACACTTGTCAGTCTAAACCTAATTTTTTTTCAAAAATATTTCCTCTACTTCTTAAAAATAAATAAAATAAAATATGTGTCTTTTTTCTTGGATAGAATATATATCTTCTTTTAGAACTGAAATAGGTATCTAAACATTATTTTATATAAATACAAAGAACAAAAAGTCATATTTAAAAAAAAACATTTGTGGTCTCTGAGATCCAGAAAGCCATATTTGTGGAAAAATAAATATAAATATATGAAGAAAACAAATATTAAGATGTTTAACTAATAGTTATGAAAATTTAAAGGGTAGACATGGATTATTTTGAACAGGTTATCTGATTTTGTAAACAATGACATTGTTATCAATATGTAATCATCCTGGTAATTTTTATTTGGGAGAAAAACATATTTTATAATAAAGCATAAAATTATTGATATATTTAACATGAAGGCAAAACTAGACTGTACTCTATAAATTTAATGAATACGATGAGTAGGATAATAGACACTGCATCAAACTGCATTTACTCTTTAAAGTACTACAACTGGGGACAAGTAAGTTCACAGGAAAATCTCCTAAAAGAAGTGAGTACATACTCTAATCAGTCTCTTGCTCCTAATTGCTGCTAATGGCAGATGCTTGGAGTGAGTGGTAGGTAATTAAATTTCATCATTTCAATTTCCGTTCAATAAGAGGAAAATCATAGGAGGAATAAATGGAAGGTTCATAACTTGGGTCATTATTGTTGTGTACATTCACAATTCACTTAAGTAATTTTGAACTATCTAGGGCTGACCTTAGGTTTTACTTTATAGATGTGTCCCTCTAACCTATATAGAGAAATGGGAAGAAAATTTAGAGTCTAAAAAAAAATTCTCTAGATGGATGAATACAGACCCTTCAAAGAAATTGTCCTGAAGTTCACCTTTTCATTTTTAAAATCACTATATTACTCATTCTACAAATACTTATTCAAAACTGTCAATATATGTGATGTAATTTAGGCACTAATGCAATATTGAAGAAGATGAAGTCCTGCTTTTAACTAGATAGTGTTCTCATGGGAGAGCAAATAATCAACCAGTAAAACATGCATTAACTGTATAATTTCTGATAGTGACCAAAACTAGAAAAAATAAAGCTGGGTAACTATAACTTGGAGCCAGGAATTCAAGTCAGACTGAGTGCGTAGGGAAAGATTTGAAGTTGCAGTGATGTTTGAGTTAAATCTCAGTCACAGGAAGGGCTAATTAGTGGGTATCACTGGACACTTGGACACAGGGCATTCCAGACAGAGTACAAGGTCCTCAGCCGGGAACGACGTTGGAGTAACACTCAGAAGTCTAGCATGGTTTAAAAATACTGAGAAGGACTGTCAATTGATATAGACAGAAATATAAAATATATTCTGTCCCAACTAAATATTTAAGGACTAGAAGGACAAATCTGCCTACTAACTGTCATGAACCAGCACTACACAGTAAGTCATGTTATCCCGTAACCATGGCAAACCAGAGCAACTCCTCTTCATACCATTTCAGCAATTTATTTCAATTCAGTGTTCATATTTTATATCCCGATGAGAAATTTTGATTTCATAATGTTAATAAAAATAGAAACCAACAGCTGTTTCGCTAATTACATTGGTTAACTTTCATTTTAGACTTTTTGGAATATAGAATATAGA
>NW_005871048.1:57120709-57138850 GCF_000147115.1 Myotis lucifugus | reverse complement strand
GAGCAGAAAAAACATAAAGCAATAATTTTTATTAAACTGGAATAGTTGATCTCATATTCATAGTTTCATCATGAATAATTTCAAAAGTTGCAATTCTAAGAAATCTTAATACCTGAAAATTCTCTTATGTTGTGTTGATTATAATTATGGTTTATGAAATAAAATATCTCTAGGTTTAAGTCCTAAATCAATCACTTATTAACATATATCCTTTGAAAGTGTAATGGCAATAATCTTTTGATTGTTTAGTTTCAAAATAATAATAATAATAGCATTGCTAACTTTGAATTATTGTAAGAAATAAGGTAAAATGATTAGGATAATCAATTGCCTAATACATATTATCATTTGTCAATTTATTAATTATATATAATTGGTATAAGAAAATAAATACATTAATTGTGAAAAAAATTAAAATTTTAGAAAATCAGAACTTCACAAAGTTTAGTATTGTAAAATGCTATTTTCTTCTGTTTCATAGGTGTGCCTTGAATATTGGTGAAATTTTAGAAAATATTAATTAAAGCTATATGATTGATTTATAGAATACATTTTGTAATATCACTTAGTTATTCTCAGTAAGTGCACATGATGGATACAAAGTATCTACATTTCTTTTCATCATTTCTGTGGCCACAAATAAAATAAAATAATGAACATTAGTATGTTAGTATAAGAGAGACAATCTCTATGGCATGAGGATCTTATAATATATTTTACTATGTCTGTCCCACTAATATTATCTGCAGGCAAATTAAACCTAAATTAACCATGTGTGACAAATTTGATGGCAGAAAGATGTAAAACAATGCTCAGCTTAGAAGAATTGCCTAAAATAAGAAGTTAGTACAATTACTACTGCCTTGGTAAATTAGTTGACACACATCTGTTCAGACTGTGTGGTGAACTGTATGAATCTAAATGCTTCATAGTCATCCTTTGGGAAATTATTTCCTTTGGCAATGGATATAATTATAGGTGTGACATTAAAAAAAGGAAACCACAAAATTCACTAGGGGCAGTATGATAATCTAATGAAAGAAAATATCAATCCACACATGCTTATAATATAATTCTATCATTAAATGAGGTAACTTACCACTTTGAGAGAAATTAAAAGTAGACTATAGTTGAATACAGAACAATAATCTAAAGAGGCCCCCAAAGTGTCTTTCCCTTTCATTGCCTTACACTTCACCTGCTCTTAGTACTTTGTGTAACCATGTCCCACTCTGAGCTCCTACTCTACTTAAACATAGTAAAGTAACAACAACAACAAAAATAAATAGACAGCAAAGGAAATCAATAATTTAGGGAAGTTAGGGATGCAGGTACAAATGAAAGGAGAAAGTTCTTCAGAGATGTGTTTTTGATAAAAACATTTTGATAAAAAGCAAAATAGCAAAATAACACTTAGAAAGAAGTAATCTTGATACAGAATAAAGAAGCCAGGAATGAAATCGAGCAGAATCTTTTATTCAGATGCTAAACATTTCTAGGAAATAACTTGGTATGTCTCTCAGTCTCATTCTGAGGCTGTTAACATTTTTCTAAAATATTCCTCTTATGCTTCATCTTTTAACTTATGACTATATTTAACTATATTTGATCCTATTTTGTACAAGACATTATATTCTAGGAACAAAGACTCAATGATGAGTAAGCAATTTGTGTCAAACTGGCTTACAGAAGTGGGAGGGAGTCTCACACCACTGGTTTAAGCAGTGCCACAAGAATGGAGTATTGTTAGCAGCCTATGTTGGGCAAACTAATTTTGACCAAATATTCCCATGTCCTAATTTCTGGAAGGTGTGAATATGTAACATTACATGGCAAAGGGGAAATGACATTGCAGGTAGAATTAATTTTCCTGACCAGCTGACCTATAAATAGAAATTGTATCCTTAATTATTCTTATGATCCTGAGACAATGAAAGAGATAATCTACTTATATAAAAACCCTGGGTGGTGTTCATCACGACCAGAACCGCCGTGACCAAGTGGAAGGAAGTCAGTCCTGCAGGGGTTGTCTTGGCAACGGCTGTGCCCTCCCCTGAGCTGTTTCCGGAAGCTGTTTCCTGTAAGGGTGGGGTTTGAGGCAGGAACCCGCCCTCGGAGTGTAGAGGCAGATCTTTCTAAAGTGTGCCGTGCCAGCACAGCCAAATGTGAACCTGAGTGGGGGCGGCTGAAAGGCTTAGAAAAGACAGACAAGAGAATGAAAGCTGGGTCTCAGTGGTATGCTGCTTCTCTGAGAGACAGCGACCATGCCCACAGCCATGCCTTTATTTTATAGCAGATGCTATGAGGCAAAGTAAGGGCATGGCCAAGATGTTTACAACACTCTCCTGGGTTTCAATCCTACTCAACTACATGCAACTTAACTCTATCAAGCCTACATCACTCAGGCACGTGGAGCCACATGTTTGGACCATAGGTTCAAGCTTACAACTACAGTTGTTGGCTACAGTTGTGCTGGGAGGGCCCTGCCCTCCAAGCTGGGACTTGCACGTGGCAATGAGAGAACTGTGCCCTCTCATCAGTCCAAGGCTTGAACCTGTCCAAAACACTGTAGCGGCTCCCCACAATAAAGTTTTAATTCTGTTTCTTTGTTACTGATGTTGTGGCCTCACCCCATAACAAAGAAACAATTTCTGGAGGATGAAGCCCAGGAATCAGGATTTTAAAAAGATTCCCAGGTGATTCTAATGTGCAGCCAAGGTTGAGAACCAGTGCTATAGATAATATTAAAAATATATCTAAACGTGCAATTCTTTGTGCAAAAAATGAGCATGTTCAAAAATTAAATGAAGAAAATTTGGATATACTCGATGGAGATTTTCACACATATTTGAGTGATGATTCCATTGATTCCACAGATGATGCTGAAAAGGAAAATTTTCCCATTGAATTTCTTAATAGTATTACTCCTTTGGGAATGTCGTGTCATAAATTAAAATTGAAAGTGGGTGCAATCATCATGCTATTGAGAAATCTCAATAGTAAATGGGGTCTTTGTAATGGTACCAGATTTATTATCAAAAGATTATGACCTAACATTATCAAAGCTGAAGTATTAACAGGATCTACAGAGGGAGAGGCTGTTCTGATTCCAAGAATTAATTTGTCCCCATCTGACACTGGCCTCCCATTTACATTGATTCGACGACAGTTTCCCGTGATGCCAGCATTTGTGATGACTATTAATAAATCACAAGGACAAACTCTAGACAAAGTAGGCATATTCCTACCTGAACCCATTTTTGCACATGGTCAGTTATATGTTGCTTTCTCTTGAGTTTGAAGAGCATGTGATGTTACAGTTAAAGTTCTAAGTACTTCATCACAAGGGAAATTAGTCAAGCACTCTGAAAGTGTTTTCACTCTTAATGTGGTGTACAGGGAGATATTAGAACAAGTTTAATCCCTTTATCAGTCATTGTTTGCATCACTGTTGTTTCTATATCATGTTTTTGTTGTTTTCATATCATGTTTTTGTTGTTTTCATATCATGTTTTTGTTGTTTTTATATCATGCCTCTGTTATATCCTTTTGTTACTGTTTATTTATTAATAAATTTATACATTATTTCCATATACATTTTACTAATTTCCTTTCATCTCTCACACTTCTATTATAGAGAAAGGGCAAATAGCCATATTAAAATATCTCTGCTAATTAATTCCCTTTATTAAAAAAAATATATTTTATTGATTTTTTACAGAGAGGAAGGGAGAGGGATAGAGAGTTAGAAACATCAATGAGAGAGAAACATCGATCAGCTACCTCCTGCACACTCCCCACTGGGGATGTGCCTGCAACCAAGGTATATGCCCTTGACTGAAATCAAACCTGGGACCCTTGAGTCCACTGAGCCAAACCAGTTAGGGCAATTAATTCCCTTTTAATGTGCATGAATTTTGTGCACCGGGCTACTAGTCTATATATATAAAAGCCTAAGCGACTGTTACGACCGGAACAACTGGAAGAAACAGTCAACCATTTGCTATGATGTGCACTGACCACCAGGGCAGACATCCAACACAGGAGCTTCCCCCTGGTGATCAGTGTGCTCCCACAACCAACCTTCCATGGCCCCTCACCCCCGCAAACCAGCCAGTCCCTACCCCCTGCTGGCCAGCCCCCAAATAGGCCTTGATTGCCAGCCAGGCTGAAGGATCCCACCCGTGCACAAATTCATGCACCGGACCTCTAGTTATAAATAAAAGAGACAGGTAGGAGTCAGTGTTAGAGTGGCATAATGTGGGAAGAAGTCCACTCTCTATTTTTGATTGAGAAATTGGAATGAGGCCATAAGCCAACAAGTGAGGGCAACTTTTAGAAGCTGAACAAAACAACAACAAAAAAAAAACAAGAAAATTAATTCTCTCTATAGCAGCGGTTCTCAACCTGTGGGTCGCGACCCCTTTGGCGGTCGAATGACCCTTTCACAGGGGTCGCCTAAGACCATCCTGCATATCAGATATTTACATTACAATTCAAAACAGTAGCAACATTACAGTTATGAAGTAGCAACGAAAATAATTTTATGGTTGGGTCACAACATGAGGAACTGCATTTAAAGGGCCAGAAGTTTGAGAACCACTGCAGTCTATAGCCTCCAGAAATAACACTGAAAGGAGTTTTTTGGGTAAAATAGGAATTTTGGAGGGTGAAATAGGCAGGTTTAGAAAATTTTAAAAATTAAGGGGTCCATGGAATAAACACAGGGCTACAGAGTTGCAAATAGGTACATTTCGATAAGACAAGGGAGCAGTGAGCAGCAGAAGTTACATTTCCATAAGACAAGGGAGCTGGAAGTAGCAAAAGGTACACATTTACAGAATAAAGTCAAGAAGGAAGAAAGCCCAGAGGAAATAGGGAAACGATAAGAAAGGAGGGGAGGGGAGCCTCACATGTCCCATGTGAGGTTCGACCTTTGAGCTATAGTGACCAAATCAGAAGGGGATGGTGACCAATCAGAGGGGATATCAAGGCACAAAGACCTGCAGCCTTTGTAAACTGTAGGGAAAAGAGACCTAGTGGGACTCTTTCCCCCTCCCCACATGGGAGTCTGTGCTTGTTTCTCAATAAATTTCCACCTTTGCTATACCACCTTTCGTCCGGGGTTTCATTCTTTGACTCTGATGGACAAAGAGCCCAGGAAAAGACATCCTGCCCAGGGGAACACCGTGAGTTCCAGTCCAAAATTCCGCTATCAACACCTTGATTATAGCCCAGTTAGATTTGAGTTAGACTTCTGACCTACCAAACTATAAGATGATACACTTGTGTTGTTTTAATTCTATAAATTTGTGGTAATTTGTTATATTAGCAATAGAAAACTAATACACAGTCCATGGAATAAACTGGGGAGTCACAGAGTTATGTAGGGGAAAAAAGTGCAATTTAGTAGACAACTGAATACTGGATAGAAATAAGTAACTCTAAAGGTCCGAAGGAAGTACTGAGGAAGCTTATAGGGAAAAAGTATGAATTGTGTAGAGAATTGGTGGAGATAGCACTACAAATTTTGAAACTGAAAAGAAGGTCAGTATGGTTATATCCAGTGCACTTTGTGTGGTGTATTTGGGGAAGGGGATTGGAACAATCATGATTCTAGGTGTTAATTTATTCAGATCATATTGGGAATTTGAAATCCATGATTTGAAGTTGCTGTTAAAGGCAAGAAATTACTAAAGGTGTGTGTGTGTGTGTGTGTGTGTGTGTGTGTGTGTGTGTGTGTGTGTGTGTGTGTAGGTGACTCAGTTTGCATTTCAGAAATATTTCTAGGGCAGTCTGAAGGAGGATAGACTGTAGCAGGCCAGACTAAAGCTAGGAGGCTTTGCATTAATCCGGGGAAAAATGTGATTTGAGCCTTGATTGGGACTGTGATGAGTAGGATAAAAAAGGGACTTGAAATTATGAGTAGTTCCCTTTTCTTTCTTTTCTTTAAGGTATATTTTTATTGATTTCACAGAAGAAGGGAGAGGGAGAGAAAAATAGAAACATCAACGATGAGAGAGATTAATTGATCGGCTGCCTCATGCATGCCCCACACTGGGGATCAAGCCAGCAACCTGGGCCTGTGCCCTGACTAGGAATCAAACCAACCTCCTCATAGGTCAACGATGTTCAACCACTTAGTCACACTGGCCTAAAGAGTTCCTTTTCCTTAATCATCTGCACTAGCATTGGGTGGGTGGTCCTACCTGAATTTGTATCCTTAATCTCAATAGTGATTCATTATGGTATAGAAATAGAATAGGTCTCCAGAAAGTATCAAAATACTTTTTAGGTATTTTCTCCAGTATATGATTTTATAAGGATTTACTTCATATGTTGTGGAATACGCAAAATAATGTTGGAATGGAAGTCAAAAAGGTTTTGCTTCTGCTTCCATTTCTGTTGTTAAATAACTGTCGATGCCAGAAACATTCAAATTCTCTCTGGACCCTATTATCCTTAAGGATAAATTAGGCAAATTAAATTTCATAGTATCAGTTAAATTACATAAAATTGCCAACATTTGACCAATTTTAACTTACAAAAAAACGAGAAAATTTGTTTGGTTCCACCTATTATTTTTTTCAGTTACAAAATTATGTATGCTATTTTTCAACATGTTAAAGAACCAAAATTCAGAATCTTACATATTTACTTTTGAAAATGGTGGGCCACAAAGCCAATATGTTTTCATATTTACTTAAAATGACTCATTTAGACATAAAAATCTAAAACCTAAAATGACATTTTTACAGTTGTAAAGAACTTATAACACCAACTTTTTATTTCTGTGCATTTTCTGATGCCTTAGGCACATCTCTAAAGATAGATTATTGTTTAATAAATACATATGATACTTATAATTATAGGAACAAAAATTAATTTCTTGGCCAAGTATTTTCTTTTCTAATATTAACAATATGGAGCTTCATGTTCATTATTTCTTACAATAAAACTACTCCAGAATGCCTCAGGTAATTGACCTATAATAATGATAATTTTCTCTGCCTGAGAAAATTACTTTTAAATTTAAATTTCTTCTTAGTCTTAAGGGAATGATTCACCTTGTCAATTCATTTGTTTTTGATTTCCCATTTTAATTAGTCTCAATTTAATTACAATTGATTGAGTTAAAATATCAAACAAGAAACTTCCTACATGAATAGGAAAAATCTGATTTTTCCAATAAGGGTCAACTTATACTCTAGAGAAAAATATCTAAATTCCTAAGTGTGCACTTGTGAACATGAGTTTCTGAGTTTATTTTCTGGAGATAATAATAAAAAAATTACCTATTTATAAAAGCAGTGAAATCATTCCAGGGGCCTAGGTCATTATAGTCTTCTTTTGTTAAAACACAGAAACATAGAGGAGGGAAAAGCCCATCGGTGATTCTGAACATGAAGAAGGTTGAGAAGCACTAAATGCTATATCCTTATTGCTTGTAATTCATGCTCTGCTCCCACTGTTTAATCTAATCAAGTGCATTGATATAGTTAACCACCTTTTAAGGGAAATATCATTGCAATTATAAATGGTTAGAAAATTAGGTTTAACCTGTTTTTCTTTCCCCAACTGATTATAAGAAGAGCTGTAATTTCTCCTCATTCTATATTCATCCATTTTTCCCCTTGTATAAATGAGATTTAAGGAATTAAAGCCAAAAGAATATTTTTAGTAGAAAGTCTTATTAAAGACTACCATGTGGGAGACATAAATCCAGGACAATTCTTCTAGGACAACAACTTCTCTTTGTTCCCTTTCCTGCCTCAATACCAATTTATTCATCTAATATTCATTCCCAATTCTGAACATAATATTTCCAATTTTGTTATTATAGGTTTTACAAGATTTCTAAATCATGAGCATAAAATTTTGCAGGATACAATATATATGATTAGCATTTAATCGAACAAAATTAGAACTATGAAATTTCAATTACAATCACAGTTGATTTTAAACTACTGGGAAATTTTAATACTACTATCCATTCTTAATGTTCTCTCCCTCTCTCTCTCTCTCTCTTTCTCTCTCTCTTTTTTTTTACTTTCAATAAAACATTATTTGTTTCAATTGACAAAATTTTAAGAAAATTCCAAAAAAATATATAAAAATGAATTCTAAAATGAAATTGGTCATTTGTAAATCAGTCAATGTAATAAAATAGGATTTGGTTCACATGTTACATATAAGATGCATTTTGTATTATACTAGAGGCCCAGTGCGCAATTGAAATCGCGTGAGGAGGCGCCCTGCCGCCCGCCCTGCAAGGAGGCACCCTGCAGGAGTCAGGCTGGATAGCGCTGCAAGGGGCCAGGACCTACGCCTGACTCACAGTGTCCCCCACCCCTCCTGTCTGTGTCTGCTCCGGGGCTGCTCAAACCACCTCGCTGGCTCGGGCAGGCACCCCTGCCTCTGTCTGGTCTCTGCTCCAGGCCTCACCTGCATGCGCAACCTCCTCCTGTCTGGTTGTGACCCATTATGGAGTCTTGGCCTAAAATACATATTACCTCTTTATAATATAAATAAGTATAAAATATAATAGTTCATTATTAAATAAGCTTTTTTATCTTCATGTATCTAAATAAATATCAAACATTTCATAAAGTTTTGTTTGGAAATATATGTACTTAAAAGAACTATATAGCACGAGAGCCTTTGAGAACACTTCAACTAAAGGGTTTTCAAAGGTTTATTTTTTTTTTTATCACCAAACATACAAATTGGAAAGAGTTTTATTTTTAGAAGGAGCCATTTATTTTAAAGTTATATATTGAGACATATGTTTCTATTATGAAGAATACACTACTTTGGAAAACACTTAAGATATCATTTAGCTAAAGAAAAATTATGCCATGGAAAGTTCTGTTTTCACAGCAAGGAAAATGTAGCCACTGTTATAAAACTTTTACAAGTATTGTACAGCATTTTAATGGCATTTTATAGATAAAATAAAAATCTGAAATGTTACCAATGTTTCTCTCTTTTTGTTCTCCCTCTTCTGTCCATGGAGACTTTTTTCTGATCATGCTGTATCATTAAGTTCCATTATTCTTAAATAATAAATGCCTAATTCCTTCCTCTAATAAAAACTTGATCTTAAACAGCTTGCTCAGAGAAAAAGAGCTTACATACAAATGCACACAATTTCTCAAATGCAGTAAATTTCTGCTAAGAGAAACAGATGAATATATAACATGATAACTTTGATTTTCTTAATAATTAACTCATCTGGTATTACTTTACTCATACAGGTTCCATGTTAATGAGATTGAAAGTATGAATATGTTAAGGAAAAATGAATTGAAAAGAAATAATTTCTATGAGGAGTCCTTCTCACACTAGGTATACATGATGCTAAGAGTGTTTTAGCCCCTGAAATTCCCTAGTAACATAAACAGAAGCATGTTCCAGAATCACAAAGGAAGCTCTTTTTCAATGAAATAAAAGGATAATAATAGAGACATCCCCAGTTTAAATATTTCAAATGTAAGTAAGGAAAGAATTATTCATAAATAGGGAGAGAAAGATGGAATAAGAAAGTTTGGTTTGATTTTTCAAATTTTTCTGGATTCTAAATTCTTCCACTCTACAAATGTAAAAAAAATAGAGGATTCCTGTGAAAGGAGGGAGGTTATGAGAAGAACTGTAAGAATATGAGAGGTTCAGTAAAAATGATAAATATTTATATTTAATAAATATCAAATAAGTAAGCTATATATTTTATGGATGATTACTTATAATCATAAAATGTGGGCTACTAAGATTAAACACCATTTTAAATATTGAACAAATATATTTTCAAGGGCCTAACAGACATAGATATATATTACTAAATATATTTCATGCTGAGTTATAATTATTTTTAGCTATTTTCCCTAAATTTGAAGTGACACAAATTTTAACTTTTATTTGACTTATAAGTAAAACTAGAGACCCGGTGAATGCATTCAGGCATGGGTGGGGTCTGGCCAGGGGGAGGGGACGCAGGAGGTTGGCTGGCTGGCCCTGCCCCCGATCGGGGTGTGGGGGTACAGATTGGGGGCGGTTGGTGGGCCAGCCCCACCTTCTGGTCAAGCTCTTATTGAACTCCTGGTCGAGGGTACAATTTGCATATTATCCTTTTCTTATATAGCAGTGGTTCTCAACCTTCTGGCCCTTTAAATACAGTTCCTCATGTTGTGACCCAACCATAAAATTATTTTTGTCGCTACTTCATAACTGTAATGTTGCTAGTGTTATGAATTGTAATGTAAATAGCTGATATGCAGGATGGTCTTAGATGACCCCTGTGAAAGGGTCGTTTGACCGCCAAAAGGGTCGTGACCCACAGGTTGAGAACCACTGTTACATAGGATAGCTCATAGCAATCAAACTTTTAAGAAGATGTTTAGCTTTTCTATGCTAACCATATTTTAAACATTGCATGACAACTCTTCATTTTTAATACAGAGTTGAATCAATTGAGTTGAACTGAACTTTCTTAAGAATAGTTTTTTAATTTATCTTGAGGATATTTCTGGAAATTAATGGAAGGAAAACCTAAAGTGCTGTCTAGGGACATAAACTTCTTAGCACATGTACACTAAATGCATTTATATGTGATAATTCATTATTAGCAATATAAATATGAGTAATCCTATATATAAAAGGCTAACATGCAAATTGACTGAATGGCAGAATGACTGGTGGCTATGACATGCACTGACCACCAGTGGGCAGATGCTCAACTGCAGGACCTAACCCCAGCCTTCAGGCTCCAATTACCCGATGGGAAACAGGGAACTAGGGGTGGGTGGTGGTGGACACTGGCAGTGCCAGGACAAAGCGGGTGGAAAATCGGCCCTTATTGTAGGCCAGGCCTAGGAACCCTACCCATGCATGAATTTCATGCGTTGGGCCTCTAGAATTAATATAAATAATACTATAATAAATTTCAGTTAATGTTTAAGCATTTCCTATTTCTAATTCTACCTCAGAATTTACTACTTGATGTTTTTATTGGTTTAACTGAGTTTTAAATAACTATTATCCTATATAATAAAAACCTAATATGCAAATTGTCCCCTCGACCAGGAGTTCGACTGGGATTTCAACCACTCGCTATGATGTGCACTGACCACCAGGGTGCAGCATGGAACATGGCAGGCGTCGGCGATGCAGCGTTGGCTGCGGGCAGCAGTGGAGGTGCTGTGAGCCCTGATGGGCCCCAATGAGAGCAGCACCACTGAGGGATGGTGGAGCAGGTGAGCAGACGGCGCCAGGCCAAGACAGGTGCAAGCGGGGCTCAATTGCCTGGCCAATTGTCCCGCAGAGGTGACCAGTGGTGGCAGTGGAGGGCAGGGCTGCCGCCAGGCTCCTAGGCACTGAGGGAGCCGGGCAGGGGCCCATTAACTCAGGTAGAGGGGTGCATGTGGGGCCCAGGGATACAGGTGCTGCCCAGGGCCCAGAGGTCAGCTGGGACCTGCCCTTCCATGCCAGATGCTCATGCTTCCATTGCCGGCCAGGCCTAGGGACCGCACCCATGCACTGGGCCTCTAGTGTAATTATAAAGCAGCTACTACTTTAAAATAATTAGAAAAATGGGGAGGTTTTACTGCCTAATTCTTTACTGTGGGTTACCTAGGCACTTAGGCAGGCAGACAAATACATATAGTCTTCCTGGGAAGCAGTTTATTTTTATCACACCTGTTGACACTTTCAGAAGTGTGCCAAATGGCTTGAAAGAGTTAATGTGTCTCCCTAAATTATCTTCTTAGCAGGAAGTTGGGAAGGCAGGATACCAAAACTCCCATCTGTTATTGGTAGTTCAATAAAGTTATTTAGGATGTTGGGAAAGAAATACTGACACATTCCTGACAAACCTATCTATAAAATATTTTCATATTTATCTCTTAAAACATCAAGACAATTATACAAAGGACTGCAATGCTTTACAAAAACTAATGTATGACATTTCTTCCTTGAAGATTTTTAAAATATGACTTTCTGTGATATTTAAGTATTTAATCCTAATGGGAAAAGAAGGGAAGTACTCCGTAGATGACTTCTTAAGTTAATTTCAGAAAAATAATTTCCTGTTACATGAGAGTGCTACATTTTTTGCTTATCTACCTTGTGAGCACATTTTCAAAAATGCATTTGCTGGTGAAAATAAAGCACAATAAGCCTCTACTCTGTGGTCTAATTTTAAATTAAAATTCAGTCAAAATAGTTCAATTATACTTTTTAAAAAAGTGTACTAAGTAATAGTATCTTGAGAACGGCACAAAGGGGAAAAAAACCCAACTATGTGATCATACTGGGCAATTTTAGACATGTGGCGAGCAGGGAAACAACCCGTGCATTTAAAATATTCAGAGTTCGTTGCAGTGCTCATTTATCTGAGCAGCCACAGCCCTTGAACTCTAATGATGAAGCAGGTGACCAACTACCAGGAATACTAATCTTTAATCAACCATATTTGAAGCATGAAATTCTCACCCCAGGAAGGTGATTAGTTAATTTAATGGAAATAGAATGGTCAAATGGGAAATATGTAGGGAAGAATAACTTAGACTATTGCTATCTGTTATTGCTCTTGCAATTTATAGAGTAAAATGACCCTTTATCTGGAACTTACATAGTTATTTTTTTCAATTAAATAAATCCTAACAGATAAAATAGGAAATATTTCTTTTGGTGCTCTTTATAGAAACAAAACAAGTGTGACTCAATTGCTTTCATGCTTTTTTTTTTTTACATTTAAACTATGATTTCAGAATTTGATAAACATTCCACTATTATTCATAAAATGAAAACAACACTAAGTAGAATCTCATTAAGTATAGGGTCTAATTATGAATATATGATGACTAACAGAATAATCCAACCACAAATAAAAGACTATTACTGCTATTTTACTGGAGGTGTAAGATTGTCCCTACAAAAGTGACTTACAGTGTTTATTCAAATTTTTGAAAATGTCAAACATAAATGAATAATTAGATCTGTAAACTGACATTTAGAAGTTCAATCAGTTTCTTCCTGACTTCATAGATTTTATGGTCTGGGAAATCTAGATTGTCTGATTTGATCCCATTTAACTATGATATTTCTACACATTTTATACCTGAGCATATTCTAGGAAAATTATTTTAATTGCCTGAATAAAATAAATAGTTCTAGTGCTTCATATAAAAGTCTACTGTAAAATATCCAAGCTGTAACAATTATCCTTAAGACCAGGCCATTTTCTCTTTAAAATGAAAAGTAATACATAACTAATGTTGCAAATTTTGAGACTTAATATTTTTTCATAAAAATTTAGAAAAATTTTAAACTGTTATAAAAACTATGTTATAAATCTGGTCAAGTTAAGCTATAAGACGTGCTTAAACAAATAACACTATCAATATCTTTACAGATTTTTTGTCTTATAACTGTTATTTTCTTTGTTTTAGAAAGTGGTACACATGCCCAGCCAGTGGTGCTCAGTGGCTGAGCATCAACCTATGAACAGGAGCCTTTCGATTCCTGATGAGGGCACATGCCCAGAGTTGAGGGCTGGATCCCCGGTAGGGGGCGTGCAGGAGGCAGCCAATCTATGATTCGCTCTCATCCCTAAAATATCTATCTCTCTCTACCTATTCCTTCCTCTCTGAAATCAATAAAAAGATATTTTTTAAAAAAGGAAAATGTTACACTTATAGGAGTTTATTGCTCTTGTTTTTCATTAGATTTTTGCTAATTAATGCAAAGCTAAAGTGTTATTTCTTTTTAAGTTGGGTTTTTTTTTTTGTTAATTAAATCTTTATTGTTCAGATTATTACATTAGTTACTCTTTTTTCCCACCATAACACCCCTCCACCCAGTTCCCACCCCACCCTCTGCCCTCACTCCCCACCCACTGTCCTCATCCATAGGTGCACGATTATTGTCCAATCTCTTCCCTCACCCCCACACCCCTTTCCCCCACCCAAGAATAGTCAGTCCATTCCCTTTCTATGTCCCTGATTCTATTACAATCACCAGTTAATACTGTTCATCAGATTATTTATTCACTTGATTTTTAGATTCACTTGTTGATAGATGTGTATTTGTTGTTCATAATTTGTATCTTTTTCTTCTTCTTCCTCTTGTTAAAGGATACCTTTCAGCATTTCATATAATACTGGTTTGGTGGTGATGAACTCCTTTAGCTTTTTCTTATCTGTGAAGCTCTTTATCTGGCCTTCACTTCTGAATGATAGCTTTGCTGGATAAAGTAGTCTTGGTTGTAGGTTCTTGGTATTCATCACTTTGAATATTTCTTGCCACTCCCTTCTGGCCTGCAAAGTTTCTGTTGAGAAATCAGCTGACAGTCGTATGGGTATTCCCTTGTAGGTAACTGAGTTTCTCTCTCTTGCTGCTTTTAGGATTCTCTCTTTGTCTTTTGCTCTTGGCATTTTAATTATGATGTGTCTTGGTGTGGTCCTCTTTGGATTTCTTTTGTTTGGGGTTCTCTGCGCTTCTTGGACTTGGAAGTCTATTTCTTTCACCAGGTAGGGGAAGTTTTCTGTCATTATTTCTTCAAATAGGTTTTCAATATCTTGCTTTTTCTCATCTTCTGGCACCCCTATAATTCGGATGTTGGTACGCTTGAAGCTGTCCCAGAGGCTCCTTACACTATCTTCGTATTTTTGGATTCTTTTTTCATTTTGCTTTTCCGGTTGGGTATTTTTTGCTTCTTCGTATTTCAAATCTTTGACTTGATTCTTGCGACCATCTGGTCTGTTGTTGGGAGTCTGTATAATATTCTTTATTTCAGTCAGTGTATGCCTAATTTCTAGTTGGTTCTTTATCACAACATCGAGGGTCTCATTAGATTTCTTGAGGATCTCACTACATTTATCGGCGGTCTCACCAGTCTTCTTGAAGATCTCACTACATTTATCGGCGGTCTCACCAGTCTTTTCGAGGGCCTTATTAAATTTATCGGCGGCTTCTAGACAGTTCTTTAAAGACCTTAAAAGTGTGGTTTTGAACTCTATATCCAACAGTTTGCTTTCCTCCAATTCTGTCGTTTGTGTCCTGTTTCTTTGTCTCGGCATTTTTTATGCTTCGCTGTGTTGATAGAGTGCCTTTCTGTGCTAAGTGTCCCAATTACCTGAGGTAGACACTCTTGGTGCACCCCCTTGTGGGCCTTGTGCACAGTCTTGTTGTAGTTAAGCCTTGATTGTTGTAGTTATCACTGTGAGGAATTGACCTCCAGGCCAATTGGCTGTGAGAATCAGCTGTGTCTGCAGTGGGAGAACTTCTGTGCTGGAGACACCCCTCTGGGGCTAGACTTGCTTTGATGGGGCTTTGGTGCTCACTGAGTCTGCCCCCTGAGTGTGTCTTTTATGGTTCCATGGAGCTGCAAACTGGATGGTCCCACTCTGACCTCTGGGCTTCCTGGCTCCTGGATCTCTAGGGAGGTGCTAATCTAGCCTTTGCCTGAGGCTATCCAGCAAAAGTCTCCCTGCAGGGCTTGGGTGGGGCGGGTCCCACGGGATCAACAGGGCGGGGTTAGCAATTATGGCTGCTCTCAGTCTTGCCCTCAGAGGCTCTGCTTCTCAGTGTCCCAATAATCGCTGCAAGCCCCTCGTAGAGAAAGCTGCCCTAGGGTTCTGACCGATGCCAGACAGTCCCGCTTCTCCCGTATGAGTCTGGGTCCCTAGAGACTCGCCCGGAACTGGAGCTCAGAGCCTGAGACTCCCTCCCAATTGAAAACGACAACCGCGCCCTCAGCCGCCAGCCCGCTCCGCATGCACTCCGCACCTTAGTATTTCACTTCAGCACTGCGCCTCCTCTGAGTCACGGTATGCTTTTCTCTTTCCTCCTAGTTGTAGAATTTCCACTCAGCCAGCCTTCCTGTGGTTCTGGATGATGTCCGTTCCGTCTTTTAGTTGTATTTTGAAGTGGTTGTTCGAGGCAGCAAACTCCAGTGTTTACCTATGCCGCCATCTTCAGGAGTTGTGAGTTGGGATTTTGAGTAAATATTTCTTGCATCTTTATTCTGTCTTTCTGTTTTGTTTTTTTATATACAGATTTGGAAAATCACAGAAACTTCAAGAAGAGTAGTATTAATTGATCCCCAATGCTTTAAACGTTTACTATATAATGCCTTATTTCTCTTTTCTCATAATGTTGAGAGCAGATATATAGATATCTTTAGCTCCTGTTTGAAAGAGAAATGAGCATATCTGGACATTTCATAGCAAGTTCTCCCCAATTACTTATAGAACCTTTAGGCAAAAATATAAAACCACCATGTAATTACTTTAGTCACATTTTACATATTATCACAGTCTAGTAAAATAAGTTAGTTTTGCTTTTTAAGCAAATACACACAGTCTGAGCAACTCAAATTTTCTAATATTGACATGCTAGATGTCAGTAACATAATTTGTTTTGCATAGCACAAGGCTATGTACTTTGATTAGTCGAAGGTGATTTGTAAAGCAAATACGTTATTTACCTCTTGAACAAATAGTTACTGGAATATGACTCATTTCTAATTTCAAATTCACTATTATAATTCTTCCTTTGCCAATGACTTCCTATTTGTTTCTCAACAGTGGAAGGTGTTAACTTTAATTTCAAATTGGTATTGGGTCCTTCTTATTTTTTTTCTTCTTGTAGCATTAAAATCTCTGAAGAGTTCCACAATCAATTGTCTTTAAAATATGATTTGAAAAATGTCAGTATTTGGACATTCATGAAGTATCTGTAATTAATGATAATAGGTTGTGAAGATTCACAGAAACACTTGGTCCTTCGAAAATCACTAACTCAAGGTAAGAAAGAAGCCAAGAGAAAACATCAATCAAGGTACTGCTTGATAACAGCTAGGGTGAGACACTGATAACAACAGGTATAGGGGGGCTGAGCAGCCCTGAAAATGATCCACCATGGAAGATCCCAGAGGACTAAACACTTCCCACTGCAGCTCTTGCAAGACTTACGCCACCAAATGTTATTTCTGCTCTCTTATGAGATTCCGATTGACTCCAGCGAACCTAGTCTTGCTGCCCCCACACCCTTTTCCATTACTATCACAACCTAAAATTATTCATAGCTGCCAAGAAATTGGAGAATAAACAATTCTTGAAATAAAGAACAGTAGACTGATTTTTCCCAACCTGTCATATGATATCTTTAGGCTTTTTATTTTAATTCTATCACACTAACCACTCATTTATCCTTATCATTGCTTGACTAAACCAACCTTCTTTCTCACATATAATCTTTATGGTTGAGGTATTTAGAGTTCATTAAGAATGTGAGGACATACAAAGCTGGGGAAAAAGTGGTTGAGGCCTCATATATGTTTTTATTAATTTCTACTATGATTCTTCCATTTTTTATGTCTTTTACCCTTATTAAAACATATAATTATACATTATTTAATCCTAAGTCTTTATTCAGTCTATAGATTATATTTCTTGTCTAAGAAATTTTATATTTGACTACATTACATAACAATACAACAGAGAGAAACCCTCCCACAAAACAACACTAACACATTCACTATTACTGTTTTATTTAATAACTAGAGGCCCGGTGCACAAAAATTTGTGCACTCGGGGGGGAAGGGGGGTCCCTCAGCCCGGCCTGTGCCCTCTCGCAGTCTGGGACCCCTCAGGAGATAATGACCTGCTGGCTTAGGCCTGCTCCTGGGTGGCAGAGGGCAGGCCCAATCCCTAGGTGCAGCCCCTGGTGGGGCTCAGAGCAGGGCTGATTGGGGAGTTGGGGCGCCGCCCCCTGTCATGCACAGAGCAGGGCGGATTGGGAGGTTGCGATGCCACCCTCAGTCATGCTCAGGATAGGGCTGATTGGGGGGTTGGGGCACCACCCCCTATCACACTCAAGGCAGGGTCAATGGGGAGGTTGCGGCGCCACCCCCTGTGATGCACAGAGCAGGGCCAATCAGGGGATTGGGGCAGTGCCCCCCCCCCATCATGTACAGAGCAGGGCCCATCAGGGGGTTGGGGAGCTCCCCCCTGTCACTCACAGAGTAGGGCCGATAGGGGAGTTAGGGCACCGCCCCCTGTCACACACACAGCAGGGCGGATCAGGGGGTTGGGGCGCCGCCCTCTATCACCCACAGAGCAGGGCCGATCAGGGGGTTGGAGC
>NW_005871048.1:57090451-57120586 GCF_000147115.1 Myotis lucifugus | reverse complement strand
TGCCCCCTGTCATGCTGATCTGGTGCCAAGAAGCTTGCGCTCCGCTGATCCCGGTGCTGGGAGGCATATTACCCTTTTACTATATAGGATAGAGGTCTGGGGGCCGGCTGGTTTGCCCTGAAGGGTGTCCTGGATCAGGGTGGGGGTCCCCACTAGGGTGCCTGGCCAGTCTGGGTGAGGGGCTGAGGGCTGCTTTCAGGCTGGCGGTTTTGACTGCTTTCAGGCTGGCGGGAAGCTCCCAACCGCTCCTTTTTTTCTTTTCTTTTTTTCTTCTGGGCCAGCTTTAGCTCTGGCTCTAGCTCTGAGGCTTCCGCTGCTGGTTTGTTTGCCGTTCTATAATCAAAACAATGTATAACTTCAGCTCTGAGATCCCAGCCGGCTATATTTGTTAGAATGTTTCAAACTGCCAGCTCAGAGGCTGGCAAGTCAGGCGGGGAACGTTGGAGTCTGCAGTCACTGGAGCAAGCAAGCCTCACGTTCGCTTCCAGCTGCCTGGCTGCCGGCCGCCATCTTGGCTGACAGTTAATTTGCATAAGGATACGCTGATTAGCCAATGGGAAGGGTAGCGGTCGTACGCCAATTACCATTTTTCTCTTTTATTAGTGTAGATGACAAAACTTTGTCACCTACTCCATAGGCTAATGCAGGAAAAATCCATGCAATTTAATACATTAAGAAAGATATTAGCTCAAGATTATTTTGTGAGCTCCACTACTCCACAGAATTTTGCTTAAGAGCTCATTGCCAAATTATTAGCTCATTTTTCTCTCTTTAACTGCTTACTCATTTAGATCATTATGGGCTTGCAGGCTGCCTAGGTTGCTGAGGACAACTCAGGGATAGTTCTGTATTGCCTTTGCTGGCATTTCAGTCCCAACTGAGATTATTCAGTTCAATCTCATATTTAACCTTTGACTTCAAGCTTATCTTTGGATGAAATGCATTACAGACACTTTGAAACAACATATCATTTACATATCACCGTAGTATAATCCAAAACTACTAGTATAGCTACCAGTATGAGCAGCAGCATGATTAATCCTTTAAAAACTTGAGATGATGTTCCTTCTGATGATGTTTCCTAATTAACCTCAATGTGGTTTTAATATAATCTAGAATAAATATAATCAAGTCTTATAAAAAGTTGCAATTAAAATAAGTGAAGGAGAAGCAATAAGAAAATTGAATTGTAATATCTTGATATTCATTATCACTACATTGTATGAAATAGCAAAGTCATAATTTCAGTTTTATAAAACCAATAGTTATTTCCTCTCTCTTTAAACATTAATATTCTATGCATGGTTCAATGTTTGGATGGCCACCACAAAAGACATTGTTACTTGATGATGGATAGTGAAGAAGCACTTTAGCACATTAAATGGGTTAACTAATTGTTCTGAAGATAATAATGTCTTCATAAGCTGAAAATATATTTATACTATTAATGATGGGCTCATTTTAAAAATAGAGATAATTTTACTATAAACATTATAGTATGTATGATAGATGGCTGATTAGAAGAATAGTCTTAATTATTTTTATCCTGTGTATGTTGAATCACTGAATTAAAAATAATAATAAATTTATGTTGGATTCCATAGACACTTATCAGTCATTTCCTCTTCCATATCCCCCAACTTTAAATGATTTTTAAATCCTCACCCACAAATGTGTTTTTATTGATTTTTAGAGAGAGAGGAAGGGAGAGAAACATCTACTAGTATATGAGAGAGAAACATCGATGGGTTGCCTCCCTTCCATGCTCTAAACTGGGATCCAACCTGCAACTTAGGTATGTGTCCCGACTGGCAATCAAACCTGGCTTCAGTACCAGGACATTCAGAACCTTGGATGTTACTAGCGAAGATAATGGAATCGATCAGGCCCATTACCTGAGCTCTGCTATTACTTATGCTGCTTACTCCCTTATTTAAAAATAGAGTCTTCCTATGAACCCTTTTGTAAGTTGAAGGGAAAAAAGTGAAGAGCAATTACCTGAGGAAAAATCTTGCTAATGATGCACAGAATAAACCAAGATAAGTCTCTGATGCTCACAGATATGATGCACAGCTGTGGTGGCCTGATGCTGAGATGTTGAATGCAGTTCCTCAGGAAGGAGCTTGACATGCTATGCTCCCTGCTGGGTACTCACTGCCTATGTCATGTCTAACTGCAAAACAAAGGCTGAGCACTATTTTTGCTTTCCACCCCTTTTTTTATATAAAAGCGAAATCCTCTTTAGATTTCTTTTGATTAGAAAAAAAAACAGGTAATAATATATGTCATTTGTAAATGTGAAGTGGATACCTATAACTTTATTTTCTAATTCATACTAATTATAATTATACCTTAATACAAATTAAGATTTTAATTACATAAATATTTAGATACATAGATGATAAGAAAAGAAATAACAGTCAATACTTCCATAATGTCTCCTATGTGTGTAGATTTTTAAAATGTAATTTTATGATTTTTAAAAATAATTATATTCCCATATAAAATAAAATTTTAATTTTTACATAATAGTATATCCTATTTCTGAAAAAATACAGTAACTTTTATTCAATATTTATGATATTTTAACTGAATAAAAATGTAAATTCTTATCTATACTCTTAATCATTACCTTGGGAGTAATTCCTAGGTTCTGATTCGACACTGACTTTTGAGACTGCTAATATGCATTGTTAAATTTCTTCTAAAAATAATTGTGCTATAGTGGCAACCCAAGGTGAAGATAATTACATGTTGTTGTCTACTCTATTTGGAATACCAGATTGGACATGTTAATAATAGTTCTTTAAAAAAACACATGCTATTGAAAGATTGTGAAAAGTAAATTAACATAAACTCATAGTTACTCCTAATCTTTTACATTTCATTCTCTCTACAAATAGGACATTTGTTGATATTTCTGTATCTACGCTAATATTTATTGCATTGCCTGCCATACACTATATGCTCAATATGATTTAAGTGAATCAATGATAAAATTCTATGATTTAGGTTCTTAGAAATTTGAACAAAACTGTAGTTTCACCTTTCTTTTAATACTGAAACTGTATGCTTAGTTGGAAATCTAATCTTTACCTGAATTTCTCTTTAAAAATTATTCTCAAGGACCCTTAAATGTTCTTACACAGGTTCACAATTGCTTGTGGGAAATAGAAAATGAGAGGGGCTTCTTGCGTCATATAGAAACAGCGGTTGCTACTCATTTTGACTAGCCTGATGATTACTGCAGTCTTCAAGATGCGTTCAAAGCAGCAGCATGGTGGATGCTGCTGGTAGGAGACATTTTGAGCAAATGTGCCCGGCAGCCACTGCTGTTGAAGCCTGCTCTCATTCATCTGGCTTGTGAGTCTGAATATATAGTGCAATTATCTTGTCATTTAGTCAAGACACTGATGCCCTCAAACAAAAGGAAGTCACTCTTTCCAAGTCACACATGGTGAAGATTGTCTCATATTAAAAACTATTAAGTCCCCAACCTTACTTATTGGTACTACCCATTCACAGATGAGCCCACATACCACAGAGACTCATTTTCTTTCCCAACATGTGGTGAACAGCTCTGTGCTAATCCAGTGGTCGGCAAACTCATTAGTCAACAGAGCCAAATATCAACAGTACAACGACTGAAATTTCTTTTGAGAGCCAAATTTTTTAAACTTAAACTATATAGGTAGGTATATTGTTATTAACTTAATTAGGGTACTCCTAAGCTGGCCTTTGCTAAAAACTTCCTCAATCTGATTGAGGTACGTATGTTCGCTGAGGTCAACCCCTTCCAACTCTCCCATCCACACTTGTCTTGTATACTTGTTTCGTCTATCTCCTTTCCAAAAACTGACTTCTGCACATGGGCCACGAAGTTTCAATCGCACTGTACGTGCGTGGCCACACGTGGTATTTTGTGGAAGAGCCACACTCAAGGGGCCAAAGAGCTGCATATGGCTCGCTAGCTGTGGTTTGCTGACCACTGCGCTAAGCCATTCTGTGGCCAAATAATCACTCTTCAGCTTTCAACTATCTACAATGAGGTGGCAGATGCCCCAATTCACCCTTGCTTTTATGGTGAATTATTTGTCAGGCACTATGTTGGCCCCTTCCTTTTAATCACCTTGGTCAGGATGACCTAATTCAGACAAATAATTTATTTTTCAATACATTTATCACCAAGAGATGCAATTGTGAAACCCTTGCCCCTTCTAGGCAAATTTGCACTAGAGTCTAAAACAGCCAAGTTATTTACTAAGGGACACTATGGTGACATACACTTACAGAGTTTACCCTGTGTCATAAAAATGTAGTAATATATGATCTTTTGTAAAAATGGAAAAACATTCTTGCCATGCAACAGGGTGTTTTCACATAGTTACTCTCAGGGAAAAGTTATACTTCTCCAAGATGAATTGATGTTTCCATTTATACAGAAAATAACATAATTTTTAAAATATTTTTAATTGATTTTAGAGAGGAAAGGAGAAAGAGAGAGAGAGAAAGAGAGAATACCAACGATGAGAGAGAATCATCAATTGGCTGCCTCTTGCAAGCCCCCTAATGGGGATCAAGCCAGCAACCTGGGCATGTGACCTTGACCCGAATCAAACCCAGGACCTTTCAGTCTGCAATAACATAATTTTTAAGTGATAAAGTGTAGTGTCAAGAAAATAATTTTTTCCACAAGGTGTTTTTTCTCTTAACCAATAAATAAATAAAAATCAATTTTTAAAATAAAATAAAAAAATTATATATGTTTATATGAGTCACAAAATTTTTATTATATATTTGACACGTGTCTGTTTATTTATTTGGTAGGAAAACTAAAAGTAAGGATCAAAATGAGAGAGTTGCTCAGATAATTATGACTGGCTTGTAGACACTTTTAGCTGCAGGTGATCAAACTTACGTCATGGGGCATTTTGTGCGTTTGTGCCCACATTTTCTTTATGTCTGTTTTGCCCTTCACAGGACATGGAAATGTTTCATAATCACTCCATACATAAGAAGCTCATCTGTTAATGTCAATGGGAAGTTTATTAATGTATAAGTTGTATACCCTACCTCCACACATATATCATATTATAATGTGACAAGGCACCTTGTTATATAATCTTCAATGCACAGACATATGTCAATTTATGTAGTGCTAATATATCAAAAATACATTTTGACAAAGCATATTTTCTTAGACAAGTAAATTATTAAATTAATTAAATATGTAAGATAGGTATGCTTACATATCTATTTGAATCTCAGTGAATATTGGGACTAATAACTTAGTTGCCATACATAATGGTTTTACATAATACTAACTTGAAATTTTTCCATGATTATATTCAACATAAAAAAGTAGACTGACAGACTAGATTTATTTCTTTTGGAGCTGAGTGACATGGTAAGCAAGGTCAGAAAAATAATACATTTCCTTACTCTGAAAGAAAACCTTTGTTCTTTAGGTACCATTTTAGGATGATTAATTGAAACTAGAACATTGCTTACATAAAAGTTTGAGAACACATTTCTGATATATTAACTTTTATTCAAGTGGATATAAAACGTAGTAATATTATTTGTATTTGGAACTTAAGGAGCATTACACCCCCCTTAGAAAATAATATATGCACTTGTTTTGTAATTGAAAAAAATAAATAAAAGAAGAAGTAAAATTACATGTTGATTTTGGTAAAACTGAGGATATTCTTAAATATTTCATTTAAAAAATTTTAAATATATTTTATTGATTTTTTACAGAGAGGAAGGGAGAAGGATAGAGAGACAGAAACATCGATGAGAGAGAAATAGCGATCAGATGCCTCCTGCACACTCCCTACTGGGGATGTGCCCGCAACCAAGGTACATGCCTTGACTGGAATCGAACCTGGGACCCTTGAGTCCACAGGCTGACGCTCTATCCACTGAGCCAAACCAGTTAGGGCCATTTTAAAATTTTTATGAAAAATTATATTTAACTAGAGGCCCAGTGCATGAAATTTGTGCATGGGGGTGGGGTTCCTCAGTCCAGCCTGCACCCTCTCCAATCCGGCACCCCTCGGGGATGTCTGACTGCCGGTTTAAGCCCCATTCCTGTGGGATGGGGCTGAAATCAGCAGTTGGACATGTTTCTCACAATCCAGGACCGCTGGCTCCTAACCGCTCGCCCGCCTGCCCGCCTGCCTCATCGCCCCTAAGTGCCTCTGCTTGCTGGCCTGATTGCTCCCTAACTGATCACCGCTGGCCTGGTCACCCCTAACTGCCCCCTGCCAGCCTGGTCGCCCCCTAACTGCCCCCCTTGCCAGCCTGGCCACCCCCTAACTGCCCCCTGCTGGCCTGATCGCCCCTAACCGCCTCTGCCTTGGCCTCCACCGCCATGGCTTTGTCCAGAAGGATGTCTGATTTAATTAGCATATTACCCTTTTATTAGTATAGATAATTCTAAGTTAGTATATATACATATATCATGTCATACACACACACACACACACACACACACACACACACACATACACACACAAATTCTTCTTAGGGCTTCATTAATTGGTTTTCTTTTCTTTTTTTTTTTTGGTCTAATTCTTTCAACTTCCATAAAAAACTGTTTAGCATTTTAAAGTAAATTGCTCAAATGTAATTAAATAAATGCCATGAGAAAACAAGGAAAGTAAAATTAAGTAACTTAAGAAAACATAACAATATCCCATTTCTGAGGAAATGCTTATAGTGTAATGAATTAATTTTTCATTTTGAGTAATTGGCTATAACACCAGCCATAATGAGATTTACATTTAAAGTTATTAGATTTAATGTATTTTCTAAATATGTATAACAATCTCTCATTTCATTTTTATAAAGATTTAAAACAGGAAATATTATTAAATATATAAATTTGCCTTTTAATTTTCCTTTGGCAGATACTATCTTGATGATAAGTGTTGCTTTCTTATAGGCAAACATATACAATTCACTAGGGACTCCTAACAAGAAACAAATACATACTATAGAATAACAGGAATTACTTGAGTTTGATTTAACCATATACGGTAATACAGAAAGATGGGAATATTCTATAATTTAGTGGTAGCTCACAACAATATTTGAATGGGGATGTTTTTAATAATTTAACGGATCAAGTAATTTATTTTTCATATGGGCTGTGTTTTTATTGTTGTTTTCAATTTTATAAATTACAAATTGCTAAAAAATATGCCCAAAGGTGTTAAACAGTATTTTAGATGTCCTTTAGATAGCATATATTTAAATTACTCACACAAGCTATTCTACACCTTATTATTATATTATTATCCCCATGCCACCTAGGAAAGTTAAGTTCTTATATGTAAATTTCATTACTTTCTCACCCCCTTACCATTTTTAAGAGTGATGTAAGCTCTCTCTTCTCACCTTACTTATGTCAAGAGAAAAGACCTGTTGCTAAATTTCTGGCATCAAATTTTATAATGAGTCTATACATTTCTCTCTCATTTTAGACCCAAGTTTTAAATTAATTTATAAATGTATTAATTACTGAAAGATCAATCTAGACATATTTACTATAATGTGAGTTTTACACTTGTCAATTTTTTTATATGTTGCCAAATCTATCTCTCACAGCCAGATATCTTCAATATTTTGAAGTAGTAAAGTATACAGCATGTACTTCTCAGTATGTATTTTTATTAAAATTATTATTTTTCTTTCAACACATCATTTTATAGTTACTATTTCTACTACAGTTATAATATGTGATTTCATTACTTCCCATTCCCACACTCAATCCATTAATTGTCTTATTAGTAAATTAATGCAGTTCTCTTTAGATAGGAGTGGATGATTAGTCTCAATATAGAGAAAATCAAGAAGATGGTAATATTTAAATGATTTCTGGAAAACTAATTATTCTTAATATGCTTCAACTGATATAAAACTGTACCAAAAGACCAATCTAAGGAGACTCTATATATAATATCTGTAAATTTGTGATGCTATAAAATTGTATACATGTATACAAACACACAGAGACACTATAAGAAATGTGGAGTTCATGCAGATAAGGAAAAGAAATATTGAACATAAAGCAAACCCCAAATATTTGTGATGCATACTACTATATTATCTAATTTATTTGTCATAAACATTCAATATTAATCCACTTAAATTATGCATATCCTATACTCAAGAGCTGATTTACTTCTAGTTTACTAGTTCTTCGTTGTAAATTTTAAATGGTAAAGAACAATATTTAAATAAATATAGTAATTATATTTGGAAATATTGCTTTCCACAAGATAATGTAAACATGAAGTGATAAAACATTTTATTAAGAAAGTTTTATAAAACTTTTTAAAAACAAAAATATAGTGTGTAATGTTAATTTTTGAAATAATTTGGGTATCAGGATCTATATACATATAGCTCTCTATATAGTATAAAAATAGACACCTTTCTATTTGTGTACTTGTAAGTAGGAAAAGAGAAATACAGTAAACCGTATATAGTGCAGATAGCTCAAGAAACAGTGAGGTCTGTACTAAAATGGGAAGAATTATACCAGTAGTCATACACCAAACACAGAATAAAAGGAAAGTTCAAGCCTCTTGCAAGTTGAATACCCTCAGAAGAGTTTTGTTTGTATTTCATCCTCATTTTCTGGGTGATGAATCTTCTGGATACCCATAATAATTACAATGTAGAAATGAGTTAGTTTTCAACTAAGATTTTTATACCCAGAGACAGAAGCTTAATTGACATGGGGAATGAGGGGAGGTTCATGTGAAGAATAGGCAAATAGAAAGAGTGGGAGAAAGAAGATACCTGATCCTATACCTCTTTGTCACATTTAAGAGTAAATTTTCTCTATGCCTTTGACAAACACAGGCTCTCAGATCACAATCAAGTGGATGTAGTTGCCACTGGGCTTATTCAAATGAAGACTGAATACAATTGGGATAACTTGGAAACAATACAGCTGATAGAATTTTTTTTAATATTATTTATTTCAGAGAAGAAGAGATAGGGAGAAAGAAAAACATCAATGATGACAGAGAATCACTGAATGGCTGCTTCCTGGGGATCGAGCCCACAACCAGGGCATGTGACCTCCTGGTTCATAGGCTGATGCTCAACCACTGAGCAACACTGGCCAGGCTAGAATTGGTTTCTATGCTAGATATTGGGGGCTTTCTACAGCCATGGAACTAAGCATCCAACTAATAACCATGAAAAATTAGAAGGGGAATTACACTTTTACTCTCATTTGCTCTATAGTACACTTTGGTCAAGATTTCGTCTTCAACACTCCACTGACTCTGTTCTGGAAGAATTACTGCTACATTGAACTCATTAGATTCCTGGACTTTATTCATATGTCACTGATATTTCTATTGCTAACTTTCTTGTCCTTGTTATTGGTTCTGCCTTGGCTTTAAAAAACCATTCTCATTCGGTCTCCACCCTTTAAACACTGATGTTTTGCTCCTCTCACTCCCTATGAGAGCTTCATCAAAAAATCTGTCTCCTTATCCCAGAGTAGTTTTTTTTCTGAACTCCAGTAAATGAATCCAACATGAATAGACATCAACAAGTCATTATATCACCCACTGTACTCATTAGCTGTAACAACAGAGCTCCTTTTGCACTATGTTCTCCATTAGAAGGAATGTCACCTTCATTATCATCAAAGAAGCCACAAAGTAGGAGTCATCCTCGACACTTCTCATTCGTATTCCTCCTACATCAACTCAGTCACTTATTTCTACACATGTACTTTTGTAACATTTTCAACACTCATCTCTGACTTCTATTTCTGTACTCTAGCTTGGAATATTGTAGTAAATTCCTACTGGTTCTCTTGTCTAAAATTCTGTTTCCAAACAAATTCATGTTTGGCACTAGTAAAACACTATCTCCAAATCATCCCACTTAGCAGCACCTGCACCCGTAAACTCTGTCTTTCTCCTATTATTGATAAGGATAACTCTTCCAATTCAATGCTAGATAGTCCCTCTTGACAACTCCAGAACACCACTCCAGTAATTCCCACTACACTCTTCAAATCAAACTTTTTTCCTCTCCTTTGCATACTTTTCATCTATATGCCCTCATGCTATTACTTTTATCTGAAATAAGACGTGTTTCCTTGACTATATTTTTGCCTGGAACTTACTTCTCTGCTCCATCTCTCCAATCCCCTTTACAGAAAAACTCCTTGAAATCACCTGTACTCTAACCTCAATCCCTCTTTTCCTGAGTCTCTCTGAAACCTCCTTCCATCATTCTTATTCTGCCATGCTCCAGACAAAACCACTTTCCCCTCACTCCAAATTCTCATTTGCAACATGACTTTTTCCTCAGATCACTTATCACTTAATAGCATGCCATAGACATTTCTTAGTTATATTTTTGTATTGGTTTCCTCGGCCTCTAGAATGAAAGCTCTATGTGGCCAGATTTAGTCTGTTTTATTTTCTGACATTTCTAGCCACCCGTACATATAAAAGCTCAAGAAATGCTTACGGCCATGCTTGAAATCCATTTATAGGTCCCCATTACTTATGCAGTACAGTACCCACCCCTTTCTTTGGCTATAGGTTTCTTCATATGATATCTTAGCAATATTTCCTAACTCCACCTTTCTCCCCTCCCACCCCAATTCTTTTGATTCATTCTTTACACTGCTGCCTTGCCAAAACACTAATAATTCCTGGGTAATTTTTTAAATGCAGTTGACACTTTAGACAGGCAAATGTTTATAACTTAATTTTTTTGCACAGCTAACCCTTATTGTTATTAATTCAGAAAAACATATGTACCTTAATTGCATGCATTTTATGACCTACCAAATATACCTGATTATGTCCTCTATTAGGTACCCATTATACTCCAAACATATCTGTAATGCATCATTACATACTCATAAATAAATTTACTGGTAATCATAAATGAACATTTTATTTATCTTTGTGTCCAATGAACTGCATAAAATGCTAAAACTACTCAATGTCTGAATATTAAATTCAAATGTACTTAAATACTTAAATGCTCCATCTAGATGTCTAGACCTAGATATAATTACTTATACATGAAGCAGCCATAAAAATGTACCTCTCAAACTCTGTCTGCAGACAGTATAGTTGGCTGATGTCTCCAGCTACTGTACTCTGTAATTCCATACTGTGGTCACACTGAGGACACACTTCCCAGAAAATTCAGCCAAAGACAGACCATGGCCGGGATACGACTCAACTTAGAGGTGACTTTGGATCAGGAATGGACTTTCTGAGCTAACTTAGACCTGCTTTGTCTTCTAAAATGCGTTCATTCAATCATCCTTCATTCCCTCTCTCCTTCATCTGTGGTCAGATCTGCATCTTAGTCTAGGCATTGGCCTTATTAAATCACATGCATGGATAATTCCATCTGTGTGTCTGCTTCTTAGAGGATCAAGACTCACACAAGTGGTAACAGAAATATTCCAAGAACACAGGTGTTAAGATGATGAGTCTGGGATGGCTCACATATGAGGTATCAAAGGTGAGGTACAGGTAGTAGGTGGGGTGCAGATTATCCTGGCATTAGGATAGCCGCTAAGTTGCTAAGTATTTCACTGGCAGTTACCTTGGAAATGTTCCAGTGGTGGGAAGGGTGTGGCAGATATGATAGCTAACTCATTCTATAAAGACAAGAGAACTGGCTGGTGACTAGTAAGTTGTATTGATGCCTTCAGAGGGATATTTAGGGACTGCAGACCATTAAGCAGTTACTAGTAATAGCTAAGTATGCAGGGCAGAGGGATTTAAAGGAGGCCCTATCTCTTGAAGTGAAAAGGCAGACTGGAGGTGAGCAGCAGGCTACAGACATATTTATTACAGTTGGAGAACTACAGAGCACATGAGACTTGGTTGGAAAGTTTGTAAGGAGGACATTCTGAGAAAAGGGAAGTGTGTGCAGAAAGCCGCCTGCCCTGTTTATCGGAATTCCAATTAGGGGAGTGCTGAAGGTGGTGCCCCTAATTATTTCTTGACCTTTCCAAACAAGTCTGTGCACATGCAGACCCTGGGTGTTTACTGGAATCCTTATGCTTAATCTTTTGGGTGCCTTGCTTAAAAGACACTACAACCACATGTGTCCTCCCAATATTACTTACCCTACTGATTGTATCTGAAAGATAAACTTTATCTCAAGCTGCCGTTACAATAAAATCCTAATGAGGCAGGCAATCAGGCTGTTTGGTTCCTTTAGCCAGGCAGTCCCTTAGCCTCTCTTTCATAGCAAATGTTGTGTTGGAGTAATCCATTCATCTGTAGCTCAGGGGCTGCTAGTTAGCCCTAGCACAGAGACATTTAGATCCTCAGCCATGGCGGGTGTGTTATGTAAAAATGCAGGCTTTTATGGACAAAACCTGGGCTCCTGAAATATGGGGCAGGCACATGTGCTTGAAAATACCCAAGTATATTGACTCTACAGCCCCTACTGTATCTTTGGGCTTGCAGCAATTGCCTACTCCTTCCTAGTAAGGGCTACCTTCTGTGATGCTGAAAGATGCTGCAGATTTCTCACAAGGCAAGAGGGTTTTTTTCTCAGGATCTATCTCTATACTTTTTACTGACTGGGGTGATGTTAGCAGTAAATCCCAGAAAAACCTGCCTAGGGAACACACTGGCCTAACATTGGAAAGAGATTATGAACCCCCCAAAATTGCAAAAATAGCCAGTGTGCACAGACTGGAACCAGGGGAGTATTCCTAAGATTGAATCTTAAGGGTCTTTGATTAAGGGAACCAAAATGTAAAAGTAAGAAACTACTGATTGAATTGGGGACTCTCTCCTAGGACATAGGAGTTACCCTAGTAGAGTCTTTAAGGAATTAGAGAAAAGTTGTTCCTGTCGTGGCCTTTGGAATCTGATAAAAGCAATAATAACCACTAAGTGGGAGGAAATGCTTGAGCTGCTCTAGAAGATGGTATGAAAGAAGGAAGAAGGAGGTTAAGAGAAGTGGGCATGCTGAAATGGTTGTATTATGTAAGGTCAGAAGACCCATCACAGATGTTCTATGGGGGAGTGAGGACTCACCATTCACCAAGACCACGAGGTGACAGGGGCACCAGTCCTTGTCTGACACAGGAGATGGCTGAAGAGCTGGGTGATTGGGGCTCCAAAGTAATAGAGGTCAGAAGTCGGCACTTAACTGCCAGGGGGCTGCAATTACTGTTATAACTGGCAAGGCCAAAGGAGAAGATAGGGGGCTTACCCGACAAAGATTTGTGAAGGTGGTTAGAAGTGTACAGACTTCCTAGGAGCAAAATAGAGAAGCAGCCCACAAGGATGCTTTTCAATTTGTCAAGTGACCTGTTGGTCTCCTTGAGCAACAGTGCATGCAATAGCCACAGCTCAGCATTGATCTCTGTTCTGACAGGTTGAATATTCACAGGCACAGTAGCTAGACCTGCCTTGGTTCATAGAATTTCTTACTGATGGCTCCCTATGTAGTTTAAGTCCTGGCCATTATAGCTGCTTAGATCGTGTGTCAACAGTGTCCTTTTAGTGTACAGAGATAACAAAGATGCATTTTTAAAAATTCATGCATTTTCATAGCTAACTCAAATTATATTTAGTATTGTCGCATGTTCACAAAATTTTCTTGATTTTAAACTTTTTTTTGTTCTCTTACACTGAAAATCTAATCTTTCTAATTAAGTGTTACATTTACCTATATATACACAAATATGCATATATATTTTAAAATAAAATACTTTGAACAAACACAACCTACATTTGACCCACCTTGTATATGAAGGCTATTCCTCAATTAAAGGAATGTCACATTAATGAAACATCCCCTTCATCTGGGTCTGAGTTGTATCTCTGAAAAATGCATATATTGAAGTTGTAACCTTTAGTACCTCCTGTCCATGTTTGGAGATAAGATCTTTACAGTGGTAATTAAGTTAAAATGAGGTCATTATGGTGTGCCCAGATCCAACATGACTGGTGTCCTGATAAAAAGAGACAAGCTGGACACAAACATACACAGAGGGAAAATATCATGTGAACATGAAAGTGCTCATCTATCAGTCAAGGAGAGTGGCCTCAAAATAAGCAAACCTTACAATACCTTGATCTCAGCCTTTAGACCTGTGAGAAAATGAATTTCTGCTTAAACCACTCTGTATGGAAGCCCCAGAAAACGGATATATGTACCTTCTATAGTGCAGCTTTGCTTTGGTGAGGGTATTCTGCCATGAGGAAAGAAAATCCCAATCCATAAACTATAAGAACATAAAATTCAAATGTGCCTTTTCCAAAGTAGAGAATAACATTCCAGGTTAATATGGAACACATTTCTTTCATGGATTCTATAATATCCAAATATTTTTCATAATCACTCTCAGTAGAAGAGCAGATATGCCTCAATTTGATGTGACTATTTATTCATTTAAAATAAAATAAACTACACATGTATGTTACAAGTGAACACCAAGTTTCTCCTACCCATTAAAGAAATAAATTACAAATGAATGCATAGCTTTGGCAGCATGTCATAAATATCTTTTGACTTCTGTTTTAAACAAAGTTTAGCACCATTTACTTCAATAGGTCCAACTAAGCTATAGAAACAGAACTAACCAGGAAAGGCATAGATGTATAAAATATATGACCTCTCTAAACTAGTTAGCAATGCTAGTGGTAAAATGATTACTTTTACTTTTGCTTTTAAATAGTATCTGTTAAAACAGTGATTAGGGCATTCGACTAACCACAGAGAGAACTTATGTTTTATGCATTAAAACCATTGGAATAATAAATCTGAGCTGAATGTGCAGTGAAAGAAAAAAGGGTCATAGAACAAAGGAAAAATGTGATAACTTGCTCCTGGGGCTATGTCTCCTTCTTGAAGTGCAGCCTCTACTCCTGCTGCACCAGTCAGCTGAGAAGCCATTTCCTGAATATATTTAATGAGATTCTAAAATAACTTGTTTCTGAGAATCCAAAATGCCCCTGACAGCAAGACGTAACCAAATACATTCAGTCAGCTAAGATTCAATTTCACAACTTCATTGAATACCATGACATATTATTTTCTTTAAAATTCCTTTATGCAATGAACATATTTGGCTTGCGAGCAAGACTATATCCATATTAGCTTTAAACATACTGAAATGCTTTCTTCCTCTTGGTATACAGTTACTGTGTCCAGTCCCAAATCTACACATCCTGCTTCTGCCATCATTTTATTAAGAGTTTTGTCCCCTCTCCCCGGTGGCGTCAGTACCAGCCCACAGATCAATAACTAAATGGTCTATGATAGACACAGAAATGTCCTCCTGGCCCATATTCCAGCACCAAGAGGAATGTCTACCCTCATGTATTAGTGTCGGTACGGTGCTGGTTTTTTAATGATTTAATTCCAGCCCTTCTTACATGTAGTTACATATCATTTTGAAAATATGTTATGCATACTTCAGGGTTCTTTAATATTGCTTCTTTTCAGTTTTTGAAAAGTTTCTTGGTGACTCTGTGTACCTCTGAGATCTATCTGCCACAAGAGGTTTCCACTGTTGATGCCTCCTCCTCTGCAAGTCCCCCCTTTGTAGTGAGTCCATGAACAACCATAGTCCTACTTAAATGTCTCCGATGAAAACATAGTTATCTCTACTGGTAAGCTGTCATAACTTACATGGGGCAAAATGATTCATCCTGGAAGGACGATAGTTGGTCATTGGAGTTTAAAAATATGTTCTGCTAGTAACGGTCTAAAAGCCGGGGTAGCTGGAGGATAAGCACAGCCTCACAGCATTTCATCATGTGGGAGCGCTCAGGCTTTCCTCCCTGGGTTATGCCTTTGGCAGCCCACGTGTCTGCCTGGACCTCCCTCGGGCTGTGTCCCGGTCAATAAAGAATCTGATTATGCATGAGGAGTCTCGTCCTGGTCTTTACTCACCAATCTGAAGGCTATTTCTTATCGCATACAGGTAGCAGCACTGCTTTCCATGTTCTTTGGCAATCGTTTGTACTCAATAATGCCCTCTCCTTAAACATGTTCAAGATAGAAAAATATCATGGTTTTGAGATTAATAAATATTGATGATATTTATGAACTGTGATTTAGCTGCCAGGTTAGATAACATAGTAAAAAAAATACCCAAATAATGGAGAAAGAACAGAAATAATTTTGAGACTGTGCATTTAGTCCTTTACATAGCTGAGAAAGCTAATTAGGGGAGAGATTAAAAAAATATATAGGTTTGCACACTTGGTGTATGATTTGATTGAATGAATAAATTGTAAAATAATGGGTATCTGTACACATGTTAAAATTCTATAGTGCATAACTGCATAATATGTAATTGAAAAATGTATTTAATATAACCTCATTGTACATTTCAGGGTTCTCCTATCTTTAAAAATGAATTTTCATTTTTTAAATACATGGTGATAGGAAGATTGATGTACTTATACATACATATGCCAGAACATATATTTTTCTAATGCCAAAACATTGACCATAGAGAGAAAAATATCTCAGCTTCGTGATTAGTGAGGAACATCCTATTGCTTTGTTTTTAGTCAAGTTATTGAGATAGAACTCTAACTTGAAAATGTTCTTGCATGAATTATTTATTGGTTACATACACTTGCAACTTCTGATGAAAGAAAACATTGAAAGCATAATTATCAATCAGTAAGAGAGAAATGTGTGGAGAATGTAGAAATCCAAGGGAACTATATTGAAAATATCTCATTCAAATAAAATATATTACCATCACTATATTCTTTTGTTTTTGTATTAAGATTCTCTTGATGACTCTGTGTTTCTCTGGAGCTACAGATAAATATACAAGTACTCTGCATATTGGAAGATAAATAGTTAGGTAGAGAGAAGATTAGATTTTCTAGTAATGTGACTTGATATGGTGTGATTAAAACAGTATCAACATGGAAAAACTATTGATCTACTATCACTCTATATAAAGTTTCTTAGGTACTTATATAGAGAGGAAACAAAATAAGAAAGCCCTAAGTTATTCTGAATATTTATTACTATCTAAGAATTAATTTTAAAATGTGAGCATAGAAGTTTGATCCAGTTAGGATGGGACATTTTAGGTCAAGTAACAAAGAAACCAAAATAGTCACTTTCTCTCGATTTTGCCCATCTGACTCTCTGTCACCTTCGACAATCTGAGCAAAGAGTGCTCTTGAAATACAAAGGAGTGCATGAATATTTATTTCCACATTTCAGGTATAATTGGTGTGGACACAAGGCCTGTCCTGAGTATAGATATTTGGAGAACAAACTCCTGTTTATCTTTAAGCAAGTCTTACATAGAGCCTTGGGAGAAGAGAAAGGAAAATGAAGCACATATAAATGCTTTTAAATAACGACTTTAAAAACTATTTCTACCAAAACTATGGTCAAGTTGACAGTTCTGGAATCTGACCATCCAGATTAGCTTTCTTGAACTGTGAGATTTCGAGATTTAGCATTAGGAGTAGGAATGATGCTTTTGTGCTACATGCTGTAATAGTTACTTACTGGTTGGTATTGTTGATTAGAATTAGAAACATAGGTTGCAGCCAAAGGACTAAGCATCATAAATTCTATAATATGCAGTCATATCTCAGCCTATTGGTAATAGAAAGTGACTAAATGACTGAGCAAAGGAGTTAAATAATATACAGGTTAATTTGAAACTATTCTAAAGGAAATGTGCTAACATAGATTGAGGTAGGAAGACAGAAAAGAATGTTCATCTTGAACTTCTAGGATCTTTAGTCTTTTCTTTTTTGGGGCTTTATTTTTTATACTTTTTGGGTACTTTTGTTTGCACCTGTGTTTCATTTTCCAGAAATAAGTTTTTCTTATTAAACTCTTATGTTACCTCACATTCCAATATAATATAATTAAATAACTAAGCCCGATTTAATATTTCTTTATTATCTTTGATTTTAACTACTGCTTGGCCTATTTAAAAGTCACAGTGTTTGACTAAACAGCACAGAAAACACCCCCTAACCTTTTTTACTTATACTCCTAATGTTTTTATCAAGCAAGCTATCTATATTGTAGAAAGTCACTAAAAAGTTAAAAGAAAATGACAAACTGTCGGAAAAGTAACTTCTATAAATTACTCTAAGACAAAACCAGGCCAGATGTACTCTTAAGAGTTCTTTACAGAGAAATGTAAGAAAAAAATATACATATTTAAATTGGTCATTCAGTAATATTCCACAAATAGGAAGGTACTTGTTTTTCAGTCACACTAGTGAACAGTTATCATTGGTCAGAATGGGTGTGGCCATTGCAAGCATAGGGACATTTGGGAATACAGAATCCCCTACACAAAGGAGTTTGTGTTTCTGGTTGCTTCTGTGGCTCTTAGCTCTCCTACATTTGCCCATGTGGCCCAGGGCCATGTAGACCCCATATGCAACAGACCAATGGACGGCAGCAGGAAAGACAAGCTAAGCTAGCCTGATGCTGGACTGGACTCACCTCCAACATGGAAAAGAAACTCTGGACACCGGGTCTGATTTTAGCTCTACGGAAGCCTTGGGTACACTTCTTTTATGGTGCGACAAAGGGAAACGAGACTTTGGAAACTCAGGGATGTAATTCCACAGAAATAGAAATCACTCATTCTCCCCTGCGAGTCTCAGAAAATTATTTTTTATAGGGATACTGCAAGAAATCCACTCCCACTAGCAACCCGGGGAGACGGGGACCTCTCCCTTCTGTTAACACAGGCACCTGCCTGAAGCCCTCTTGTTTCCATACTTAATACAAGCCAAAAACTAGAAGAAGAAAAATTATAGCCCTAACCGGTTTGGCTCAGTGGATAGAGCATCAGCCTGCGGACTCAAGGGTCCCAGGTTTGATTCCGGTCAAGGGCATGTACCTTGGTTGCGAGCACATCCCCAGTGGGGAGTGTGCAGGAGGCAGCTGATCGATGTTTCTCTCTCATCGATGTTTCTGACTCTCTGTCCCTCTCCCTTCCTCTCTGTAAAAATTCAATAAAATATATATTTTTAAAAATTATATTTTACATAGCAGAAGTATTACTCTTGCTAAACAGGCCTATGGATATTCTCTTTCAGGTCCTGCCAAGTAGACAATCTTATGTGTTTTTAAATAAATTCTCAGCTATAAGAGTCACCCTTTGTTAAAAGCAGTAGTTAAGAATAAGGTCCTTGATTATGATATGTGGTTCCACAAAATCAAGGCAAGATCTGTCACTTAGTGTAAAATAATAATGATAAAAATGCACAAGGAACTTGTTAAGAATGACAAAGAAGACTTTATTCAACACTACAATAGGATTCAACACTATTTTTAGACACTTGTGAGCTAATGAAAAAGTATTGAAGAACTGGTTTGGGGGAATGATTAGACCATCAGTGTTTGCCAATTGTCCTTTATTAGAGTTAGTTTTCACCCTCCCACAGAGACTGGGAGAAATGGGCATTATCTTTCTTGATGATTGCATTTCAGAGGGATTGCTCCCAAGTTTAAGAGAAAGACACTCCTGGGTAGTGGAAGATTTACATCTAAAAGTAACAGGGAAGAAATTTAAAATTGTAAGTTTTCTAGAGTGAATGCTTTAAGAAAAGGAAAGTATGGAACCTAAGGAATACTCAGGAAGAAGCCTGTCTAAAGCTTAGTGAAGTTTAATAAAACTGTAAGGCCATTTTAGTAATCATCTAAGACAGTGGTTCTCAACCTGTGGGTCGGGTCACGACCCCTTTGGGGGGCAAACGACCCTTTCACAGGGGTCGCCTAAGGCCATCGGAAAACACATATATAATTATATATTGTTTTTGTGATTAATCACTATGCTTTAATTATGTTCAATTTGTAACAATGAAAATACATCCTGCATATCAGATATTTACATCACGATTCATAACAGTAGCAAAATTACAGTTATGAAGTAGCAACAAAAATAATTTTATGGTTGGGGGTCACCACAACATGAGGAACTGTATTAAAGGGTCATGACATTAGGAAGGTTGAGAACCACTGATCTAAGAGAATGAGACACGCTATCATGTTTTCAGTTTTTAAATACACACACACACACCTTCTGTTTTATTGTAGAAGTGACCTATTGAGTGAAGAACTGGTAAAAAATTATAGTATCTATGTTTGTGTTCAAGGCACCAATTAATCACCAAAAATAACCACACTGGATTTGGGTTGCAATGTTTCACAAAGTTGGATAACCAGATATATTATTGATAACAAATGTTCTCTAATTTGTAAATTACTAGACTAGGTCATCAGTTTAAAAATAGGACATGACTAATACATTTCTTTAGAATCTCTCCCCCACCCCCAAGTCTTGGGACACTGTTACTTGTCCTTTTAGTAGCTGGCTAGGGCCAGGGCGTTCTCCATTGACTTATTTTTGCATTGAATTGTCTGACTAATTAATCCAGTCACCAAGGGTGTGCCCTTCCCAGGGTCACCATGAAAAAGAAAAACTTCAACAGAGGACATTTACACATTACAATATAGATTACCGCTGCAGCCAATTATATACTTAGACAAAAACCTGACAACAGAATTAGCATGAAGTTAAAACATTGCATTATTGTATACCTTCATTTTACCTAGTGTTACTTAATGGTTCTATTAAAAGAAAAGAAAGGTTACATTATTTGTTCTCATGGTAACTCTCTCTAAATATACAAAGAAAGGCAATGATTAGTCATTTTCATTCATTTAATATTCAGTGTGTTCACTTACCAAAGCACAAAGGCCAGAAAAGGAATTAACCTTTGTTCTCGGTTTGAGACGAATGAAACCAAAATAAGAACCACCTAGCATTAATATTGTTAAATTGAAGCTGCTGAGAAGACAGATGAAGGCTTTAAAATAACCCCAGATGGTTACTAGTATATCCCTCTCAAAACAAAAATGCCAGCCTGTTTAGTTCAAAGATCATTAGTTCCCTTACTTGACAATTTGGGATTTTACATCTCATAATGTGAGAAATGCACTGTGTTATCTAACGGAGTGTGTGACCCTGGGCTAATTAAAAGGCACACATGAGCAGGGCAGGGTGAAGCAAGGCTGCTTCATTACAAGTGGTGGTTGTTCCCTGGAGGCAGAAACATCAAAGGACTCCTGGAAGTGGTCCAAGGCATCCGTCAAAGGCAATGTGCTTCCCAGATAGCAAGGCCGCTGAGTGGGATTGCAGCTCTGGGAACTGTTTAATCTGAGTGTGGCTTTTTATTTGTTTGTCAGATTGGTGAAATACGAGACCTCAGAGGGAATTGATCACGCAGACTGAAACTGAATGTGACCTTTGTAGCTGACAGGCCGGACTGGCTTATGGGGAGAGGAGGCTGTGGTTAGTGTCTGTATGTTCTGTCACCTTTTTAAATGGAGAGTGACAGATTAATGGAAAAGAGGAACAGGAGAGTATGGAGGCTTCGCTAATGCTATGATTCAATTCCATGGCTCCCTTCCCTTCCAGGCTAGGAATGCATTTCTGCCCCTGTGTTAAATCCTAACTGAAAGCCAAGCATTCAAGGAGAAGCAAGAACATCTATTTGACAATAGGACTATAAAAAGTTAGGCAGGCAGCCTGCAAACTCCTGCTAATTCCAATTCTAGGAATCTCTCCAACAGAAATAATCCACCCATGTGCAGGGATAAATATGGCAGAATTGTTTGCAAAGTGAGCAATGTAACTTAAGAACTTCTTAGGAGGCTAAATATGTAGCACCATATAATACTGATAATAATTAATTATTTATATGTCATATATAATTGATGTATTGATATATTTATGTATTTATACTTATATGCAATATTATAATTGTTAACATACAGTAGTAGGGCAATTTATAAATTCTGTTTATTTTAATAATATGTTATATGCATATATAAGGTATTTTATAATATAAATTTGTGTATTTTAAATATAAATTCATACATACACATACATTCACACAAGTAAATATACCACAATATATACTGATCCATATACACACAGTATTGAAAAAAAGAGAGAAAAAATGTGAGATGGAGGAAGTTTGTGTATTTCTGCATGTAGCTATGCTATAATGTTCATTGGCATTCATATGCAGGGGAATAAATACTGAAGTCGATGATTTCTATACATTTCAATTTAGATTTTTAAGAGATACATTCATAAATGAAGGTACAAAATTTTAAAAAATGGGGTTCTGTCTCCTCTGGAGAACAAATATTTATAGGCCTTGATTTTTTTCCTAAGTTTTTATAGTCATATCTAATTTTCCTCTCTTGTTCACCCATGTCATTTTAATTTTTTTAAATTGAGCAATCCCCAGAGTTTCCTTTGACCTATAGTTTTTATCAAGAAGTATTTATAGGTGCTTAAAAATGGCTTGAATATACAGTTTCTAATAAAAAGATGCATATTTAATATCTCTTATAAATGCACCCAAATGTTCCACTCTTTCAATGTTCACCAAAGACTTTGTTTTGAGTATTGGGCTTCACCCTCAGTGGAGATCCAAGTTGCCTTTATTGTACACTCAGAAGACTTTTTAGTAACCAATTTCATTTTCCCAAAGTGGTGAGAGAATTTGGATTTAGTTTTGAAATACTTTGGTCTCATAATCTCTTAAAGGTTTTATATCCTTTTTCTTTAATTGTATTTTATATTTTTCTCACACTATCTTGACATTATTTGTGCTGGCTTACCATTATAGCTCCCTAAATACTCAGTTTTTTAAAGTAGAAACTATTGTTCTTAATATGTATGTGTTAACTTAATATTTAATTCATATAGTTGGAAAGAGCAGTGAAGTGGCTTAAATGGATTTGAGAAAGAAACTAGTTTACTCTTGATAAACAATGCAACTTAACATGGTTGAACATGAGTGGCTCACTAGAGAATAGCTACAAGCTTAGTGGGTTAAGAGGGCTTTGGACATCGAACAAGAAAAGTTACAGGGCTGTGATTCCCAAATGGATTTGATTTTTCCTCTCAGAAGACATTTAGCAATACTGAGAGACATTTCTCAATGTCACATATGCAGGGGAAAGGGTATTATTGGCATCTGTTGGGTAGAAGCCAAAGATGCTGCTAAACATCCTATGGTGCACAGGACACACGCACAACAAAGATTATTTGCCACTAGTGTTACCATCGAGATATCCTGTTACTGCAGGAATAGAGAGGTGTTAAGCCTGTATATCATTTAATAGGAACAGATGTAGAAAAATATTATGGTTTTACGTGCAAGGATTTGTTTGCTTCTAGACAGAAATATGAAAGTCATATTTTCTTCAACCTTTCATAATCCACAGAAAAATAAATATTACGTTGTATATAAAAAGTTCTCAATAAATTCTTGTTCAAAGATACAAATTGCAATAACTTGTAACCAGCCAAAGAAATATATATATATAAGATAAAGATATATATATATATATATGTATATGTTAAAGATAATAAAGATAATATATATGATATATACTAAAGATAAAGATGGGGCACATTAAATCCTTAATAAGGGAAAAGTGCCATTAGTTTAGAATATGATTCAAAAAAGTGTCTTGCAATTATTTATGAACAAAAAAATGTCTATTAAAACTACTTAATACAACCTGAAAATATAATTTTAAATGTAGGTTTTTCAAAATGAGAAAGCAGATTTTTGAATACGTGATTTTAGAAGTTTACAACTGTGGGGGCAGATGCTAAATATAATTATCTTGTGATTAATCTAAATAGTTGCTAAATTTAAAAGCAAGCTATGTAAGCATGTTAGATTTTTTAAATAGACAATATATTGAAAATAATTGTATGCTAATGAAATGAATAAAAATATGACATTTCTTGAAAAAATATTTCATGTAATATTACATCTCTATTTGGTAGAACTTATTTTTCTTCTACTAGGTTTAGAAATTACTATATAAATTATACTCACTTATGTTTTCAAAATCATTTTATGTCTATAATATTTATAAAGTGAGGAAAATGTTATCCCTTCACTATCTACTCAATGTGTTAAAATTTGTACCTAATTTGGAAAATTGACATACCAGAAAAATTTATACCAGTAATCTACTCACTGTTTGCAAATAAATTGATACAGCAACTAAGAGACTCACCATATTGGTAGAAGGGTTAAACAGTCATAGCAGAAGTGCAGTTCACATTTGCTTTAGTTATATTGGTAGAGAGATATTGTCTATGTGGTACTGAAGAAGCTTCATGTCCTTCAGCTGAAATATACTATATTTTGAAGGAGAATTATTTGAGTAAGTTCTCGTCTAATACAAAAATGTTAGTTAAGCCGCCAGGATGAAAAGTGCTACATAATGGTAAAAATTAATATTAGAAAATATTTGAGTAATTAGATGTTGACCCCTTATACTGGCTTTGTGTCTGGCCCCTTACTTGTAAATAACATTTATTATGCACTAGAAAAGGTGTGCATTAATGTTAGAAAGTTCAAAACCCATCAAAATTTAGGAGGTCTTTGATCACCTCCATGTTTAATATCAACATGCTTTTTTTCTTGTTGTTGATCATTATAAATGACTTTTCAGAATGTCATTCTGTCCGCAGTTTCTTTAAAAACCCTATTTTTATCTGTCTGCTGGTTTTTACATTACCCATCTCTGGTCCTATCTTCAACCTGGCTTCCAATTCCTTCTCCAAGAACCAAATACTGAGTCACAGGGAGTTGGTCATTTGTACATTTCTTATCATATTTTTAGAGGCAGTATTGGTCTAGTAAAGCAACAGTATAATGTCAGTGGACCTGAAATACATATTTTTTGAGAGAATAACCAAATATTGAGAAGTATTCAAAGGCTTCAGTGTCATTTTAGTTGTAGCATTTATATAGCTACAAACTATTACCTTTACTTTTAAATTTCCATGAACTAAAATCTACTGGGACAGAATAATATTTCTCATTATTTTTCTTTTCAAAGGATGGAATTGGTATTTTTAAGCTTAAAGAGGCAAGCCATGTGCTGAAATGGGAAATAAAGGTTTGAGAACACAAGAGAAATAAAGCTCAGCGTAGGTAACAATGATTTTAAAAAGGTACAAAAAAGGAAAAAAAAAAGTAAAACTATCGTTCAGAGGCAATTGAAAGTGACTGCTAGAATCACAAATATAAAAGGGATCTTAAATCATAATTACCAAACCTACTAACAAGTAAGTCTTGCTAAAGTGACATTGCACAATGGATGATATGAATTGAGAACATACAGGAAGAGAAATGGTGAGAATACAGGATGACCTGACCTCAACAAGCTATTGCTTTTTCTGGAGGTTCCTAGGTGGTAAATGCTAAAAGTATGCACTGTATTAAAAATTTTCTGAGTTATTTTGAATCACTGTTTTATTAATAATGAGAGTTCACTGGTAAAATACGGTAGGCTATAGGATACTCTCATTCCTGGGAAAGGTCTAAGGTGAGCTCCAAGGCAGGCTGAAAGACCTTTTACTTCTTTTTGCTTTAATTTCAAACCAGATTTTTATATCTTATCACTCCAAATATGAGGAAAAGCCAATGAGACAATCCATATATTATAGTAGAAAAGACAAAAGATAAAAGTCCAAGAAATGTTGAAACTCACAAGAGAAAAGTCTTATGCATATGAATGAGGAGTTAGAAGCCACTAGGCAGTTAGGGACAGGACTGGACATGGGGGAGGGAGGGAAGGGAAGAATGTAAAGGGGAGGAGCAACTGAACCTTCCTGGGAGGAGCAGAAACCAACTGGTGTCAGTCAACACCCTGTCCCGTGTAAAATGGCAAGAATAAAAGGCCCTGACCATGGGCTGGACATACAGGGTGGGAAAATGAGCGGGAACTCTGAAGTTTAAAATGTATGGATGTTGCTAGGGCCAAATTTTTTGGACCTACCTATGGGAAGTTAGCAGGGCACATATTTAACCCTAGGCAAAGACACTTTGCTGGCAATCCACTTGAGTCTCCTCCCTGCTGCAGGGAGCTTTTCTGTAATAAAACTTTGCTTTTCACTCATCTCTTTGTCTGTGAACTCATTTTTGGACCCAAACAGAAAATTGATATCATAATTAAGGGACAACCCTCAGCATGTATTATCTTTTCTATTCAGGGTAATGAAGAGAATAAAAAATGGCTATAAGGAGGAATAAATCATAGCATATCTGAATAACTAAATAACATATAATATAGCAAGAAAATAGAGAATGAAGAAATGAGACATCTATATATATAAAAGGTTAATAATATGCTAAGTGTCCCTCCCTCTGTCCGACTGGTCGCTAAATGTGCACTGACCTCCAGGGGGCAGATGCTCAAAGTAGGAGCTGCCATCATGCGCACTGGCCAGCAACAAGGACCTGGCATGGACAAACCAACACTCTGCTTCCCCCAAGTGGGACACAGGCCCCACCACCCCCACGGAGCAACACCCCACCAAATCGCAGCCAATGCTGCCAAGACCCCATGGCGCAAAATGCAGCCCACAGCCTAGCCCAGCCCAGAAATGGCTGCTGTGGGCTCTGGGTAATTATGTCACATAGCAACGCCCAGCTTCCTCTCTCTAGCAACTAGCCTCCTTGCAGTTTCTTCAGCCCAGGAACACAGGTGGAAACATTTTACACTTTAACCAAATGTCTGTGAAGCGTTTTCCCATGACTCATCTCATTTGATCCTCACAGAAATCCTGGATTAGGTAGATAGGAGACTTGGTAGAATCCTATTTTCTTTTTATTAGCTGCAAAATGGAGATTTAGAAAGCTTAGAAACTTGACCCGACTGAAAAGAAGTAAGAAATGGTGGACCTTGAAAATGACTTCAGGTTTTCTCACTGTGCAGAATATAGTCAAACACTGCTGCAGTTAAATATTTCACCCTTTGTTTTCCCTGCGTGATCTACAATAATAATCTGCTTTGTGTTGATATTTACTGCTATGTTGCTGACAATTACCTGAAAGAGAAGTTGGGGTGCTTCACTGGGCTGGAAAAAGTTTAGCTAAAGTTCAGAAAGCATGGCTAATTAATCAAGTTTATTCTGTCTATAAAAGGCTAAGTTGACTTGCGCATGCGTGATACACATAAAGCTCTTGCTGGAGCCAATCACACGTGTGTGTTTCCGTCTGATTTTGTCGATTGTGAATTTGGTTGACACTTCTATTATAGAGAAAGGGTGAATAGTGATATTAAAATATTTCTTCTAATTCATTTCCTTTCAATGTGCATGAATTTGTACACCGGGCCACTAGTCTATGTATATAAAACTCTAAATGCAAATAGACTGAACAGCGGAACAACCGAACAACCAAACAATAGGTCACTATAATGTGTGCTGACCACCAGGGTGTGTGTGCGGAACATGGCAGGTGTTGACTGTGGTGGGATAGTAGAGGTGAGCAGGGGCACCGGACCAAGGTGGGGCACCGGTCACTATCATTGGGGCGAGCCTCTGGTGGTTACTGAAAATTCTTTGCTCCCAAACACCGTGGTCCTGCCAGGCTCTCGCACCTGCTGGAGATGGCCCCATTCGCTCTGCACTGTCAACAGATGGTAGTGGTGGTGGCTGCAGCAGGCTGCTGGCAGAGAGGAGACCAGGGGCCAAGGCAGGAGGGGCCAGGCAGGGGTGCAGAGGATGGACCGAGACCCGCCCCTGTGTCCAGGAGGGTCCAGGCAGGGGCGCGGAGGATGGGCCAAGACCCGCCCCTGTGCCCATCACAGCCTCATGGCCCACAGTTCCTTTCAAGTTGCATAAATACATGCACTGAGCCCCTAGTAGTATAATAAAGATGAAAACAAAAAAGGTCTTATCTGAAAGGTTCTTATAAGCTTGTAGTAAGGATTCCAAAGTTGAAAATTCTAAGACTAATTAGAAATAATTAAATAACTATGCAGGATAAGTTACATGACTGTAATATAATTGTAAAATATCTTTCTAGCCATAACCAGTTTGGCTCAGTGGATAGAGCGTCAGCCTGTGGACTCAAGGGTCCCAGGTTTGATTCCGGTCAAGGCATGTACCTTGGTTGCGGGGCACATCCCCAGTAGGGAGTGTGCAGGAGGCAGCTGATTGATGTTTTTCTCTCATCGATGTTTCTAACTCTCCCTTCCTCTCTGTAAAAAAATCAATAAAATATATTTAAAAAAATAAAAATCATCATTCTCCCCTTTATTTTTTTTATTTTTTATTTTTTAAATATATTTTATTGATTTTTTACAGAGAGGAAGGGAGAGAGATAGAGAGCTAGAAACATCGATGAGAGAGAAACATCAATCAGCTGCCTCCTGCACATCTCCCACTGGGGATGTGCCCGCAACCCAGGTACATGCCCTTGACCGGAATCGAACCCGGGACCCCTCAGTCCGCAAGCCGACGCTCTATCCACTGAGCCAAACCGGTTTCGGCCATTCTCCCCTTTAAAAAAAAAATCTTTCTACTCCAAAGTTCATGATTGCTTAGAGTAAATTAATGATGGTACAAGTAGGGAAGGGTAAAGACATTTACATGATATTTAAGTCAAAATCAGATACTGTGATTGACTTGATACTGGTGAAAAGAGGGGAGAGTTAGGCTGCTATTGTGACTTGGACAACTGGATGAGTGGTGCTGCAGACATTGGGATTGAAAAACATAAATTTTATGCTTGGATTGGTGATATAATGAATGAATTCTTATGCAAGTAGAAGTTTTGAGTGCCTCTAAAACAGGAATGTGAATAAATTACTTGGGCCTTACACTCAAAAAGGCATATTGATTGAAATGTAAATTTGAGTATTCTCATAAAATAGATAATAATTACTTCACAGTAATCAGTTAACTTGTTTTTTATATTGTGCTAACGAGCCAATTAGAAATACAAACACCTGAAAGGAAGGAAGAATTTGGAGTTAAATATCCAAAAGATTAGAGAAGCTTAACTCTACTAGGAAAAAAAATACACACAAAATAGATTGTTTGTATGAATTCTCTAAACTTACTTTGTCTTTCTTACATATTTATTTATTTATTTGTTTATGGTTGTAATAATACTACTTAATAAATCTGGAGTTTGAAGTTTTTACCAAAATGAGCATTCCCTTCATTACCACTGAGTCTTTCCTTCATTGTTCATTTAAAATATCCTATTATTTATATATTGTTATTCATATACATTATGCTTTATGTTATTCATGAAACATAATAGTCTCAAAATTGCCCTAGCTTTTCTTCCTCTTATCTCAATAAACACAGTATCTTTCCTTTCTCACTTTTGCTTAGTTCTATAAAAGTGTAGCAGTTAACAGAGCAGCTCCTATGATGCCACATCAAAGAACAGATAGATCCCCAAATGGGGGGATTGCTTAGGGCAGTGGTTCTCAACCTTCCTAATGCCCTGACCCCTTAATACAGTTCCTCATGTTGTGGTGACCCCCAACCATAAAATTATTTTTGTTGCTACTTCATAACTGTAATTTTGCTACTGTTATGAATAGTAATGTAAATATCTGATATGCAGGATGTATTTTCATTGTTACAAATTGAACATAATTAAAGCATAGTGATTAATCACAAAAACAATATGTAATTATATATGTGTTTTCTGATGGTCTAAGGTGACCCCTGTGAAAGGGTCGTTCGACCCCCAAAGGGGTCGCGACCCACAGGTTGAGAACCGCTGGCGTAGGGAGAGAAAATGATGGGGAGAGAGAGTGCGCTGGGAATGAGAAAAGGCAGTTTTATGTGTTTTTGGTCAAAATAGTTTGTTGCATAGAATGGGAGGTCTGTAAATACAGAAAAATATATTGTGGAAAGTTATAAAACTAGATTATTTTTAATTAATTCATTAATTCAAATTAAATTTATTAGGGTAACATTGGTAAGATAACATTGGTTAATGAAATTATATGTTTCAAGTGTACAATTTTATGATACATTATCTGTATATTGCATTGTGTGCTCACTACCCCAAGTCAAGTCTCCTTCCATCACATATATTTGAACCCGTTTATCTTTTACTACCTCAATCCCCTTTCCTCTGATAACTACCATACTGTGGTCTGTGTCTATGAGTTTTTGTTTGTTTGATTTTCTTGTTTGTCTAATTTATTGCTTTCAGTTATATATCCCATATATGAGTGAAATCATATATTTCCTGACTTTTTCTGTCT
>NW_005871048.1:57039122-57090322 GCF_000147115.1 Myotis lucifugus | reverse complement strand
GATCCTACCCCTCAGTCTACTATCATCACATGATTATGGTTAAGGGCCTGACCTACAAATGTTGTACCAATTGTTGGATAAGGTTATCGGGAAAAATGAATACATTTTACTTACAATTGTAAACTATACCAAAATCAACTATGTTACTGATGATGCAGGCCACTTTTTAAACTATTAAAAATGTAACAGTGAGTACTTTGAAATAAAATGTGCATAAAATACCCAAATTATAATTGAAGACATGTTGAGTTCTTTGCTTTCTTTCATTACATTATGAGACATCTGAAAAGTTATAGGTGAGTTGTATTGATACCTGTGGGCTCTAGGAAATTATGTTAATTTCAGAAGATAGTGCAATGTTACATTATCATAACAAATTATTTGTGTGAGGTTCCATTATGTGTGCATCATGTTGGTGCATTGATTAATATTGTGTTTATGCTTATTCATCCATATCTGATACTACTATCATAATAATTTAAAAAATACTTCAAATATCAGCCATCTTCTGATATTATTAAAAATATCAAACACTAATAATATTTTATAAATACATGAGAACTCAGTAACTTTCTGAGTTAATATATTTGAATTTATTATTGTATAAGTTAATATATATGAACATAAGTATATGTAAACATACACACTATACCTTTGAAAGCATGAATATAATGCTATAGATATGTATACACAAACATGCATGTGTATGCATATATCTAGATAGATAGCAATGGTTGTGTTTTAATCCACTAAATCATCTCAATGTTTTTAAAGAGTGAAAATTTTGCATTATAACTAATCTACACTATACCACTAACTGTTAAGATCTTGCTATATAAAATATTTTATTTCAGGAAAAGCTATTATACACATTATTGATGGCCCATTTGAAGCTATTACTCAACACTTTAGCAAATATATGTGTGTGTGTATATATATATATATATATATATTCTTTTTTCAAAAATAAGCCACACTTGCGTTTTTTTTCTGTGTCTTTCTATGGTATAATAAAATTAACATTTTAAAAGATACATGTTTAAAATAGATATAATGTTATATATCACAGTTTCCTGAGCTACATTTCTGTGACAAAAATGTCATCTTCTGATTGATTGACTGGTAAATTGTTTAATATAGGGACGGCTGAAAATATTTTTATCAAGCCACATCCTTCACTTTGCTGAAACGCATAAATATATATTTTCAGCACTGTCATTGGTGTCTTTTAGCTCTCATTCCCACTGTTGTATTTGCTACAACTAATTATGCTGGATCATGAATTAGGTAAAATATAGAAGAAAATTTTAGATTTATCCAAAGCATGTTTAAGAAACATAGAATGTGTAGTTTTAAATTACCTAGTTTACCAATAATCATCAATATTAAAATAATATAAGATTTGTAATAGTTCTAATAATTGAAGTACATATCAAAACTCAAAAGTGTTATATGAGCTTGACAAGAGTGACAGGGACTTTCTTATGCCATACACACACACACACACACACACACACACACACACACACATAATTATATATCTACACTAATAAAAGAGAAAGATGCAAATTGACTGTACCTTTGCGACGCCCACCAGCCAATCAGGAGTATGCAAATTAACCCAACAAAGATGGCAGGTTAATTTGCATAAGCAGGTGCCAAGGGCCTCTGGGCAGTGTGGGAAGGTGGGAAGGCAGCTCTGGGGCAGAGCAAAGGCAGAAAGGCAGCTCTGGCTGGAGCGAAGGCGGTGCCGGCAGCCAGGGGAAGGAAGGCCCATTCTTGCACGAATCTTCGTGCATCGGGCCTCTAGTAATAAATAAGTGGCTTGGGAGTGTTTATGATTAATACATAGTAGATGATTGTTATCTACACTAATAAAACAGAAATATGTAAATTGGTCATCACTCCACTACACCCACCAGCCAATCAGGATGAGTATGCAAATTAACCCAACAAAGGTGGTGGGTTAATTTGCACACACAGGTGCAGAGCGAAGACTGAAGGCTCCGGCCCCAGTGAAGACTGAAGATGACTGAAGACTGAAGACTGAAGACTGAAGAGGCTTGGTTTCTCCTCTGCGACCGTAGAGGAGAAGCCAAGCCTCGCTGCGGCTGGAGCGGAGAAGCCAAGCCTTGCTGCGGCTGGAGCGGACCAAAGGCCTGGTTCCCGGGTGCTGGAGGAAAACCAGTGCTGGCAGCCAGGGGAAGGAAGGCCTATTGCGTGAATCTTCGTGCAACGAGCCTCTAATATATACATATTCAGTTTGTATACACACTAAGTCTTTCCATAAGTCAAGAAAAAAAAGGAAGTGCAAGCAAAACAAGTGTAGGTTCCATATTAGAGAAGATTTATTCAGTATAAAATTTCCCATTAATGAGGAGAAGTAAAAGATAATTATCTAGGAAATTCTCATTTAGGGGTAGTGAGAATAAAGTTACTGTGATTATAATCAACAGAGGATATAAAATAATCTCTCCCAGGCCGCAAAGGCTGAATTAATGTGGGGTCCAATCTGAGTAAGATGAGGTATGAGACAAGGAGGCAATTTATCTGCTTTCAAGAAAAATAAAATAAAATGTGAGGCCATTCTATATCTGGAAAGGAATGTTTTAGTGCTGAAATAGCTAAAAATCTCATCCTTCACTCTTAAAATGTTTCCTAATATTTATTCCAAATAATATTGTTACTTACTCCTACAATTGTTAAAATCATTAAATAAAAAAAATTTTAAACTAGAGGCCCAGTGCACGAAATTCATGCGGGGGGGGGGGGGGAGTGTCCTCTCAGCCCAGCCTGCACACTCTCCAATCTTGGACCTGTCAGGAATCGCCCCTCACTGACTCTGCGTGCCAGCCTGATCGCCCCAGCCTGATCGCCCCTTACTGCAAACCCCCTGCCGGCCTGGTCACCCCTAACTGCCCCCCACTGTTGGCTAGGTTGGCCTCAACTGCCCCCTCTGCCAGCTAGTCACCCCTAACTGCCCCCCCTGCCGGCCTAGTCACCCTTCACTGCCCCCCTGTCAGCCTAATCACCCCAACTTCCCACCTGCTGGCCTGGTTGGCCCCAGCTCCCCATTCCTACCAGCCTGATTGCCCCTCACGCCCTCCCTACCAGCTAAATCACCACAACTGCCCCCCTGCCAGCCTGGTTGTCCCAAGCTGCCTACTCCTGCCAGCCTGGCCGCCCTTCACGCCCCTCCTCCCCTGCCTGCCTGGTCACCCCCATGCAGCCTGCTGTTCAGTCGTTTGGTCATCCTTCACTAACCCCCCTGCTGGACTGATTGCCCCACGCAGCCTGCTGTTCAGTCATTTGGTCATCCTTCACTAACCCCCCTGCCGGACTGATTGCCCCACACAGCCTGCTGTTCAGTCATTTGGTCATCCCTCACTAACCCCCTTGTCGGTCTGGTTGTAGGCAGCCATCTTGTGAGGGCATGAGGGTATATTTGCATATTATCTCTTTATTATATAGGATTACTACATTGCTTTACAAACTAGTAATAGCTTTTGATTACTATGGATTTATGGTATAGTTTGATACTAGGTAGCATGATTCCTATAACTTTGTTATTCTTTTGCTACTTTTGTGTGTGTGTGTGTGTGGTTCTGTATAAATTTTTGGAATATTTGTTCTAATTCTGTGTAATACACCATAGGTATCTTGATAGGAATTGCATTGAATCTGTTCTTTGGGTAGCATGGACATTTAATGATGTTAATTCTTCCTATCTATGAAGACGGTATCAAAAGTAATATATTCCTCTTCATAATCTTTGGTGCACTGGTTACAGAAGTGTTTTGTTTCAAATGTAATTAAAAGGGATTTTTTTCTGCAAAGAATGAATACAAAAAAAAAAAAAACCTTGTGGAATAAATGTTAATTACCTCAGCATAGCTTCTGCATTACTATTATTAGATGTATGGTTCTATTTTAGAGTTCAAAGATGTAGCAATTTTCTGAATAGATGTTCTCAAAATGAATTATTATTTGTTTCTCTGTGTGTTGCATTATTATTATTATGTAGAGACACAAAACAAAGTCAATACTGAAGCAAGGAGACAAGAAGTAGAACAATATTAATGGATCATGATATAGAGTGCAATTCAAATACAGATAATTTAAAAGGTTGGAATATTTTAATAACTACAGAAAATTCATTTAGATAAATTTTAATAACAAATAGCATGGCACATAAATTGAATGCAGCACAAACAAAGGAACTAGAAAACAGGTATATTTTAAGTTAGTAAAGAAAGATTGTGTGTGTGTGTGTGAGTGTGTGTGCACTTTTTGTATCATTATTGAAGATTAGGAGCTATTGAAAGTATCCAAATAGGAATCATAAATTATTTATAACAGTTTAAACTAAGAACTGTAGGAAGATTTACTCTTTAAAAACATAAAGTTTAAATAATTAAAGTTATTTGATTCACTATCTTATTATATTCAAGTATATTCTGAATAATATACAATGTAATGTTCATGCTTGAGAGAGATGAATAAAAGTAGACTACGTGATTTATTTTTTCATTTGTCAATTGAAAGCAAAACAAAATTTGCAAATTAATTAGCCCCTTACTGACTACTAGAACACTATAAAGCTAACATGACAGGAGTTCATGCCTCCATTGATAGATCATACAATTATTTTTTACTATACCTGAGCCAGAGTTAAGCTTAAAACTTAAACTCAGTTAACTCAATTTATGTGTGACACTGATATTATGTAATCATCCAACATTTCTTACAAAAATATAAAATGATTGGTTAAGCATTTGTATTACATAATTAACATATATTTAATATATTTATATTATAAAGGTAATTTCATTACTGATACTTCATTAACAATGTATTGGTGTATTATTTTCCATTTTTAATAAACATAATCTGCCCCTTTTATTTTCATTTTATTTTTTAAAATATATTTTTATTGATTTCAGAGAGAGAGCAAGAGATAGAAACATCAATAATGAGAGAGAATCCTTGATCAGCTGCCTCCTGCCTCACCCTGGGGATCGAGCCCACAACCCTAGCATATGCCCAGACAGGGAATCAAACCAGGACCTCCTGGTCCATAGGTCGACACATGCCAGGTTAATCTGCCCTTTTAAAAAATGAAGGTAAATTTTATTTGAGATCCATCCACATTGATGCTTGCAGCTCTGTTTCTTTCATTTATTCATTTTCTCAATTCTATAGTTTTTCATTGTATGGATAGATCTCAACATATTTATCTATTAAATTATTGTATGTTTTCTGAATATTTCCTTTCTACTCAACCTTTTTAAGAATTAACAATAGGCCTTTATTGAAATACTAGAGGCCCGGTGCATGAAAATTCATGCACTGGAGGGGGGTCCCTCAGCCCGGCCTGCCCCCTCTCACAGTCCGGGAGCCTTCAGGGGCGGGAGGTGACCTGGTGATCAGGGGAAGGCGATGCCCCATCACACCTCTGCTGCTGCCACTGCCGGCACTGCAAGCCTTGGCCAACCCTAGTTACCTGAGCCTCGGGTGGCCCTGGGTGGCTGGGGGGCTGAGGGGTCTGGGGGACTCCAGAGGCAGGCATGCGGCAAGGCCGGGCCCATCTAGGGGTGGGCCCAGCCTTGCCGCGTGCCTGCCGTCCCGGCAGGGCTGAGGGGACTGAGCGCTGCCATCTTGTGGCTGTGGGCACCACCATCTTTGAGGGTGTGAGGGTCAATTGGCATATTCCCTCCTTATTGGCTGTGGGTGCCACCATCTTTGAGGGCAGGGAAATCAATTAGCATATTCTCTTCTTATTGGCTGTGGGCGCCACCATCTTTGCGATGGCATGAGGGTCAATTAGCATATTCCCTCTTTATTAGATAGGATTGACATTCTGTATAGTAAAAAATTAAAACCTTTTAAAATGATCCTCCATAATGTCACAATGCAAGGAAGAACCACTGGTAATATTTTAGCTTGTTATTTCAGGATCAGTTTTTTTCTCTTGTAAAACTGTGTTTTTAAAATGCCATTTGTTTCATTTGAATGAGAATAAAATTGAGTAAATTAAGTATCCACACTACCCTGAATAGGATACATTGGAATATTTATCTAACATATTTTACACTGTAGATTATCACAGATAATAGATAGTAAATTTATTTATGTGCTTGACAGTTTTAAATAAGTTATTTAACCCTATAACACCAAACAGATTGACAAAGGGGCCAAGAAGAAGTAAAAGTTCTGGGTCCTTAGATGGCTGATAGTTGACTCAGCAAGGAAGACATAGCAAAAATGTAATCACGCAAATCATCACCATTATGATACATGTGATAAAAGAATCATGGTTGCTATGTATGTGTTAGTTAGGGTTGCATGGGGCAAACCCAGTATTTGAAAGTGACATTTAATATGGGACATGTAGCCTGTTAAGGTATTGAATATTAATATATGCTTAGAATAATTGCCACTTCAAAAGCAGATAGATAAATAGATAGACAGGGAGACATCAGAGAGGGAGACAATCATAAATTCAGTTATACTAAAAATTTGCCAACATGTCTTCTTTCTTAGTTTAGATGAAATAGAAAAATATGTTCTCTATCCTCTTGTCTTAACTGATATGCAACAAATGTAAATAGAAAAGTAGAATAAGTTACATACTTTTGTTTGTGCTTTGGCCTCATAATTATCAAACATATTTTATCATATGAATGCATTGAACTTCTAAAAAGTTACTTAAAAAGATATGCCATCAACTACATTTTGGGGTAGAATTGTAAACTTGGACTCACATATGACTGGAAATTTAAAAGTCAAAGACAACAGCATATATAGATAATTTTATAATGATCTATGTACAAATGAGAAATAAGCTAAACTATGCAAAATATAGTCAACATTATAAGCTCTTACTGAAAATAATAATTTAAATGGAATCCTTTATAGTGTTACTTTAAAAAGTTGTTAATCATAAATTGAATGAATATCAAATGATGAATAAAACATAGAAGATACATCAAACCACTTATGAAAACATTGGAAAAGTCACTAACTTAGTTTTATCTTTGACTCTTTTCTAAGTAAATTAGTATTTGTAGATCAACACTTATGAACAAAACTTTTTTTTAAACATCAAAGCTTATCTTGAATGGCAAATGATCAAAATAATTGTAACAGTGTAACGGGCTTGTCTTTACTGCACAAAGCGCTTTCGCCTTGAAAACACTCCATGGAACATGTTACAAGAGAAAAGGCAAAGGCCACACTTCAGGCATTTACAGTCACAAAGACATGCACAGAGCACCCTGGAGTTCAGATTCTCTCCTTAGTTGGCATCACTTTAGGGTCCGAGTGCCTTGCAAAACATACCCAAAGTAAAATTACTGTGTATTTATAATGTCCACACACTTATTATCCTAAAGCCACAATGTTCTCCAGATGATGGTAATTTTCAGGATACTTTGTGTTGTCTCTCCCAACTTGTTTTAAATATGTAAAATCATCACAACTAGCAGTTCCTCTCCTAAGTTACAATATGCAGTCAAAAACCTTTAAAAAAAACAGCCCAAAAGAGCTGAACAAATTGAGAAACTAACAACCTTTCTTGGATCCCTGAGACTGAGCAGGATGCGGGACGACGGCAGCTTCTGAGATCACAGAGACAGGCAGGTAGACACAGGGAGTTATGACTTACCAGAGCGCAGACTCACAGGCAGAAGCCGCCGCAGGAACCAGCACCTGGAGAGGAAAACCAGCACTGTAACTGACAAATTTCTTGAGTTTAAATAAATCTGGCACAGACTAATATTAACAATGACTACTAATAAAATAGAACAATAACACTGTAATAAAAATTGAGTATGATCACTCTCAAAATCTTATTGTACTGTATTCACCCTTCTTGTGATGATGTGAGATGATGAAATGCCCAATTAAGTAAAAAAGTTTCACCTTTTCACTTAATGGAAGCACTTTACAACTTCTTGACATATCTGAATTGCAAGCATTACTGCTCTAAATAAGGGTTGAGCACAAGAATTGCCATCCCATGACAGCCAGTCTGATAACTGGGATGGCTACTAGGTGCCTAGAGCATAGGGAGTACCAACAGAGTGGATATGCTGGGCAAAGGGATGATTCACACCCCAGGCAGAGCAGAGTGTGACTGTGAAAGATTTCACCACACTACTCAGAACAGCACACAACTTAAACTTTATGAATGGTTTATTTCTGGAATTTTCCATTGAACCTTTTCAGATCAAAGTTGACCTTGGGTAAGTGAAACAACTGAACACAAAACTGCAGGTAAGAGGGGGAGAGGGAGCTTTGGTATTATCAGAGCCTGATAATACAATAGTGCGAAAGGGAAATACCCAATCCAGCCATTCTGACCCACCTGAGGAGGGAGAAAACAACAGTCAGCCATTCTTGTGAAGAGCGTCTCCCCGACCCTTTTCTGTGACTCCAATTACATATGTATTAAGTCCATTACTCTGTCGCATATATCTTTTATACTATTTTTCTTCTGCATTTTCCATCCTTTTTGATCTTTTTGCCCCAGTCTGCACATTTCTGCTATCTGGCATTGGGTTGGTTCACAAATCCTCTTTAATGCTATGAGAAATCTTATGCCCAAATAATCGACTGTGTTCTTAGTAGCCAGTACTGATTTAGTTCTAGTTACATTCAGTACTTTATTATTATTATTCTAGAGTAAAATTCAACATTCATCATATATATTTAGCAACATATTTCCATTTATTTTCAAATTCATGTGTAATAAATCTAGTGTCACTGATTTTGGATTTTGTCTCTAGTGTCTGTTTTTGTTTTGTTATTGTTTTTCTCTTGGTTATTGCATGCCTTCACATGTATGTTTTAGGGTAAAGCTGGGCACTACTGTGTTAGTCAGGGTTCTCCAGAGAAACAGAATAGGATCTATCTATCTATCTATCTATCTATCTATCTATCTATCTATCTATCATCTATCTATCTTTCTATCTATCTATCATGTATCTATCTATCTATCTACCTATCTATCTATATATCATGTATGTATCATCTACCTATCTAGATTTATTTGAAGTAATTGGCTCTTGTGATTGTGGGTTGTGGGGACTGGCAAGTCCAATTCGCAGAGTAGTCCTGGAGGCTAGAAATTCAGGTAATAACTAATGATTCAGTCTTGAGGCAGAGTTCCTTCTTCTCCAGAAAACCTCAGTGTTTGTTCTTAAAGCCTTCAACTAATTTTATGAAGCCCATCGACATTATTGAGGGGAATCTCATTTTCTTAAAATCAACCGATTATAAATATTAATTAAATCTAGACAACATCTACCTTCACAGCAACATGTACACCAGCTTGTTTATCAAACAACAGGACACCAAAGCATAGCCAAGTTGCCACATAAAATTAACCATCAGAATTATGTGTAGAAAACAAAAAAGGCTTCTGATGATGCTTTTATCCAAGAGAGTTACCCTATATTCTTATAGGCAGCATGACTGAGAGAAGATTAAATTATGCTGACTTGAGGCAGGGTAATAATCTTTGAGTGATTCTCTTTAACAGATATTAATATGGGTTTCTATTCTTTAGCACTGTGAAAATGTCAGACCCAGTGTTCCTTTAAGATCCTTTCATCTTGACTTTGAACATCTTGTGCTGCACAACATAATAATTTGGCAAATGGCTCAAGGGAAACCTGACTATCCTGCTCATACCTCTGTACTTCACTCTGGTATGTTGGCCCCATCAAATTCTGGTTACTTAGTAATGCCAAATACTAAAATTGTGTCCTCCTATGCAGTGAAAATTGATGAAATTGTATCCAACTTTTCTGCCTTGAGGCTTTAACTGCCCAGATTTTCAACATCTCAATCCATATGAAGAATAGTAATAACCCCTAAGTAAAAAATAAAATAAATGCAAAAACATTTTGCCTCATCCTTCCTTCATTTCTTTCTATCTGGGATCTTATATCATGAAGTCTTGATTGCCCAAGAAGCTTTCCAGTGGACCTTTTACTCCATAAATTTTCCCTCCCTCTTCTTTTTATCATCATCATCAGCAGCAGCAGCAGCAGCATCATTAGTAGTAGTACTATTTATGTGGCTTTTTAAATATGTTCTGAGTAGGATTTTTTGTTTATCAAGGTTACTCCATTATAGTTGGGATTGGGAATCTCTATTAGATTTTTTTGTTGGCACCCAAATTAAAATCAGAGATTATTTCAAGAAGAAGCAAATGGTCACTATTTCCAAGCTAAAATATTATCAAGTTGACTGTAGTGTCAATTAAATATTGTGTGATGGAGGTCACTGTCTTGAGTGATTTCTATTATGTCAATTGTGAAGTGTTTGGGGACAAAACAACAGCAGATATGTTACTGAGTATTCAAAGTGACTCTAAAAACTCATGGAATGCACCATGCATTATAGTTACTGAATGAAAGGAAGCACATATAGAGACTGTTGATGAGTGTTGTGGGCATAAGTACATAAGGAACTTCTTTCTCTATTCTTCACTTACTTCCTTCTAAGGCTTCATGAGTGACTAAATAAAATAAATGAATTTGGAAGGAAAAATAAGCATAAGCTAACAAATATACAATGTGTTAGGTGACTGTAGCATTTGTAAGACAATGAATATGCATGTACCTATTTTAGATAAGGTAAAATGTGAAATAATATAGGCCTTAGAAACAAAATGAGTTGTATATGCCACTTTCCTCAGTGTAACATTCATCAAGATTCAAGGTCTTAATTTTCCATTCCACTTGTTTTTCTTCTTATTTCTGAATAAGGACAAGTGGTCCTATTTATTTTTCTTCATGCACATTCCAATAAACTATGTTAAGAATTGTATCCTTTCAACTAAATATAGACAAAAAGCCATAGCATCATTTTATGTTGTGAGCGAATAAGATCAGATCAGGTTTGTTTCTGAATGTTCCTTCTGTCCTGGAACAAGAGAGGGAATTTTTAAAAAAGTAACATTGCTCACATATCCATTAAGGTAATTGTTTTTTAATCTAAAAGTGCTATATTCATTTTGAAGATAATAAATTGGGCTATGTGAAATGAACTTGGTTAGTAGTTACCGAAGTGAAGCAATAGGCAGTATATTGCTTAAGATTTTGTAAAGCCTGAGAACTATCTGAAATGATAAAACATGACACTCGAGGCTGTTAGCATATATAGCATATAAATTAAAAACCATTCCCTTTTCTGACTCAGATTTTTGGAATTTAGTGAATGTAATAGTTTATAAATCCCAAAATACTTCAAGCAACCTAACTTGTTTTGGACAAGAAACATATTTTACTGATGCTATTTTACCCTGTTACCCAAGAAACTACTTGCATCTATCACATTACTCCAGGACATATTTTTCCTCTTTAAAGAATTCACATTTAGTCTTCTGTACCCTGAAACCATGTTATTGCTACCTCGGGGACAGGTTGCTTAGATTCTATGAACGCTTCCTATAAATTTCACCTATAATGACAATATTACAACAAATGCCAAAAGCACTTTGTAGCTCATGTTGTGTTATTTGGCCAGATTCCTTAGGCTGTTGATACCACTATACTGTAATCTATTTGGCCACAATAATCTTTTTGAATTTACAAGCTATCAAGGGACATGAATCATACTCAACTCCAGCTTAGGCCACATTTCTAAATGTGCTAGTCCTTGATCTTGCCATGCATGACTCTAAACCATTCAGCACTTACCAGCATGGCGTTTTTATTCTTACCTTTCTTACTGAAAATATTGATTTAGTTGAATATCTGCCAAGCCCTCTTCCCTGGCACATTCATCATCTTAATGGAATTTCTATCCATATAGTATATAAAAATGTCTTTAGTTATAAAAATGACACTAAATTAAAAGGAAATAATAATGCAAGTTCTCTGAATTGGTGTCTGATAATTACATATTTGATAATTTTGGTGGTTAACATAAAGATTTACCTACAGTAATGGTTTACTAGAATTTTATGGACTAAATGATTAAACAGTTTATCTTCAATAAAAGAGATGACCACAATATGTTTTACTTACTAATCATACTTTACGTGATGAAATCAAGAAGCTCATAAATAATAACTGTGATAGGGAAAAACATATCTTACAATGTGAAACACAATAAAATCTTCCTAGTGTTTTTCCTTTAAAATTCACACATCAAAACATATAATTTATACCCTATATTCCTGTGTCTGAGTTGTGTTTGGTTTATGTTTTGTGTTTCTGTGCCTTTAAACTCATGAGCCACCCCATGCGAGGCAAAAGTGCTCTGATCTTGATAAATTTATCAAAAACATTTGAAAGCTTGTTTCTTACTTTAAATATAATTTTATCTTTGAATTTTGCATATAGTTTATATTTGAGGTATGATTTATGCTTTTTAAAAATATTTTGTATAGATTTCAGAGAGGAAGAGAGAGGGAGAGAGAGATAGAAACATCAATGATGAGAGAGAATCACTAATCAGCTGCCTCCTGTACATCCCACACTGGGGGTTGAGCCCACAACTCAGGCATATCCCCCAACCAGGAATCAAACTGTGACCTCCTGGTTCGTAGCTTGATTCTCTACCATTGAGTCATGTCAGCTGAGCTGATTTATGTCTTTGAAGATATTCATGTTAACAAGTTATCTGTGTTTTAAGAAATTAAGTTGAAATAGGTTACCCATAATCCTATATAATAAAGAGGTAATATGCAAATTGACCCTCATGCCATAACACTGTCACAAGATGGCGACATGCATAGCGGGGGTGGAGGTAGGGCCGGTGGCTGCTCCACGTGGCTTCTGCCGTGGTTCCTGTGGCCACACAGGGGTGTGGGGGTCCTGGTGGATGCTTTGCATGGCTTCTGCCAGGGTTTCCATGGCCCCGTGTGCATGCCGCAGGGGCAGGGCCAGGCGGCAGCTCCACATAGCCCGGAGGCGGGGCATCGGGACGGCACTCCAGGACTCAGGGTTGTCCTGTGGCATGCTGGCCACTTGGGGCAGGACTCTGGGACTCAGGGCAGTCCCATGGTGGGGGTGGGGGTGGGGAAGGGTCCCAGGTCTCACGTGATGGGTCATTAGTTTCATATAAAAATAATCTTTAAATATGGTTTTTAAGATTACTATTGCTTTTACTTTCCTTTATGTTAAAATGTAAGGCTCAAGTTTTTCATGGCCATTCTCACAGGTAATAGGAATAGCAAGGCATCCATTTGGTTTCAGCTTTTAATTAACAGTAGATCCTGAAACACTTAACCAATAAAAAATATAAAAATAAATAATTACAAAAAGGTCCGATGACTTGATATATATAATCTGGTAGAGGGAAAGTTTTGTCAGTCAGAGATTTTATTTTGTTTAACCTAATTGAAGTTTCCAATAGAGTTGTCTTAAGACCTCTGATGAAAATAGAAAACTAGTGGAAATAAACTATTAAGGTAACTAATATAAGTATTATTCAATGACCCAACACAAACATTTAGCAATTCAAGAGAGACTGAAATGTGCATTGGTTGAAAGATCATTAACTTTGAAACAGAATTTTTCTTTTCATTTGGCAAGGATATCATTTCCATCTCAAGCTCTGCCGCAAGGCTGTTCGATGAAGGGCACTTTGCCCCTGAGTGCTTTATTCCTAAGTGCTGAGCGCTTTATTCCTCCATTAGAGAGGCATGCTTTATTCTACTGTTTGAATTAATCAAGAGGAGTTTACTGCTTGTGTATAATTTGTATAGCACTATTGATGCCCAGGTAAGAGCCTTTTATATCTCTAAAGGCAGTATCTGTTGTTCATTTTGTGGTTTCTTTATTCATGGAATCTTACTTCCGTTGCCTCAAGCAATGTTTCTTTCTAAATCTGTTGCCTGGACACTTAGTTTTCTTTTGATCCTTTGCATCATTAATAACTTAGCCTTTCTAGCTAGTGGGTCACTAAATTGCATTTATTTCTCCCTCTAAAACAACAACAACAACAACACAGACACACAAACACAAGTATAACATTTTACATTTTTTCATAATTTAGTGCATTTTCATCCCTGCTTCAAAAGCATACTAATATATAATTATATTTTCCAAAGTTTTAACATGTCTCCTCAAATATAAAACAAAACAAAACTGAATCTGTGAAACTACATAGCACTTAGAAAGTTTTAATATAACAAATTAAATTTTATAATGATAATTTATGTAGTATCAGGGAAAATATGACTTTAAGTACAAAATATTTTTGCTATTAAATGTATTAGTCTTTTAAATCTGGTACACGATATAAGACACTGTTCAGTGGCATTTCAAATGAACAGCAATGCATATTCAAAAATGAGAATATATTTTCCAAAAAGACTGTGCTAATTTTTTACATTCACCTGTAGTTTTCTTTACACTTTCATCTATTATTGAATGTTCTCAGAAATTTATCTTTTATAAACTGACACATAAGCAATAATAACTATAATTATTTGATTATATTTTATTGTTAGTAATATTAACAATATTTCTGGCCATTTGTCTATCTTCTGCTATTACTTGTTCTTATCCCATTTTAATATTTTTGTTAGTTTGTAAAAACTATATTTTATGAACCTAAGCCTTTAATTAAAAATGTTGCAGATATTTTCTTTAAATCTTATATTTGTACATACTCCATAGTGTATTAAAATACACCAAGACATATGCACACAAGTTCACATAGTAAAAATCTGTTAAATTTTGTCTTCACATATGGATCTTTGTCTTGAGTAAAATAAATCATAAAACAAGATACTGTTAATATACTCTTCTATATACTTAAATGTATTTTGAAGGGTTTTATTTTTTAACTTTTATATTTTTAATCCATTTGAAATTTATTTGAGATGGTTTGAATCAGGACTAAACTTTATCCTTCCATATGAATATACTGCTATTTCAAAATGGTTTAATAACTTGAAATGACAGATTCTTAAAGAATCATATGACCATACATACATATATCTATGGCTACATTTCTAATTCTGGTTCATCAATATATCTGTTTATTTTTTATTCCTGTTTTACTGGATCCTTTTTAATTTAAACCTACAAAAATTTTATTCAATGCTGAGAAAGTATGGGATATAGTTCAATAATTGCTTGGTTTCTCTCCTTTAATTCCTTTATCACTGCCCAGTCAATAGGCTTTCTATTAACTTAAATTCCTTTAACATTTAGGTACATCTCTCCTATTTTTAAAAATATTTTTGCTTTCTGAAACCAGGTGTGCCAGCATTACCTTCAGAACAGGCATGTCTGTTTGAATACAATCTACATTTTCAGGAAAGACCTTGCATTCTGCCAAATCACTAAGAACAATCAAAGGCTATGGGACCCTTGCTAAGTGAAATAAGCTAGTCAGAGAAAGATAAGTAGCACATGATCTCACTCATATGTGGAGTCTAATGAACAAAATAAATTGATGAACCAAATAGATTCAAAGACAGAAGCATGAAACAGTCTGTTGAATCTCAGAGAAAAGGCTTGGGTGGGTGGCTGAGTAGAAAGAGATCAACCAAAGAACTTATATGCATAGATGCATAACCTATGGACACAAACAATAGTGTAGTGAAGGCCTGGGGCAGGGACAGGCTAGAAGGGGTCAATGGGGGAAAAGGGGGACATATGGAATACTTTCCACAATAAAGATTTTAAAAAAAGGCTATGAGACCAACTGGAGTGGCTGAGTAGGTTGAGCATGGTCCTGTGAATGAAAGATTGCCAATTCAATTCCCAGTTGGGGCAGATATCTGGGTTGAGGGTTTGATTCCAAGGTTGGGGCACATATGGAAGATAACCAATCAGTGTTTCAATCAATGTTTTTCTTTTACATCGATGTCTCTCTGTCTCTGTCTCTCTGTTTCTCTCTCTCTCTCTCTCTCTCTCTCTCTCTCTCTCTCTCTCTCTCTCTCTCTCCATTCCTCTATCTAAGCATATCCTTGGGTGAGGAAAAAAAACACTAGGGGGAAAATGATGTTGGTCAAAATTTATGCAGCTAGGTAAACAATGTAAACAGAATACTAACAAAATCAATAATTGGCATCTTGACAAATAAGTTGGACAGACCAGGAAAGCAGTACATGTTGTCTGGAGGCTACCTCAGGGAATATGAAAATTGCATAAAAAAATCAGAGAAGACACTTGTGGGAAGCACACGATCAATGCACAGGGAAACAGAGCTCTGAGCACTGGAGCTGCTAAGACCTACTTTGAGCCTGGAACTCTTCTCGGGTGTGATTGTAACACTCGAGGGTAGATCTCAGTGCAGGGACCCATTTCCATTTTCCAAAAACAGATCCGACGGGACCCTTGCCTATAAAACACCAAAGCAAAGTGCTTGCTACTTTTATTGCTGAGGGTTACAATTATTCTCCATTTATTTTGGTTCTCTTTCTTCAATAAATCAGACATGAAGCAACATAACATTTAACTCATAATTTTCCTTCATTACTTATGGTTATGAAAGGAACTGGTTACATGTTTTATTTTAGAAATAAATTTCTTGCATCAGCATAGAATCAGATACTCTGAAATGGTTGCGAAGTTTTCTTTTTTTAGTTTAGAAAGAATGTCGAAGATCAATACCTGGGAGCTCATCTTTGAATTTTTGAAAATCTGGGAACTCACAGTAAATAAATTGAAAAGGTCACACCAAAATAAATGCTGTCATTCACATTGTGACAAAACATCTATATTTTAAACTTTTAGTCCTGAGTTTATATTGATACTTCTGTTTTTCACTCACATTTCCAAAGGTTTTAATCTTTTACAAAAAGCTTAGTTAATTTTCTCTAAATCATGAACATTTATATCTTTCACCTCTCACCTAAATTGGGATTATCTCATTCTCTTCTATAACTCTCAAAGTTCTCATCGACTAAGAGAAAATATCTCTAAAAAACAGATAACAACAAAAAAATCCTAATGATAAATTACCCGACATTCCAGGAATAAAGCCTGTTTGTCCTAATTCCTTTTGATTTAAGTACTACTACATAGTTTGATTTTCTAATATTTCATTTGTATTTTGACATGTATTCAAAATAAAATATATCTATACTATTCTTTGTGCTGAATTATACTATCTATGTAGAATTGAATACTTTTAAAAATATTTTCTATGTTATGAAACATTTTGAGTAACATTGAAACTGTTCCTATGTCAATTTTGTGCATTTATATTCACTAAAAGTTTCCATTTTCTTAGTTTTTAACATGCATTTATCCAAGGTACACATCATATTCTTTTATACGATTTTATTATCTTTCATATCTGTGACTATATGCTAGCTATTTTTTACCTCATAGTCAGGCATGGTATTTAACTTTAAAAACATATACATATTAATTGTTGGGTTATGTTTTCATTCTTATGCTAATTTTATATATTTTGATATAATAAGTTTATATCCCCCCAAAATATTTATATCTAAATAAAAATGTGAAGTCCAAGTAAATAGCATTTACCCAATATAAATAACAAATAATGTATAAACAAAGTTAAGGAGCTTAGGTTATCATCTTAGATATGTGTGAACTTGAGTATTTTACTTAATTCATTTTCTATGTGACTTACATAATGCTTGTCATTATAACTTGGATCTTGGTAATACCACTTAACATGTTCCTGGGAGATGTGTGTCCTTATGCATGCATTTGTATCTGATGTGCTCATAGTTTACAAACTACTAATTACTCTTAGAAATAAATCATAATGTAAAAATGGAGAGTTAGGTTTTTTTATCTATTACAGACATTTGTTTTGGCAAAAGTATACAAAATCCTTCAGAGGTCTGACACATATTTTCCTCTTAATGAAAGGTTTTATACCCAAGTATCCAAATCTCATTATCTCTGTCAATATAATCATGGGTACATCCCCAGTGGGAAAAACCTTCCTAGAATTTCCCCATTTGATTAACACCTTACATTTTCTAATTTGATTAAATACTTTAAATTGAATTGAAGGACTACAAGGAGGTCTTTTATTCTTCTTTTTTTTTTTTCAAAGAGAAAATATTTAACCCTGTCATGAGTGGCAGACACTGGTCTTTGTTAAACCTTAAATTTAATTTTTCAAATATAATTCCTTTTGAATGGCATTATACTCACAAAGTTTCTAAACTCATCTTGCAAATTAGAAAAGAAAATGATGAATTTTAATTTTTCAAATTCCTCAAATACAGAAAAAGCATTCAAATAAAAAAAATTAAATATATGAATATAATTAAGTAATTATTCTTATCTGTCTGTAATATTGTAGTATATATGTATCTTTTAAAGGATGGCTGATGCAAAGCTATTGATACAGAGATATTTCAGTTAATAACTATTTATTACTGCCCAAATAAGTCCTAATCTAGGTGACATAAATTCAAAATGGGTCCAATGTACATATGCTATTAACAGTGCTGTGGGAGACCTTATGTGTAATGGTTTGTGCATGTTTGAAATTAGAAAGACCTAGTTTTGTCATTTACTGCCTTTGAGACTAAGAGAAAGTAAATTCTTTGTCTACAGCTATGGCTGTGGGTACAACACAACATAATCTCCATTCTTCCAGAGAGTCTGCCTTGATAGACAATCTGCCATAAAACGGCCCTTCGTTCCTTCATCTACAAAATGAAAATACTTATTATATTAACATTCTTTTTTAAAAATATATTTTTGTTGATTTCAGAGAGGAAGGGAGAGGGAGAGAGATAAAAACATCAATGATGAGAAAGAATCATTAATTGGCTGCTTCCTTCATGCCGCACACTGGGGATCGAGCTTGCAACCCGGGCATGTGCCCTTGACCAGAATCAAACTGGGGATCCTTCAGTCTTCAGGCTGACACTCTATCCACTGAGCCAAACCAGCTTGGGCTATATTAACTTTCCTAAAGGCTGTTGAAAATAATACATGCACATAATAAACATGAAATGCCTGATAGCCATTCTTATGCTTTATAAAAATGGGCATAAAAATACTTATAGTTCAATCTCAAATAATAAAAAAATATTTTCATCTTTTTATTTATCATATTTAAAAACCTGAAAGTAAAGATTACAAAAAAATGATCACTTTTCATTATAAATAGAAAGAAATATCTCTGATGTTATCTTGATAATCAACTTAAGATAATTCAATCAATTGGAGATTATTTAGCTATGTTAGGGGTTTTTTCTACAATAAATCCATTCTTATTGGTCTACAGGTAGCTTGTCAGGGGTACTTCTTAAAATCAGGTATTCTACCAATATAGATGGCCCTTATACTTTGTGTTGCTGTTTTCCAAGAATATATTCATATGTTATGCATATTCCTCAGGTTCCAATTCAGAATTCATTCGCACATTTCAGCAAAACTGTATCTTTTGTTGATAAAAATTGTTTTTGTTGGCCAGAGACATCAATCTGTCTCACCTCCAAAGGTGATCTTCTCATCTCAAACAGAATTGGTAAGGCTTCTTGACTTTCTTTCATAATAGATGTCAAAACTGTTAAAATCAACACAAGGCCAGTGTTGTCAAGCTTCTCTCTGTGTGTAAGCTTGAATTGACTGTTAATACAGATCTTTTTCAAAGCCTATAGAAAAAATGGCCTTTGGTGAAGATAGTTTAACAGATGTGCTGTCCATGCATTCTGCCATGTTTTCTGATTGCTATCAATATAGATTAAAAAAAAAAACACAGGTAAACTCACTGAATGAAATACAGTCAATAATTTCAATAAATTGAATTTTGGTTTAAAATTATTGTACTCAAAACACTTGTTTTCTATGAAATGATCATTAAGATATGACCCATAATGTTGCTCTTTTTTTGTAAGAACTCATGAAATAATTTTTTTAAATGCAATTCAGTGTGTTCCCAAGTGTCTCTAGAATGTCAAAACTATAGTACCTCACTTTTTAACAGATTTCACTGTTAGTTTAAATATCGTGATTAATCACAATGAAGGAATATTAGTTTGAATGATTTCAAAGTTAAATTAATTAATTTTTCCTGCTCATAAATTTACATGCTGCCATAAATCTCTTTTGAAAAAAAATAGTAAGACTTAAAAACAATTAAATGGGGCTTTAAAATAATCTGGTGACTTTCCATTATCATAATTCTATACTTGAATATTTGCCATATTTGATATGGTATATCACTTATTACTATGCAAAAAAACACACATTCATTTGTAACTTCATGATCTATTGCAAAAATAAAATACCAGACATGGGGATAAGAAAAAATATTAAAGAACAACATATGGGTGGTATTGTGCAGAGACAGGATTTTCAATGAATTTATCCATTAATTTTAAAATTTCCATTTGAATATTTCTTTGTATGTCAATAATAGGCACAAGTAGGAGGAACTAAAGTTTTTACTTACTAAATAAACATATTATTATTATTAAGTAAAGTATTATCTTGTTACTAGAAGTCACCATAACTTATTGCCTAAGACTATTTATAAATGTTTTATTTGAAGGTGTACATACTATTTTTTATTAATGTAAGTAGAAATAGGCTATCTTTTTCAAAGATGCAAGATTACCAGAAAATTTATTTTCAGAAATATTCTTTGGATAAATACTTCTCTCTTTATTCTCAGAAATTCCATTTTATTCATTTAAATTTTCTTTCTATATTGGACTAGAGGCTTGGTGTATGAAATTCGTGCATCGGGGGGTGTCCCTAAGCCCAGTCTGTACCCTCTCCAATCCAGGATCCCTTGCGGGATGTCCAAATCTCTGCCGGATCAGGCCTAAACTGGCAGTCAGACATCCCTCTCACAATCCGGGACTGCTGGCTCCTAACCACTTGCTTGCCTGCCTGCCTGATTGCCCCTAACTGCCTCTGCTTGCCAATCTGATCACCCCCTAACTTGTCCCCTCTTGGCCTGGATGCCTCCTAACTGCCCCCGTGCTGGCCTGGTCACCCTCTAACTGTCCCCTGCTTTCCTGGTAGCCACTTAACTGTACAGAAGGAAGTAGGATGTCAGGATGATGTTGGTCAACCCGGTCTAATTAGCATATTACCCTTTTATTAGTATCATTTTAAGTGCTTTTTTATTTTAAAATAATGAATGTAATATTTTTGAAAACATAGTCTACATCTACCCAACTTGTTGAAAACTTTTTCCTCTCTCCAACAAATTTTTCTAGTTTTATGAATTTCCTTACCCAGTGCATTGACTTTAAGCTTCCATTTGGTATGCAATCTCCACTAAAATTAACAGTAATCTATTAGATGTTAGAATACATTACAGAGTTCTAATGTAAACGTGTAGCATCATATGACTATTTGCCATTCAATGTAATAGAGAATATGTGAATAGTCACCATGTAAATGTTTGAATTTTTTAGTGTACATGACTATGTAAGCACATTACTAGTATGAGTTTCTGGGACACGGTATGTGTATGCATGTGTGTGTGTGTACAGGAGTGGAAAGATAAGAAGAAATATTAAATCTGATTTTGTAACTGTTGACAGTAAGTTTCATTTGAGATAGTCAAGTAAATATGTACACAGGAAGCAGTGCAGTGGAGCTATTTTTTGAGATTCAATCTCATATACAGAGTAGGTGAAAATATACAATGCCTGAAATAAGTCAGGGGAAGTGTAAACTGTGAAAAAAGATAATGCTTGGAGAACCTGGAAACTTGAGTGTCTGGCAAGGAAAAGGCCATGCAAAGCATGCTGGGAGGCAGCCATTCAAGAAGAAAATCAGAAGATAGTAGTATCTGAGAAAAAATGGAAAAGACAGCTTTAAGAAAAAAGTGGCACCTCAGTAAAATGTTCTCTACAACCTCTAGCATGTCCCTCCTTTACATTTATCCTCCTTAGTCACTCCTTGAATTTTTATTTATTTTTTTTACCTTTCAATTACAGTTGACATTCATTAATATTTTATCTTAGTTACAAGAATATATCATAGTTATTAGTTATTGACATCATTTATGAAGCTATCACTTCAGTAAGTCCAGTATACACCTGGCACCATATACAGAAATTACAATATTACTGAGTATTCTCTATGTTGTACTATCTCTGTGACTATTTTGTGACTAGCAATTTGTACTTCTTAACCCTTTCATCTTTTTCATCCAGCATGACCAACCCCTTCTAATCTGGCAACCACCAGTTTGTTCTCTGTATATATGAGTCTGTTTCTGTTTTGTTTGTTTATTTATATTTGTTCTTTAGATTCCACATATATAAGTGAAATAATATGGTTACTTATCTTTGTCTGACTTATTTCACTTAGAATAAAACTCTCTTGGTCCATCCATGTTGTCACAAATGGCAGACATTTCTCCAAAGAGGACATACAGATGGCCAATAGACATATGGAAAGATGTTCAACATCACTAATCACAATGTGACGGCAACTCACAACTGTCAGAATGGCTATCATTAATAAATCAACAAGTGTTGGTGAGTATGTGAAGAAAAGGGAACCATTGTGCATTACTGGTGAGACTGAAAATTGGTGCAGCCATTGTAGGAAACAGTATGGAGGTTCCTCAAAAAAATTAAAAATAAAACTACTTTATGACCCAGCAATTCCACTTCTGGGTGTTTATGCAAAGAGATAAAATAAAGACTCATTTGAAAATATTTATGCACACCTATATTCATTGTAGTGTTATTTACAATAGCCAAGATATGGAAGCCACCTAAGTTCTCCTCAATAGATAATTGTATAAAGAAAATGTGGTACATATATACAATGGAATATTACTCAGACATAAAAAGGAATGAAATATCCTTAGCCACTGCTAATGAGAGAATTGAAGAGTATGTTCTGCTTCGTAATTCCGCAATGTGAACATAGAAGTTTGGGCCCATAAGTAAAGCATTCTGAAGTCATTATTCATTTTATTCTATTTGACTCAGTCTGACCTTGACAGAGTCAAATCAGCATCCTTCTGTTGCATGGATGATGCCCAACAACTGAGATACACTGGCCACAGCTGCAATATTTAAAAAAAATATATATATATATATATATATATATATATATATATATATGGATTTCAGAGAGAAAGGAAAAGGGAGAGAGAGAGAGAGAAACATCAATTATGAGAGAGAATCACTGATTAGCAGCCTCCTGCATGCCCCACACTGGGGATTGAGCCCGCAACCCAAGCATGTGCCCTTACCTGGAATGGAACGATGACCTCCTGGTTCATAGGTCAATGCTTAACCACTGAGCAACACTGGACAGGCTGCAACATTTTTTATAATAGCTAAGATATGAATATGACCTAATTGTCCATTAATAAATGAATGGATAAAGGAGATCTTATTCAGCCATGAGATATAATAAATTCATGCATTTGTGACAATATGGAGAGACCTTGAGTGTATGTTAAGTGAGATAAGTCAGAGGAAGACAAATACTATATGATCTCACTTAGACGTGTATTGTAAAATAGCTGAACCTATAAAAACAGAGAATAGAATGGTGGTTACTAGGAACTGAGGGATTGGGGGGATTGGGAAGATATTTTTTAAAGGTAAAGCTTGCAACTACTAGATAAATAAGTATTGGAGATTTAATGCACAACAGTAAATATAGTTCAGAATACTGTATTACAATCTTCAAAGTTGTTAAGAGATATATTAATTCTTCTCACCACATACACACACACAGACACACACACAATTTACTTATGTGTTCAGATAGAGGTGTTAGCTAATATACTATGGTTGTAATCATACTGCAGTACATAAATGTATCAAATCAACACATTTATCATCTAAACTTACTAAATGTTTTATGCCAATATATTATCTCAATAATAATTCAAAAATATGGGACAATTATTTTGGAAACACTTGGTTAACAGCCAGGGTAGTAGATGCTTCTGAGATAGATCTCTATGAACTCATCCTTTGGCATACATATGTTTCCCTGTGTGTGAACTGACTTAGTCACTTGCCTCTAACATGTGGTATGGTATACAGCAAAAGTGAGAGGGTGCCACTTCTGGGATAGGTGACAAAGGTTAGGGTCTCTCCCTCACTCAGTTTGATGAAGGTACTGACCATATAGTAAACCGTCTGTGGAGAGGATTTCTTTTTCTGTTGTTAATCCTCACCAGAGGATGTTTTTCCATTGGTTGTTAAAGAGAGTGGATGGGTGAGGTAGAGACAGAGAGAAACATCTATATGAGAGAAACAAATCGATTGGTTGCCTCCATCATGAGACTTGACCAGGGCCAGGGATAGAACCTGCAAGTGAGGTATATGTTCTTGACCAGAATCAAACCAACCCTCTATCCACTGAGCCAAACTGGATAGGACTGTGGAGAGGATTGAATTTGGCCATCCATCAAGAGCCAGTGAGGACTCTAGGCTCTTAATTCCACGTATGAGGTATCCTGAGAACAACTACAGAGTGAACTAGAGAGCAGATCCACCCTCACCTACAGCTTCAGATGACTACAGTCTTGTGAGAGATGTAGAGGCAGCTGAGGACCCAGCTCAGCTATGCCTGGATAACTCAGCCACAGAATCTGCAAAAAGATAATGCTATTCCTTCAAGTAGCTAAGTATTTGAAGAAATCCTTTACACAGCAATTGAGAACTAATACAGCTAGTAAACGTAAATACCTCATGACATGAATTTCCATATATTCAGTTCTAGATATATGCTGTAAAAAAATACCATGCCATTTACAATGTTTTCTTTTCAAGTAATAGTTCTGAATCAAATGTGGCAAATGGTATTAACTTTTTTACATTTTGGTAAGGTATGCATAGATTTTGTTATACTATATTCTATTTTTCTTTAAAATATGTCAAATTTTGAAAAATAATATTTCATATGGAGAAATTGAAACATTATAAATGTGCTACATTAACATAAAATTGATAAAAGGGCTGTTAATATAAAAATAATGGAGATGAAAATACCTGCATTTGGTTCAGACAAGTTAAAAGAAGAGCAAATTAGATATAGATCTTGTTTATTGTCGTAATCTGATGACAACAGGATCAGCAACCATAATACATCAAATAATTTCTGAGACATTAAGCAAACAAATCATTTATATAGAGTAATGTAAACAAATCATTTATACAACTATTGCACACAGCACATTTCTAAATTATGCCTCAGAGACATTTAGTAAATAGTATAAAACATTGCAACTCTATCATATTTTGTTATTGTTGGAAAAACACTTTAAAATGACATATAATCCACTAAATTGGAGAATAGATTATTCAACCATGTAAACCTGACATCTAGAAATATTAATATTATTATGCTAATTAGAGAACAACATAATTACTCAGTTTTAGTTACTTGGTATGCATTAAATTATATAGAAGGCACTCTAACAGATATTTTATAATTCAGTTTGCTATGCCATATAGATAAACTTTCCAGATTACATGCTTCCTTAATGTGTCTTTTTTTAGTATAAATTACTAAATGAGAACACACCTAGTTCAAAAGTATTCACTTGCTTTGTATATATTTTGTCATTTTTACAAAAAAACATGGATAATAATTAAAATGTCTATCTGTATATGTTGTGTTTTCATCATGATGTGTTTAATAAACAGGACAAATAAAACCCGAATTCAAGATATTATTTGTGGCTGTTTACAAATAGGATGTGATTTGCGCACAGCAGTGGGGGATGATGAGTAGTTATGAGACTTATAGTCATTACCAAACTCTTCATAATTCACTAGCTGAATTCTGAACATTTATTTCCGTGTATTTTATTAAGCACATATAACTATTAAAATGGAATTAATAATGTGGGGAATACTATGCAATTTTTCTAAGTCATTTAGATGTTAGTGTTCAATTATAAGTTTGTAATATGTTTAGGAGAAAATAATATGACATTAGGAAACAAAAGCCATTGGGGATCAGAATGGTTAGGAAGAAATTAGAAGACGAAATTGACATTATTTATAGACTTTGCTTAGATTGCATTAATCGCCCAATTCCTTCACCACTTCCTCTATCCATACAATTTTCACTGTAAGTTTTCAATGCTCTTTCATTGTGGGTAAGTTTAATTCTTTGTCGCTGAGCTCAGTTTGTGAGTCACTTAGATCAATATTACCTGAAACCAGCAGTGTCTTGAAAAGCACTTGCAAGATTAGACTCACTAGCTCTTGACTCATTACATCATCCAAGTCATGGCAAGTCATAGACAAGTTAGTTAATAAAAAATAAATTGTGGTGAACTTAAGCCATGATATTTTGCACTGGTTTATTACACTGTGATAATTAAATGATCTAGGCCAAACATTCTATAGAGCAATCTATGAAATTAAATTTATATAACCTCCAAAGAGATGTATAAGTAATCCACCTTAAATTTTGTTCTTAATAGGCAATATGAATATATGATTATGTTAATGTATAGAGTATCACAAGTTATATTATGACAGAAATAAGAATATCACATGATAAATAAATGTACAAAGTAGGGAACATGATTAAAAATATATTGCACTTCTTTTCTGCTTTTAATTCTAATTTTCATCTTATTTAAATATGTTGAATAGTGTATTGATATAAGTTAGAGTAATATGAATATGTAGTTCCACAGGGTGAATGATCATTTCATGATTATCTTTTTTTGTTGTTTTCATATGAAAAAATTGCTTTTACCTTCATGATTTTAAGGTACACTTTAAAAGAACAAATCTCAAATTTACATATAAAAAGAAAAAACATTGTACCGCTCTTATGTATTATTGATGCTGATATACATACATTTTCAATATGTTATCTTTTATGAACAAAATTATTACTTGAATGAATGTGTAAATAAACTTTTATAGCAGGTGTTTTTATATTAAATTGTTCATTTTCATCTTGAGTTAGAAACAAGCAAATGCAATGAAATAAAACTGATTTATTTTAGAAAAATATACTGATTTATGTGCTCCTCAATTGAAGAGTGTTGAGATTTAAACAAATGAGAAGAACGTGCAGGAGTGGTCTGCCCTAATAATTTACAATGAAACATAAATAAGAAGAAAAAATAATAAAGTTAAAATCATGCATATTTTAAGTATGTGTAAAACACATACTAAAAAAATTGAAATATCCAATTTAGCATCCATGACTACAACTAGAAAAAGACTTTGAAATTTGAAAAACATATTTTCTTTCTGAAAATGTGTAATGGTACAGGAAAAATAAGAGAAGAATTCTAGAACCCTTCACTTTTATGCAATATTTTCCATGATTGGATCACTAGAGGCTTCTCTTCAACATAGAACTTTCCTGTAAAATTCAGACTCATATCATCTCTGATTTTCTGATAATTTCACTTGTATATTTAATAGGCCATACAAGCTTTTTATATACATCACTCTTCCCTGGTTATCGTGTCTAAAATGTACAACCTGTTTGCAGGTTACTATTATAACAGATCACAGCATAACATACTGGTATAAAAACACCATATATTATGCTCACAGGTAATTTGATTCAGGAAATTGGGCATGGAAAGACTGGGTTTGTTTATCCATTGCTGTAGGGACTTGAAGATTGGGGAATAAAATGATCTGCAAGTGCAACCCAGCTGGGACCTCAGATGGGATTTCCAGAAGATCATTCCTCCATATGTTCTGGACTTGGTCACAGCCCAGGGGTAGCAGGATAATAAGACATTTTATATAGAGGTACAGAGCTCCAAAAGCTAGTGTCCTTTGTGCAAAATAAAACTTCTATTGTGGACCTGGAGGCAAAACCACATATTGTCATTTCTACTAGTCTCACATCCCCCAAGAATCATGAGGATGTGACCCAAATTCCAACTTCTAAAAGTGAGGTGGTAACATCACACTGTAAAACAGCATGGAGAATGGGTGATGTAGCTATATTTGAAAAATGCCACTTGCTACAACCACATATTCCTCCTGCTTAATTTTCTCATCTCTTATAATTAACATTGAATATGTTTTACCTTCTTATTTATTGTACATCTTCCCATTAGAATGCAAGTTTTTGTGAGTTTTGTTTTGTTTCTTTCAGCAACACATAGAAGAGAACCTGGAACAAGTAATTGTTTAACAAATAAACAAAATTACTAATTTATCACTGAATGAATAAATGAGTGATTATTTTAAATTATTTTCAAAAGAGGAGAGAAAATACAAAATAAAATTAGTATGAATAAATTATGGATTTGGACACATGAAATAAATTAATATCATATGTTTTTAAGGCTCCACATTTCCCTATATGTTCAACTTGTATATTTTAAAGTTTGATGGTTTCCTTATACTATCAAAAATATTATCTGGAATTTTCTGGATTCCAAGATGGCAGCCAGCAGGAAAGCAATGAGGAGGTGAGTGTGAGTGAGTGGAAGGGGAGTGTGTGGTTCTGTGGTGTGTGTGTGTGTGTGACAGCTAGATCTCACAGGACCTTCAGGGGCTGGCAGACCGGGCTTGTATAGCCAGATAGCCTCTACTACTGCTGTACTCTCTCCTGGAGCACCGGCTCTCCCACAGAGGCCGCACCATCTTGAAGGGGGGAGCTACTGTGACTGGGAGCCCAGCCTCACCTCCACCCAGGGTGCTCTCCAATACTACCTAGGATCCTACAGCCACTCCAGCCAGAGACCTCCTGCCTCAGCTGCTGACCCACAGACACCAGGACTCTAGCCTCCCCAGCAGAAGGCTCCTATGAGTTCTGGAGGGCACTCCCCTTCCCCCACCCAGACACCTTAGCCCGGTGATGGCGAACCTTTTGAGCTCGGCGTGTCAGCATTTTGAAAAACCCTAACTTAACTCTGGTGCCGTGTCACATATAGACATTTTTTTTTATATTTGTAACCATAGTAAAAAAAAGACATATTTTTGATATTTATTTTATACATTTAAATGCCATTTAACAAAGAAAAATCAACCAAAAAAATGAGTTCGCGTGTCACCTCTGACATGCGTGTCATAGGTTCGCCATCACTGCCTTAGCCCCAGGCTCTAAGACCTAGTGCAGGAACAGCTGAGCCTTACTCAGCAGACCCGGCCTTGGAAACTGAGTGCGCAAACAGCCCAGACTCACACAGCAGCCCCAGGCTCCGCAACTATGCACTTGAACAGCTGAGTCTCACGTACCAGCGCCAGGCACTGTGACCACTCCAGCAGCCACACGAGCAGCCACTGCCGTGACCACCAGAAGAGCAGCCACCACCCACGAATGAGCAAACATCCGAGTCTTACGCAGCAGCCCTGGGCTCAGTGACCATGTGCAAACAGCCAAGCCTTATGTGGCAGTCCCAGGCACTGCAACCGCTACAGCAGCCATGCGAGCAGCCACTGCCCATGACCACAGGAGGAGCAGCCACAGCCCCACAACCACCCCCCCACAGACTCCTGAGGAGAAGTCGCCACCAGTAACCATGCAAGGAGTGGCTGCCCCGCAACTGTGGAGGGAGCGGCAACCCCACAACCGTGTGAGGAGTGGTTGCTGTTGGCAACCACACAACCCACCACCAAACCCACCACCTCAGCCTCAGGCCCCGACGACTCAACACCTAGATTCTTTGGTGAGAGAAAAATGGGGAGAATGAAGAAAACCACCAAAGGAAAGGAAAGGAAGAATCACCAGAAAAGGACTAAATGAAATTTAGGCATGCAATATGTAAGAAAAATAATTCAGAATAAGGGTCATACAGTTCATAAACTGGAATGATGAGAAAATCAACAATCTATGTAAGAATCAGGAAGAAATAAAGAGTGATATAGATAAAAAAAATAATATGGAAGCTTTCAACAGCAGATTAGAAGCAGAGGACCGAATTAGCGAATTAGAGGACAGGAAAGCAAAACACACCCAATCTGAACTGCAATTGGAGAAAAAAATCAGAAGACAGGAGGGAGCTTTGGGACAACATGAAATGAAACTACATATGTATAATAGGGGTGCCAGAATGACAAGAAGTAGAGCAAGGGTTAGAAAACCTATTTGAAGAAATAATGTCAGAAAACTTCCCTGATTCGGGGAAGGAAAAAAGTCACACAAGCACAGAGAGTCCAAAACAAGATGAACCTTAAAAGACCAACACCAAGACAAGTCGTAATTACAATGGCAAATGTTAACGACAAATAGAGACTCTTAAAGGTTGTAAGAGAGAGAGAAAGTTACCTACAAGGGAGCTCCCATTAGATTATCAAATGATTTCTCAACAGAAACTCATCAGGCCAGAAAGGAATGAAGGAATATACAAAGTGATGCAAAGCAAGGGACTGAATCCAAGAATACTCTGTCCAGCAAGGTTATCATTCAAAATTGAAGGGGAAATCAGGAGCTTCACAGACAAAAAAGGCTAAGGGAGTTTATCACTACCAAGCCAGCAATGCAAGAAATGCTAAGGGGACTATTGTATAAAGAAGAAAAAAAAGGGGGGAAGAAGGAACACAGGCACAAAAAATAAAAATGGCTACAAACAAGTACCTATTAATAATAACTTTAAATGTAAATGGCCTAAATGCTCCAATCAAAAGACATTGAGTGGCTGAATGGATAAGAAAACATGACCCATATATATGCTGCTTACAAGAGACCCACCTCAGAACAAGAGACTCAAACAGACTGAAAGTGAAGGGATAGAAAAATATCTTTCAGGCAAATGGAAATGAAAAAAAAAAAAAAAGCTGGGGTAGCAATACTTATATCTTACAAAATAGACCTCAGGGTGAAGGCCATCACAAGAGATAAGGAAAGCCACTTCATAATACTAAAAGGATCAATACAACAAGAAGATAAAACTGGTAAACATATATGTACCCAATGGAGGAGCACCCAAATACATAAAAAAAAACTCCTGGAATATATCAAGGGAGAAACAGACAGCAATATGATCATAATAGGGACTTTAATACCACACTGACATCAGACAAAAAATAATAATCTAGACAAAAAATCAGGAAAGAAACAGCAATCCTAAATGACTCACTAGATCAGATGGACTTAATTGACATCTTCAGAACATTTCACCCAAAAGCTACAGAATATACATTCTTTCTCAAGTACACATGGGACATTTGCAAAGACAGATCACATATATGGTCACAGGCAAAGTTTCTCCAAATTCAAGAAGATTGAAATCATATCAAGCATCTTCTCAGACCACAATGGCATAATATTAGAAATCAACTACAGTAAAAACAATCAAAAAAATTCAAACACTTGGAGGTTGAATAGCATGCTATTAAACAATGATTGAGTTTCCAAAGAGATAAAAGAAGAAATTAAAAACATCCTGGAAATGAATGACAATAAAAACACAACAATCCAAAACCTATGGTTCACAGTGAAAGCAGTCCTAAGTGGGAAGTTCATAGCATTACAGGCCTAACTCAAAAAAAAAAAAAAACAAGAGGAACTGGTAATAAATTATCTCACTCTCTACAACTTAAAGAATTAGAAAGAGAGCAGCAAGAAAAGCCCAGCGTAAGCAGAAGGAAGGAGATAATAAAGATCAGAGTGGAGATAAACGACATAGAGACAAATAAATAAAATAAAAGATCAATGAAACCAAGAGCTGGTTCTGTGAACGGATAAACAAGATTAGTGAACTTTTAACCAGGCTCACTAAGAAGCAAAGAGAGAGGACCCAAGTAAACAAAATTAGAAATAAAAGAGGCAAAATAACAACAGACCCCACAGAAATACAAAAGATTGTAAAAAAAAATACTATGAACAACTCTACTCCAACAAACTAAACAATCTAGAGGAAATGGATATATTTCTAGAAAAATACAACCTTCCAAAACTCACTCAAGAAGAATAAAAAAATCTCAATAAGCCAGTAACTAAGAAGGAAATTGAAGCAGTCATCAACAAGTTTCCAGCAAACAAAAGCCCGGAGCCAGACAGCTTCACAGGAGAGTTTTACCATATGTTCAAAGAAGAACTAAAAACCTATTCTTCTCAGACTATTCCAAAAAAATTCAAGGGGAAGGCACACTTCCAAGCTCTTTCTATGAAGCCAGCATTACCCTAAACTCAAAATCAGATAAAGACACCACAAAGGAAGAGAATTATAGGCCAAGGTCCCTGATAAATATAGATGCTAAAATCCTCAACAGAATTCTAGCAAATCAGATCCAGCATTCCACTAGAAAGAAAATATACCATGACTATGTGGGATTTATTCCAGGGCTGCAAGGATGGTACAATATCCACAAATTAATAATCATGATACATCACATGAACAAATTGAGAGACAAAAATCACGGCCATATCAATTGATACAGAAAATGCATTTGGCAAAATCCAGCACTCTTTCTTGATAAAAACTCTCAGTTGAGTGGGACTAGAGGGATCATATCTCAACATAATAAAAGCCTTATATGACAAACCTACAGCAAACATCATAGTCAATGGGCAAAAACTAAAACCATTTCCCCTAAGAACAGGAACAAGACAGGGATGCCCACTTTCACCACTCCTGTTTGACATAGTACTGGAAGTGCTAGCCATAGCGATCAGACAAGAAGAAGAAATAAAAGGCATCCAAATTGGAAAAGAAGAAGTAAAATTGTCATTATTTGCAGATGACATGATATTGTACATTGAAAACCCTAAAGATCCCCCAAAACTACTAGAACTAATGAATGAATTTGGCAATTTAGCAGGATACAAAATTAACACCCAGAAATCTATGGCTTTTTTATATACCAATAATGAAATCACAGAAAGAGAAACCAAAAAATCAATCCCATTTATCATTGCAAAAAATAATATTAAGATACCTAGGAATAAATTTAATCAAGGAAGTAAAGGACCTGTACTCAGAAAACTACAGGACATTGAAAAAAGAGATAGAGGAAGATATAAACAAATGGAAGAATATACTGTGTTCAAGGACTGGAAGAATCAACATCATTAAAATGTCTATACTACCCAAAGCAATCTATAGGTGCAATGCAATTCCCATTAAAATACCAACAGCATACTTCAAAGACCTAGAACAAACTCTCCAAAAATTCATCTGGAATAAAAAAATACCCTGAATAGCTTCAGCAATCTTGAGAAAGAACAAAATTAGAGGGATCACATTACCAGATAACAAGCTATACTACAAAGGCACTGTTCTCAAAATTGCCTGGTACTGGCACAAGAACAGACATATAGACCAATGGAACAGAACAGAGAACCCAGAGATCAACCCAAGCTATAATGCTCAATTAACATTTGACAAAGAAAAAAAGATCATACATTGGAGTCAAGACAGTCTCTTCAATAAACAGTGTTGGAAAAATTGGATAGATACATGCAAAAAAATGAAACTAGACCATCAACTTACACCACACACAAAAATAAACTCAAAATGGATAAAGGACTTAAAAGGAAGACGGGAAACCATAAAAATCCTAGAAGAAGCCATTTGTTGTAGCAATATCTTTACCAATACAGCTCCTAGGGCAATGGAAACTAAGGAAAAAATAAACAAATGGGACTACATCAAAATAAAAAGCTTCTGCATAGAGAAACTATCAACAAAACAAAAAGAAAGCCCACTGCATGGGAGAACATATTTGCCAATGTTATCTCTGATAAGTGTTTGATCTCCAAAATTTATAGGGAAGTCATACAACTTTTAACAAAAGGAAGATAAACAATCCAATCAAAAAAAGGGGCAAAGGACATAAATAGACATTTTTTTAAAGAAGATATACAGAAGGCCAAGAGACATATGAAAACATGCTCAAAGTCACTAATCATCCAAGAGTTGCAAATCAAAACAACAATGAGGTACCATCTCACACCTGTCAGAATGGCTATCATCAGCAAATCAACAAACGACAAGTGCTGGAGAGGATGTGGAGAAAAAGGAACCCTTGTGTACTGCTGGTGGGAATGCAGACTGGTGCAACCACTGTGGAAAACAGTATAGAGTTTCCTCAAAAAATTAAAAATGGAACTTCCATTTGACCCAGTAATCCCACTTCTAGGAATACATTCCAAGAAAACAGAAACACTATTCAGAAAGGATGTATGCACCCCTATGTGCATAGCAGCACAACTTACAATAGCTAATATTTGGAAACAGCCTAATGGTGTAAGTGCCCATCAGCAGATGAGTGGATTCGAAACCTGTGGTACATCTACACAATGGAATACCACGCTGCTGTAAAAAAAGAAAGAATTCTTACCATTTGCAACAGCATAGATAGAACTGGAGAGCATTATGCTAAGCGAAATTAGCCAGCCAGAGAAAGATAAATATTACAGAAAAAATATTTTAGTTTGTGGTGATCATAAAATAGAAGCAGTAAATGTGGGTGCTTGAAATAGAACGAAAATTTTAATACAGAAAATAGGATAGGTATACCAGTTGTACCGGTTAATAATGCAGGTTTTTTTCAACAGATGGAGTTACACATATGTTGATATATATGCGATTTGATATGTATGCTATTTTGTTGTATTGACAACAAGCTTCAAAACTTCATATGTCAAATTTTCTGAAGGTGTTAACATCATAGATATTTTGACACTTAAATATGTCGAATTTCATGCCAAAAAAAGAGCATTTTTGGGAAGTTTTAATTCATTACTTTATTTTGAAGAAAAGTGCTGCTGAAAGTTATCGTATACTTTGGGAAGCTTATGGTGAACATGCTCCTTTCAAGATACTTGTGAACACTGGTTTAAACACTTTAAAAGTGACGATTTTGATGTGAAAGACAAAGATGTCCAGGTCAACCGAAAAAGTTTGAAGACCAAAAATTACAAGCATTATTGGATGAAGATGCGTGTCAAACTCAAAAACAACTTGCAGAAAGATTAAACATTGCTCAGCAAACAATTTATGATCAGTTACAAGCAATGGGAAAGATTTTAAAGGGAGGAAAATGGGTGCCACATCAACTTAATGAAAGACAAATGGAAAACCAAAAAATCATCAGTAAAATGTTTCTTCAATGGCATGAAAGTCTTTTTTTGCATCAAATTGTGACTGGCAATGAAAAGTGGATTTATTTTGAGAATCCCAAATGCACAAAATTATGGGTTGATCCAGGTCAACCATCAACATGAACAACAGGGCCAAATCGCTTCGGAAAGAAGACAATGCTCTGTGTTTGGTGGGATCAGGAAGGTGTGGTGAATTATGAGCTTCTAAAACCAGGTGAAGCCATTAATACTGATTGCTACCAACAACAAATAATCAATTTGAACCACAATTTGATCGTAAAATGACCAGAATGTTTCAGAAGACATGGCAAAGTAATTTTGCTTCATGATGACACACCATCACACACTTCAAAACCAGTTAAAGACACATTAAAAGATCTTGCTTGGGAAGTATTAACCCACTTGTTGTATTCACCAGACCTTGCTCCTTCAGATTTCCAATTGTTCTGATCAATGACACACACACTTTCTGAGCAGCACTTCAAAACGTACGAAGAAGTGGACAATTGGGTCTCTAAATGGTTTGCCTTAAAACAAGAAAACTTCTATGGGGTTGGTATCCACAAATTACTTGAAAGATGGGGGAAATGTGTAGCTAGCAATGGACATTACTTTGAATAAAGCACTTTTGATGTTTCTCTTGAAATTATCATGTTTTCTTTTATTACAAAATCCACATTATTAACTGGGACACATGGTAAAATGAGGAATGTAAATGGTTTTGTTACTATACAAAATCCCTTTCATACACTTCAAAAGTAAAATATCCTATATAATAAAAAGGTAATATGCAAATTGACCCTCACTCTGTCATGCCATCACAAGATGCCTGCACCCACAGCAGAGACAGGGTTCCTATAACACAAGATGGCTGCACCCACAGTGGAGGCGGGGTTCCCATAATGAGCGATCAGCTGGGACCTGAGGCTGTGTGGCACCGGGCCAGAGTGGGGAACCTGAGGCTGCACTGCCCCTTCGCCCGGTAGGGCTTGATGGGGGACCTCAGGCTGTGCCCCCCCGCCCCAGCGCCAGGCATAATATTTTCTCTTTCTCTCACCCCCATCCTGTCTTTTTCTCTGCCTGCATTTCACCTGTATTTTTCTCTATTCCTTTCTCTTTCTCCTCCTTCTCTCTCATATTTACATATACATATATAATTAAAGAAATATAAAAATTTTCATGTGACCCCTTAAATTGTAATTCTTCACAGTTGTTTTCATTGGCACACATACAAGATCAAACTCTTAGTTTATATTTCTTTTGTAAAATATATTTTTATTGATTTCAGAGAGGAAGGAAGAGGGAGATAGAAATATCAAGGATGAGAGAGAATCAATGATTGGCTGCCTCCTGCATGCCCCACACTGAGGATGGAGCCCGCAACCTGGGATATGCCCTGACCATGAATCAAAGTCACTGAGCCATGCTGGCCAGGCTCTTAGTTCTCTTTTTAAGGACTGAACACAATTCTATATAATAAAAGCCTAATATGCTAAGTGTCAGGTCATCCAGTCATCCGTTCAACAATTCAAAGCGTAATATGCTAATTCTATGCTAAGGCCGCTCAACCGCTTGCTATGACATGCACTGACCACCAGGGGGCAGAGAGATGACTGGTCTACCAGTTGCTATGTTGTGCACTGACCACCAGGGGGCAGATGCTCTGACCGGTAGGTTAGCTTGCTATTGGGGTCTGGCTGATCATGACTGAGCAAGATGAGCAAGACACACCCTGGAGCCCTCCCGTGGTCCCTTCCCAGCCCTGATTGTGCACCGGTGGGGTCCCTTGGCCTGGCCTGCGCCCTCTTGCAATCCGGGACCCTTCAGGGATGTCGGAGGCCAGGCCGAGCAACCCCACTGGTGCACGAATTCATGCACCAGGCCTCTAGTTTAAAATAAGCAAACACTCTGGGGATTGTTTACACATAAAGATAGAATGGATCCATTTTATCACAGCTATAATTTTTGCTTCATAGCAGTCTCCAGCATAGACCAGAACTCAATAAATCCATTTTGAATGAGCAAAGTTACTTACATTCATTGAGTTTCATTCTTCTCAATATTAAACTGAACATGATAATATCTAAACAATATACAAAACATTAAATGCCTCAAATTTGCTTTATCCTTTCACTTTTATTGGCATTGTTAATTTTTAGCTTCTCAGACTGAGTTTCCCTTTCACTGATGACTACAAAAATCCCATTGTTTTTCTTGGATTTGAAGTTATACGTACCTGTAACTGTTGCCAAATAATTTTCAGGAAGACAAAGAATGCCCTGTTTTCCCTCAAGCTGAATTAAAACAAATGATATCTACTTTAGGACTATTAATATAACTTTGGAATATATGTTTTATTTTTTGATATGAACAATTTTTGATTGGCTATTTAATATTTGTAGAGCATTAAATAATATAAAATTTTCATATTACCATAGCTATAAGTGTTTGCCAATTTCATCTGTTAAGCCAGAAGTTCATTGTCATGATCATTTCCTTCTTCTCCCACATGCATCATACTGGGATCATAAACAACAACAATTGCATGAATATCTACTAGACATACTTGATTTCTTATTTTAAAAGGTTTGAGCTGCAATGTCTCATTTAAATTGACACTAACTTCTAGATTACCTGAGAGGATAGGATATAAATCACCAAGTAACCAGCAAAGTGACAAACTATAACTTTAAATGCTCAATTAAATCTGGTGATACTTCATAATAAAAAGTGCTCCATTAGATGGACAGCTCATTAGCATTTGGGGCAATTGTTGAGACTGATTTTGCTTGTTCATATATGGATAACAAAGCATACCGGGTCTTAGTGAAATGATGATCCCAATATGAGATTTTTCCATGAATTAATTTCCCTCCAGATTAGAAAAAATTAATATTGAATTTTCAAATAATTACTTTAAACCAATTAAAATAGAAAGAATAAAGCAATGAAAGAAAGTTTTTCAAGATGTAAAAGAAAAAAATAACTAATTATTGGATAAATTTCATAGTAAATAAGTTCCCCAAATTCAAATTGGACCTCATATTCCCAATTTGTTTCCAGTACAAAGTCAAAGTGTCATATTGTATTAGGTGAATAATAAGGCTCCACAGTTCATTAAAGCATAAATTCATTTCTTTGCTTCTCTTGTGGTATAATGTGTTTGCATTTTTGCCCTGAGGACAGATACTAATATGAACATTTATCTGTAATTATAGATTCACAGACCATTAACAGAAGAGCAATTTCCTTGTCAGTTAAGGCAGAGAAATAAGATGTTTTAAAAATTATTTCCTATCCCATGTGAAAGCTATCCTCCCTTTTTAATTTTATTTTTTGTTCAGGTTTTCTCCACTGGAGGAATCCATTCCTTGCATGGCTTTCTCCAAAGCTAAAATAGGATTGTTCACTAATCCACCACCACCTTTTATTTTCCCCTCAATAATCATTTAAAAAATTTCTGCCATTCTATCCTCTATGAGGACTGTCTTTATTAATTAGGAAAATGAGTGCTAACTATAAATTTGTCTATCTATATCCTATAGGGTATCTACTGGAACAAATGAAGGTAAAGATATGCAAGTTAAGTGGATAGAAACCAGGCAGCACAGTTATTCATCTGTTCCAGCTGGTGAAGTGATTGCAGCACTTCCAGCTGGGCTTATAAAATTTACTGGTGTATAAACTTCCTTGTTTTTTGTTGTTGTTGCTTGTTTTTTAACCTCAATTTTAAGTAAAAAGGACAAAAAAAGTATCTGATGATGTCATGGTCAAAGCCAAGGATGGTAGATGGCAGTCTCCCTAAATGATGGCCTGGAGAAAAGCTACCTAGTCCCACAAGCAATCTACTGTGATTTAAAGAGAACTATATTTCCATGAAATAAATCTATGAAAATTTAAGACTTTGGGTTTCTGGTTGTAGAATTATGCCTCTCTAAATAAAAGATGAGGATTTTAATAGTGTTTATATTATAGAGCCAAGGGGTGGGGGTTGTGGGTCAATATATGTAAAACATTAGGAAAAGAATTTGCCATCAGTTAAGTCCATACAATCAGTTAATTTATTGATTAAGATAATTGTGGCAAAGACCGGAAATGCTCTCCAAATATGCAAATACTCATCTTTATTTCCCATCTTCCCTTGCTCTTTGCTTAGGCTCTATGATTGAACTTGGGCCAGTGGAATGTGAACAGAAGGGATAAGACATCGCCATGCCTGAATTTAGATGGATCCTGTAGGCACATCCCTAGATCACCTGCCCTGTCAAAGAACCGTAAAAGTACATGATGAAGCTGGTGTTAGAGTCCAGAGTCCTGAGTTACCACCTCCTAGACCCACATAGGACTCTGATAAATCAGCACTGAGATGCTGGTGTTTACTTACACCACAGCCAAACCTGTCCATCTCTAACAAGGGCGATGATGACGAAGTCTGTCATGGATAAGAAGCATGTGAAGCAGGTTCTATGTGCTTGGACAATTCATGGTGATATTTTATATACATTTTAATTGTACAAAATACACCCATCTTAACTTTATAAAACTTGTAAGATATATATGATAACAACATTACTATTTTTAAAGGAAATAAGATTTTGCGGTTTTTCACGTCAGGTAGGAGGTTGACATGAAAGGACACAAGATTTATATCTGATGATTCTTAAGGCCATATACTTAGATTAACTCTATAAGTACTAAATAGATAACTTATTTTATTTATTTTTAAACTAGGTTTCCCCATTAAGAAATGTGGTTACTCTATACTGAATATAGTTTGCATAAAAATCATATTTCTTAACATAAAATAAAATTACCTTTTTGAAAACATGCAACCTCTTTGAATTTTCTTCTTATGAGCTTCTAATCAATGAAAACCTAAGCCTGCTGAGAGCTCTTATTAACTCCATTCAGTTTCTATACCCTAATAGCTTTGAGCCTACAAATTTTTACCTAACTTTTCATGATTTCCAAAAGATGATTAGGTTTTTATATATTTTTGTTTGTGTTTAGTGTGCTGTATAAATTGGTTCTATAAATAGACCAACCTAGAGATGAAAAATTTTAGAACTATAAAATAAATAGAAATTACATTTTGTATTTTCACAAAAAAACATTTCTTCTGTCATGCTTGATATTCTTAACAGCCATTTAAAAGAAATAGCTTCAGGTTTTCTTATCCTCTAGAATATTATAGTTATGAATTATAGATATTTCTCACCTGGATTGGAAATGTTATTCTTCCAATTGATTTTTAACAATGAGAAAAGAGTTTTAGAAATGTGAGTGATTCCTATTTTCAAGCCAGTATTGAGAATGCATGACTGTTCACAGAAAAAATAGATGTTTGTAGTTCTCTCATGTCATGTCTCAAATTTTGGGCGCCATTTCTATCATTATTCTTCAGACAACACTTACCAGGTTATCAGCTATGTAAGATTTTTCTCTGAAAATAATGTTTCTAATAATGAATCTGAGACTTGAGATACAAAGATTTTATATAATTTAACATTACTAATAAGAGGTAGTAGTGTCAGAATAGAAAGAACTCATCCTGTTTCTTTGTTTTTAACCACTAAGCTAAATACTTTTTGTTGTTTGCTAACCACAATAATTCACCAAAATTTCATTATTAAAAGGTATGGCATGTAGAATATAATTACTGTATATAATATATTTAGGACATTTTTTTCCTTCATGCTATGATTACCCAGTGAACAACATAGTTATTAATAAGATCAGAAACTATATTAAGGGGATATCTATATTTTGTTTTCCTTCTGATATGTATAATATTCTTAATTCCCAATTGTTAAATTTTTTGTTAGACTTTATTGTAGTTATGATGGAAATAACACTCCTATTGAGTAAGCTCGAATATATTAGAACAAACTTGTTATTGATGTCATGTTAAAATACAGAACTTCCTTTAGATTTATATTTTTATTCATGAGGGAAATTAGTGTTCATATTAATTCAAAGTTATAATAATTGATTCTTTGAGTTCTCAGATATATCTAAATGCCAAATTGTGTCATTTTTTTTAACATATCAGTTTCTTCGGAATCACTTCTCTGTTTATGGGTAGAAGAAAAAAGCACATTATATTGTGAGTCCTACTTAGTATTAGAAACATAGAAAATTATGTTTTAATAAGCTTCTAAAGTATAAATAAAAACAATTAAAGATGAACTAATGGAACTAAGAAGAATTTATAATGAAAAACCTCAGAGAAACTAATTTATAGTTGTTTATTTTTCTTTCTTTTCTTTTATTATTCTTAATTTTGAAATTCTACTGATACAAAAGAATGTAAGAAACAGTACAGATCTATCTAGCTATCTTTATATCTACCTATATATTTCTCTCTCTCTCTCTACCTATCTCTCTATATCTTTCTCTCTCCTCTACCTCTATCTATATCTACATATCTATGGAAGATTTATAAATTCAAAGGGAGCAGGATCAGTGTTCTTTGGAGGTTTAATTAAAAAAAAACATTTTCTTTCAGATACTTGACTAAATATTAAGTCTAATCATATCAATTTACTTTTATTCCTGTAGAGTAGTTTTCGATTTATTTAGATGATTCAATTTCTTAAATAATTTCATGCATTTTTATGAAGTGTTTTTATAAAAAGATTCCTAGAACTGGTGCATGTTATATTTGAAATCATGTCAGTTCTTGCAGATATCAAATAATCAAATTCAAACTCGGATTATGCTTTAACACCTCTGCCACACACGTTAAGTCCCTCAACAACTGTCTCTTCTCAACTCAAATATCAAATATCACTCAATTTATATTTATTTCTCTGAAATATATATCGGGCTTTATAGAAACCACAAAATTGCAAACAGAAAAAAATTTTCCCATGAGAGAATACAATGGGCAACTTGAAGTTTTCTTTTTTATTTGTTTGTTTTTCGCCTACGCCCTCTGTTGGTTTATTATTTTTAGGTGATAATGAGGACCAAGGAGATTTGTAGAAATGAATTTCAAATATTTCCAATCTGTGGATCTTTTCACCTGAGAGTCCTGAAGACACCTCAATATTTTTCTATAGTAAATGTCTTGTAAATACTGATTTATGTGATTTTTCCTCTTTAAAAACATACAGAGATTTAAATTCCTTAAGACTCAGTAGTATTACTTTTACCTCAATTTATCTAATATATTACGTAAGCCTGATTCATAGTAGACATATAATATCATATGCAGTTTTAATCAACATGCAATAATTTAAATTTAATAAATGACTAGAATGCAATGTTATTTTTTTGAATGTTTTTTTAAAAAAATGTTTCATCTACATATTTTATAACCAAAAGACAAGGTATATATGTATTCTCTTTATAGTAATCTGTTAATTAGGAAAACAATAGTACTAATAGTGTTGTGATATTGAAAGAGCAGTATATTTAACCTATGCATGAGACATTATAAGTGCTGTATAAATATGTTACTATATCAGTAGTTTTGTGTTAGGGCAAAGATTTATCTTGTATCCTGAGCATCTGCCTGGACACACATAATATAATTTACTATCTTTAAATGCATACTGCTTTTAAAAATTCTTAGTTGTAAACCAACTTCCTCCAGTAATAAGCTAAAGAAAATAATGGAGAAACTAAACATGTTTTTTTCTCCTATTCTCTAGTGTACACTAATATTAAATCTCAAATGAAATATTTAATACAACCATTGGAAGAAACTGAATCCACACCCAAATAAACTCGTTTGTAAGAACATTTTACAGTAAGTTCATAAATAAATTTGTAACTGCTCACATCAAAGATCTTCCTCTTTGAATTCAGTGTGTTGGGGAAAAAACATATGTACCCTCAAAGGTTTTTTTCTTTGTTTTCTTTGTTTGCTTTTTTAATCCTCACCCAACGATATTTTTCCATTGATTTTTAGAGAGAGTGAAAGAGAGAGGGAAAGACACAGAGAAATATTGATGTAATGGAAACACATCCATTGGTTGCCTCCTGTAAGTACCCTGACCAGGCCAGGGAGGAGCCTGCAACACAGGTAAGTGCACTTGACTGGAATTGAACCAGAGACCCTTCGGTCTGCAGTCTGACCAATGCTCTATGCACTGAGCCAAACTGGCTAGGCCCCTCAAAGGTTTTTGTATTGTTAATACACTGACACTATTCTTTTTTATATTAACTCAAGTGGATTTAATAGTAAAATCTACACTCTTACAGTAATGAGTACTGTCAGGAAAAATCAGTGAAGAAAGATAAATATCCGACACAAATTTTCACATGGATGATTTTTCAATTCTATTCCAAGCTTATATATTCTCATCTAAGATAAATGAAATAAGTATTACTCTCAATAACTTTCCAAATATTTATTGAATATTTATTTTAAGCCACAAAATAGTTTTATCAGTGCAAGAATAATCAAATATTTTGAACAAAACCACCTCTTCATGATTTTCTATTAATATTATATTTTTCAATCAAACTCACAGAACAGATTTTACATAATGGAGTCCAGTTACAGAATACTGTGCAAAGATGAAATTATTGTTTCACATATTCCTCTTTTATATAATATTGAACCCTATAATATCTAATTTTTATAAAAAATATATAACTATAAGATTTCTAAAAGTGCATTCAGAATCCTAAATAACTCCTTTGTGCACAAAAATGATACACTGTACACTTTCTTAATCAAGGTGTTCACTCAATATATACCTAGTTGGAAATGTTCTGATTCAGGTTATTCTTTAAAAGTACAGCCAAATATATTTTTGATGGATTGGTTGTTAGGATTTTACAGAAAAAGGATCATATTGACTCCAAAGTTTTACAGACATGAAAAGAGGGAATTGAAATTTACTGATATAAAAAATACAGTAAGAGTAACCAGTATGTGGGGAAGCGAGGTAAAGAATAAGTTTTGAAATTTATTTTTATGTGCAAGTGTAGGTTTTCACCTAGAAAGGAGTTAAATAAAACAACCTGAAATTGGGAACCATGTCAAGTGGGATTATAAATTTGGGAATTTTTAGAACATATATGATATTAAAAGCCACAGAACCGGATGAAATTACATAGAAAAGAGAAAAAGAACTGCCTGGGAAACTAGAGAATATCACACATGACTTTAATGCAACTATTTTTGTCTAAATCCAATATCAGCTATTGCTTCATGCCCGGGAAAGTAGTAGAAATGGATAACTCTGGGCTGTAGGCTTCCACAGGGCTCTGATTTGATCATTTTATGATAGTGTAAGAATTCAGTAGAGAGAGAAAAACTAAGTAGAACAAGCAATGATGAGGCATGAGAAAGAAAAAAAAGTTGCATCTTTAAAAAAGGTGTAAAATAATAATTTATATTGATACCCTCCACAAAAAGAAATTAAAAGGGAAATGCAGAAATACTTACTGAATGTTTTTATAGGCTATATACCTATCAGTTTGCTAATCGTAACAAGTGAACACTTGTTATGTCCTCCTCATATTCTATTTTTACCTGCAGGTGTAACCATTGCAAGCTAAAAGTACTTGCTTAAATTTGTAAGCTTTACAGAGATTTGTAATTGGCTGACAGAAGCCTTCTGAAAAAAATACCAAAATACTTGCCCAAGCTTTCAGATTCAGTCATAGACCAGGAGATGTGTAGGTACAAAAGCCTGGACATTTGTCTCAAGATATACAATTCTGGAGTGAAATTTATAATACAGATTTCCTTGTGGGTCAAGCCAAATCTAAATGTCTTTCTGCATCAACTACTGGTTTGGCTCTTTTCCCTTTCCTTTGCTCCTTACCTCAGTTTCGTCAGGTTTCTCCAGAAGAGCACTCCCTCAAAAAAGTCATACACAACAGATTTTTTTAAATCTCAGGCTGTTTCTGGGGAAGGTTATCTAAGGTAGATTCTGGATATATTTTGAAGTTAACACTGCAAAGATTAATCCATTTAATTTAAGAAATGAGTGTAAAAGATAAGATCAAGGTTGACATTGAAGAAAACTCTAAAAATGAGTTGATGGATATAGCTTATTTATCAACAGGATGGAACTGAGGACACCTTCACTAAGATAACTATTGATACTTCCTGTCATGCTGTAGCTCTATAAAAGATGGGTTTTGTTCCTGTATTAAGATATCACAGAAAGAAATATACTGACTTGTACAATATTACTGGGATTTGAAATAGATGGGGGATAGTAATTATTAGGACCATAGAATCAAGTAACTGCTGCTGAAGACCAATGATAAGAAAAAAAAAATGTTAGATCAAATGACTCCAATATGTAGGAAAAAAAAAGTGGCATTTAGAATAACTCCTGGTCAACTAAAAATCATCATCTATTAGAGGGCTATTCATGCTGAGCACTGGACTTTGGATCTAATTTTGAGTAGCAAAATATCAGTAAAGGATGAATATAAGTTTTGCAATTCTATTGTACCAAAGTCTGGGCCCTGAAAGAGACCCTGAAGCATTTCAAATCAGATTATGGAGAAACATGAGGACCCCAAATCCTCTGAAACCAGTGGATAAGCACCTAGCCCTTAATTGCTTTCAGCAACTAATACAGGCAAAAGAGGACTTACCATATTGTTGGAAGAGCTGCCACAACATGCGGGTTAAAGAAAACTATGTTTGACACTCAATTGTTTCTTTAGGTATTTTTGGTTACCCGCATGCCCAAGTACAATAATCAGTGTCTTAAAGGCATGGTAAATAGAAATGAAGTTGTATATTACTTCACCAGGAAGGCCACCTACACCAGCAAAAGCACAAGTCAATGGTTGGGAAATAGAGCTACAAGCTGGTGTATCAGTTATAGTCTTAGCACTACTACAGAGCAAGAGGTCCTTCTATGAAGCCTCCTCCTTTAAGTTTGCCTCAAAATTGTTACTAACCATAATGATAGAGAAGCTATACCTAGAGCAGTTTGAGTTATTGTGTGAAACATGAAGTGAATCTGAACAGTTCAAGTGGTAGACTGTAGTGAATTCCAATATGCCTATTCATCCTCCAGCTGCTTCAAGTACCGCAGCCAGAATCTTCCATTTGTTGCCTTCTCTGGAGAAATGTCTCAGGCTAGTGTGAGGCTCTTCACCTGGATACACCTTGGAGATAACATCTCCCCACATGAGGGAGAAGCCAATTACTAATACCTGGATGCAAAATTCTGGGTCTCTGGCTTCAAGGTCAGAAAATTCTGAAGTCTAATTTATGTTCCCCCTAACATCAAGAATTAGGCTTAGGCTGCACTAAACTGAGACCACGAGTTTGCTCAACACCTCACCCTTTCCTCTTCAGTTTACCTTTCTCCCTCTCAGATTTCTTTGGGAACAGCTCTCAGTTAGCCACATGCAGCCCAAATGAAGTCTATAACTATTTAATATTTCTAAAAAACCTTAAAAACATCATTTTCACATTTTTAATTTCCATGTAATATGCTAAAAATGATGTTTTATTTTAAATAGGATAATGTTATTTTGGAGTGACGTAAATATTCTAGATAATTTAAAATAAAATTTAAAAATTAATTTTTGCTTTTGAAATTTGTCTTATATACATATACAGACTCAAACACACACACACATACACACACACACATATTCACGCGCATGCACGTGCATGCAGAAACAAATCCAATTTAACAATTTTCCTTAACTATATATTTTACTAGTCAAACGTTTTTAGGTTATTTCTGTACTCTTAGTGTGTATTTTCTTAATTTTAATAATTTCTTTGACACTTTATTTTTTTGCTAGGATTAATTGCTTCCATTTCTTTCTATATTTAGAGAACAAGTATGTATATCATAGGTATAACTTCAAAATTTCAAATATAAGTGATTTTGTCATGCCAAAATGAGCTTTTGTTCTCTTGGGAAATATTCCTAGAAGTGGGATTACTGGGTCAAATGGAAGTTCCATTTTTAATTTTTTGAGGAAACTCCATACTGTTTTCCACAGTGGTTGCACCAGTCTGCATTCCCACCAGCAGTGCCAGCTGGTTCCTTTTTCTCCACATCCTAGCCAGCACTTGTCGTTTGTTGATTTGTTGATGATAGCCATTCTGATAGGTGTGAGATGATACCTCATTGTTGTTTTGATTTGCATCTCTCAGATGATTAGTGACTTTGAGCATGTTTTCATATGTCTCTTGGCCTTCTGTATGTCTTCTTTCAAAAAGTATCTATTTAGGTCCTTTGCCTATTTTTTGATTGGATTATTTAACTTCCTTTTGTTAAAAGTTGTATGAGTTCCCTATAAATTTTGGAGATTAAACCCTTATCAGAGATAACATTGACAAATATGTTCTCCCATACAGTGAGCTTTCTTGTTGTTTTGTTGATGGTTTCTTTCGCTGTGCAGAAGCTTTTTATTTTGATGTAGTCCCATTTGTTTATTTTCTCCTTAGTTTCCACTGTCCTAGAATTGTATCGGTATAGATATTGCTATGACCTATGTCTGCTATTTTGCTGCCTATGGATTCTTCTAAGATTTTTATGGTTTCCCATCTTACATTTAAGTCCTTTATCCATTTTGAGTTTATTTTTGTGTGTGGTGTAAGTTGGTGGTTTAATTTCTTTTTTTTTTGCATGTATCTGTCCAATTTTCCCAACACCATTATTGAAGAGACTGTCTTAACTCCATTGTATGCTCTTGCCTCAAACACCAATCAGAAAGGATAAATTCACCTCTATGTTCATAGCAGCACAATTTACAATAGCTAAGATTTGGAAACAACCTAAGTGCCCATCAGCAGATGAGTGGATTAGAAAACTGTGGTACATCTACACAATGGAATACTATGCTGCTGTACAAAAGAAGGAATTCTTACCATTTGCCACAGCATGGATGGAACTGGGTAGTACCATGCTAAGCTAAATAAGCCAGTCAGAGAAAGATAAATATCACATGATCTCACTCCTTCGTGGACTATAATGAACAACATAAACTGATGAACAAAAACAGAACCAGAGACAGAAGCATCAAATAGACCAGTGATGGCGAACCTATGACATGTGTGTCAGAGGTGACACACAAACTCATTTTTTTGGTTGATTTTTCTTTGAAAAATGGCATTTAAATATATAAAATAAATATCAAAAATATAAGTCTTTGTTTTACTATGGTTGCAAATATAAAAAAAATTTCTATATGTGACATGGCACCAGAGTTAAGTTAGGGTTTTTCAAAATGCTGACATACCGAGCTCAAAAGGTTCGCCATCACTGGAATAGACTGTCCAATCTATGAGAGAAGGTGGGGGGTGAGGAGGGTAAGATATCAACCAAAGGACTTGCATGCATGCATATGAGCATAACCAATGGACAGAGACAGTAGGGGGTTGAGGACATGTGCTGGGGGGTAGGAACAGCAGGGGAGAGGTCAATGGGAGAAAAAGGAGATTTATGTAATACATTAAAAAAACCTTAAATTAAAAACAAATGAGTTTTTGGATACAACTCATCATTAGAAACTTGAACATAACAAAATCTCATATGTTGAAATATTTATTATTGTTTGCATGGGCATTTTAAATAAAATTATGTATACATGAATACAGTTATTGATATTGATACATCTATGTAAAAGAATAGTTATGTGTCTCTGTCTTTCTTTGCAGATCTGTAATAAAAAAAGAGAAACCTCATCATGTCTACTACTTTTCCTCCCAAATAGAATTTCCAAAGAATTGTGTTCTTTTCATTAGGTGTCAGAAGAGCAGGACTGGAAGAAAAGAGACAAAAAGAGCAAACAAAGGTAAAAAGGACTCTATCTGTATTCCTGAAATCTCTGCCACACAATGCTCTTCATCACTGAAATATCTAATTCCAAACTACAAATCCTTCCTCCATACAAAAACTCATTAGTCTCTTTCCTGTTAGTCATGTAACCAATCATTCAAATTCAAATGAGTTAACATTAGTTCTGGACATGATTTTGTCTATGAATATCTGTAGTCACTGATAGGAATAGCTTTATCTTCTGTGATTTTATAACCTAATAAATTACATTTGTACTGAATTTGAAAAAAAACTGTCAAGAGAAAGGACTTACTCCCTTCATGAAGAGTAGAAAAGAGTTACAAAAAAATGCATTTTTAAAATAAATTTCTGTCCCTGGAATAGAGGATATACATTTATTTTTGTGGAGAAGTAGACATTTTTATATTGAAGGGATTTTTCATTGTTTATGTTCTTGGTATATTTTGATATTATTTAAAGCAGTCCAGGACTGAATGCACACATACGAACATAACAAAAAATGAGATATTAATTTGTCCTTTTGTAAATAGATACATTGTCAGTTTCATTTATGTACTTTTACTTATCAGGAATCTTATCATGAAAGTTTTATCAAAAGAGCTGGCTCCTATAATATCTAGTTGAAACCCCCTAATCTGAAAAGCACACTTTTTCTTTAGTAACCACAGTTATGTAGGCAGCAAGCTATTTCCACTATAATTCCTCTGTGTATATTTTCTATAAGCATGATGGAACAGGACTATGGAATATAAAGTATATTAGGAATTATGCATATATAAACCCTACATTCAGACAGATATTGAACTTTGCCACCTTCTTACACATAATGCACAATCTCCCCTACTTGATTATCACTTTGTTTCCCCTTTCAGTAATCTGTGGTAGACTTGTCACTTTGATGTCTGGATCTATACAATTATGACAAATTGCTTCTTCAATGATATTTTTTTTACTCTTCAATAACCTGTATTGTAATATATAGCATGACTGAAGTAAAGTAAGAATATCATGAATTCTTCTAAAAATTGTCACCTATTCTATACCCAATTGTGATTAAAACCATTAAAAGTACATCCATCTATCTACTTTTACTTTTGCCCTCTGCTTACTTTTACTTCTGCCCTCAGTTATATTTCAGTATCAAAATATCACAGTTAAAAACATCTTTTTATATAAATATACATATATGTAATACACACACACATATATATACTAGTAAATAGTAATCAGTATCATGGCTTACCTACCCCCAAATCTGTAACTGCATTGCATTAATGAGAAAAGAGACTTTGCAGATGTGATTAAATTTAAGGACCAAAAAAGGGGAGTTTAACCTGGATTATGTAGATCAGCCCAATTAATCACTTGAGCCCTTACAAATAGAACAGACAGAACAGACAGTCAAGGACATACAGCACAAACAGCAGAAGAGATGCTGCAAAGTGAGAGGCCTGAGATGGAGATTCTGAGAGAGGCCTCTAGGAGGTAGGGAAGGTCTCCAACAGACAGCAAGGAAATGTGAACTTCAGTCCTACAACTGCTTGAAAATCAATTTGGCCACCAACCTAAATGAGCTCAGAAGCAGAATACTTCCCAAGAGTCTCCTATAAGAAAAATGGCCATGCCGGCATACATATATATATAAATAATTTATTAGAGGCCAGGTGCATGAAATTCATGCACTTGGGGGGCAGGGGAGGAGGTATGCAGACAGGCTGAAGGACCTCACTGTGGGATGTGGGAGGTTGACCAACCGGGGACAGACCATGGGAGGACTCCAGGGCATGTCCGGCCTGTTTTGCTCAGTCCCAATCGGCCGGACCCCAGCAGCAAGCTAACCTACTGGTCAGAGCATCTGCCCCCTGATGGTCAGTGCACATCATAGTGAGTGATTGAATGGCCTTAGCTTATCATTAGCATATTACGCTTTGATTGGTTGAATGGCGACCAGACCACCAGACACGTAGCATATTAGGCTTTAATTATATAGGACAGTGGTCGGCAAACCGCGGCTCGCATGCCACATGTGGCTCTTTGTCCCCTTGAGTGTGGCTCTTCCACAAAATACCACGTGTGGGCACGCACGTACAGTGCAATTGAAACTTTGTGGCCCATGCGCAGAAGTAGGTATTTTGTGGAAGAGCCACACTCAAGGGGCCAAAGAGCCGCATGTGGCTTTTGAGACACAGTTTGCCGAGCCGCAGTTTGCCGACCACTGATGGGTAATATAATAAAAGGGTAATATGCAAATTATCCCCTCGACCAGGAGCTCGACCAGAGTTTGGCCAGGGGGCAGGGGTGGCCCTAGCTGGTCCTGGTTCCGATCAGGAGCTCGACAAGAGTTTGGCCAGGGGGCAAGGGTGGCCCGCCAAGTGCCCGGGACCCCTCCCCGTAGCTGGTCCTGGTTCCGATCACCCCACCCAGATCAGGGGCGGGGCTGGCCCACCAACTGCCTGCAGCCCCTCCCCCTGACTGGCTTGGCCTGATCAGCCCTGATCGGGGCAAGCCGGCCAGACCCCATCCTTGCACAAATTTGTGC
>NW_005871048.1:57032065-57039022 GCF_000147115.1 Myotis lucifugus | reverse complement strand
ATATTTCAGAGAAAGAGGGAAACAGAGGTAGAAACATCAATGACGAGAGAGAATCACTGTTGGGCTGCCTCCTGCACACCTCCTACTGGGGATCTGGCCTGAAACCCAGGCATGTGACCTTGACTGGAATTGAACCCGGGACCCTTTAATCTGCAGGCCGGTGCTCTATCCACTGAGCCAAACCAGCTAAGACGAGCACCTCTATTTTGGTTTTTGAGACACAGAGCAGAGTAACCACTTAAACTATTGCGCTAGACTTATGATCTATGAAGACTGTGAGGTCACAAAAGGGTATTGTTTTAAGCCACTAATTTTGTGGTAATCTTTTGTGCCAGCTAAATAAAAGTAATTTATACACTTACTTTTTATTTTCTACCATCAATAAAATTAAGCCACAGAAAACTCTTGGGTGCTATTTTTGGGATAAATAGTGAAGGTTCTCAGCCATGGGGAACTTTAATTTATGGTTAATTTTTGTGTTTGTTCTGGATTCTTTGTTATTTATCCCCTCATTTTCTAATGTATCTGTTCACATTTTGGGTACAATATTTTTATTTTGGAGCATTTCATTTTCTCATCCCTCCTCCCTTCTTTGCTTACTGTTACTACCCTCAGTTATATTTCTGTATCAAAACACCACATTTCAAAATATATGTGCTTCAATATATTTGTTATAGGTGTACACTACTTACTTTTTTTTTATAGCTTGGTCGAAGTTATTTTTTAAACCAAAAAGAGTGAAAAAGAGAAGTATAAGAAAGATACTAAGATTGTTGTTTCATAATTGCTAACTTTTTCTTTTTAAACTTGTAAATTACTTTTTATTTATACATTTTATAGAGTAAAGAAGAAATAAAGACCAAAGTATACTTTGAAAAAGACTGTCTTGAATATCGGCTCTGCTTTTTAACCTCCAAATCCCATTCTTATTTGTCTTCTCTATGTTTTTCTAATCCATGGGTCTGCAAACCATGGCCTGTGGGCTAAATATAATATATAGCCTGTCCATGGCCTGTGGGCTAAAATGGCTTTTGTAGTTTAAAACGATTTTTATATAGCCCAAGAGGTAAGAATGGCTTTTGTAGTTTAAAACGATTTTAAATGAAAACAGAAGAATATGTTATAAAGACCATATGTGACCCTCATAGTCTAAATTATTTACTAATTAGGTTATCACAGAAAAAGTTCACCAATAGCCACTCAAACTCTTTTGTATTTTATGATTTTGCTTTTCTATCTGGTTCCTGAATCCATTTTTCATTCATATGTTACCTTAAAAATCACCTCTTTAGATATGCTTCCCCATTCATTCTTTCAACATTTCATGTGATTTTTATAATATGATCTACCATTCCTCAAACATATACACTGAATGGCCAGATTATTATGACCACCTGACAATTGTAGGCAAATTAGCTATAATTTCGCGCTGAAGTTGCTAGAGGGCCAGACCATTATAAATAGGGAAGCAGGTTGTTTACCACGACAGAAGTGATTTTTTTCTGAAGATATGGGTAAACAACGCGATTTAACAGCCTTTGAAAGTGAGATATACATTCTGAGTGGCCAGATCATTATGACCACCTGACGTTTGTAGGCAAATTAGGCGTACGCTGCATTGTATGGGGTATGGAAGCCGAAGGCCTGTTCGAACACCTTTGCTGTCTGCAGTTACCAAGATCAAACATCTCTAATTTGCACAGGAACAAAAGGATTGGACAGTCGAGCATTGGAAAAAAGTCATGTGGTCCAATGAATCACATTTCCAGTTGCATCATGCAGATGGCAGAGTGAGAATTGGGCAGAAACAGCATGAAAGCATGCACCCCACATGCATGAGTACAACCCTTCAAGCTGGTGGGGGCAGTGTTATGGTTTGGGGCATGTTTTCCTGGCATGATTTGGGCCCTTTAATTCGCGTGGAACATCGTTTGAATAGCACAACATACCTAAGTATCATTGCTGATCAGGTTCATCCTATCATGTTGATGGCGTATCCCAATGGAGATGGCTTCTTCCAACAAGACAATGCGCCATGCCACGGTGCTCGTATTGTACAGGAGTGGTTTCAAGAACATGAGGGAGACTTTACCTAGCTTAGGTGGTCCCCACAATCACCAGATCTCAATCCAATTGAGCATTTGTGGGACGAAGTTAAAAGAGCCATCAGGCAGCTGGTTCCACAACCTTCAGATTTCACAGAACTGGACAGTGCTATTCATCAGGCATGGTGTCAGATTCCTCATATCACCTTTCAACATCTCGTGGAGTCAATGCCAAGAAGAATTGCCGCAGTATTGAAGGCAAAAGGTGGCTCAACAAAGTACTGATGGGGTGGTCATAATAATCTGGCCACTCATAATAATATATATCCCACATTCAAAGGCTGTTAAATCGCATTGTTTACCCTTATCTTCAGAAAAAATCACTTCTACTGTCGTGGTAAACAACCTGCTTCCCTATTTATAATGGTCTGGCCCTCTAGCAACTTCAGCGCGAAATTATAGCTAATTTTCCTACAAATGTCAGGTGGTCATAATAATCTGTCCAGTCAGTGTATATGTAACATATTTATACATAATGTAATTATACATTATCCTCTATAATAAAAACCTAATATGCAAATAGACCAAATGGTGGAACAACCGGTTGAACGACTGGTCGCTATGATGTGCACTGACAACCAGGGGGCAGATGCTCAACACAGGAGCTGCTCCCAGCCCACAGGCCCCAGGCCAGCCAAGGCAGGTGCAAGCGTGGGCCCCCCTATCACCCTGCCAGTCACTCCACAGATTGGCTCTGATTGCTGGCCACACCTAGGGACTGTACCCGTGCATGAATTCCGTGCACCAGGCCTCTAGTATTATATATACATATATATATAATTATATAATTATATTATATATATATTATATTATATTTATTATATATTATATATGTATAGTTTTCCTCTCACTTACTTAAACAAAGAGAGCTGATATCTATTCTGCCTGTTTATCAATTTATCATCATGATCTATGGTGACCATATTCTATAAATTTATTGAAAAAAAATCAATTATGTGCATAAATCAATGTTATCTTACCTTATTCAAATTCTACCATAACACACTTATCTTTAAATATCATTATAGAAAGAATGTCATTAGAAAAGTTTTGGAGAATAAAATTATTTTTAGAGTTACAATCCTGTTTGAATGATAGCATTGCTAATACCTCAGAAAAGGTAATAGCTCTGCTTTGGTCTCATGAATTTGATAAACTTTTACCTTTTAGGGTTCACATTTCTTCAGCAATTTTCAAAATAAATTTCTGTCACCCAAATATGTTCATTTCCAAAATTTCTACTTCCATTAAACTAAGAATAATGGAAGAGAGCTCTGTAAAAAAGTGAGGTGTTGAATTGTGAAAATCACCCTGGAAATTGCCTCACTCCTATTTCTTTTTTGATTAAGAAGGAACGTCTTAAACTTGTGAACTTAGGCAGCTGGTTTAAGTGAAGCAAAAGAGACTCTGCAATTCTGTTTTGAGACTATACAGTGTCTCCACTATACAGTGTTGGGAGTTCAGTACTATTTACAGTATACATAGCAACTTCAAGAACTTTTAATGCTTTCTCTATTAAGAACATGGGTATTTTGTAATGGTATTCTTCTTACTTATGGGCTCCAGCTTATTAAGTCCTGAATTTTATGAGGCATCACTTTAAAAATTAGAAACACTAGTCAATTTCTCTTATTGTTTACTAAAATACGAATATGCTATCACTATCCAAAGATATTAAGAGAATGATTATCCGATTCTCTAAAATTGTACTCACACATGCCCCAACCTCTCTTTCTCTCTCTCTCTCTCTACACACAGACACACCTATATTTGCATGCATGCAGGCAAAAATTGGGTATTTATCTATGTTTCTAGGCTTGTATTAGTATAGATAGATGTTTGGGTTTCTATCCTTTTTAACTATTATTTTCTTTGGTAAGATAAGGCAAAATTGTATACATTTTTATTTAATGAATAAAAATATGTGTCAAGTATCAGCACTTCATATAATGTCTTGCATGCAGTAAGTTTATAAATATTTGTTTAACTGAATTTACTTTGCTCTTCATATATGTCTTCTTGGGTTGCCATACAAAAATACCATAGACTGCATGGCTTAAACAACACTTCTGCTTCTCACCATCTGAAGGCTGAAAAGTACAAATTTCTGGCAGGGGTTGGTTCTGCTGAGGCCTATCTTCCTGGCCTGCCCATGGCCACCTTCTTACTGTGTTTCTCTCTTCCTCTTTTTATAAGGCCACAGTCCTATCTGACCTCATTTAACCTTATGACCACATTTAACCTTATCTCCTACAAACCCTATATTCAAATATACTGACATTGGAAGTTATAGTTGAATATACGAATAGGGGGACAAGGGTCAGTCCACAGCATTCTTTTTTAATAACAATATCCATTTTGTTTTTAGTTAACTTATAAAAATAAAATGTGTAAAATTTAATTTATTTAAATTAATAATCTGAACAGAACAATGCTCTTATTTAGATCACAACAATTACCATTTTATCTGAAAATGTTTATATGAATCTGTTTATGTCTTCATATTTAGAGTTATGAATATTAATACTCCTCTCATATGCTTTTATGATTGGCATGTGTTTATTCCTAAAATAGTTTGCATTAAACTTCAAGGATTGAAAATTTGCTGTGATAAATAATTCTTGAAGCATTTTTTCACACAGCTTATAGTTACAGACTTTAAAATCCTTACCTCTGAGTTTACTGCTTTTATTTAAAGTGACACATTTTTTCATTTCATCATATTGGAAGTCTCAATCACTCTGATCATTGTTTTTCTTTGTTTTCAGCAAGCTATGGCTATCATGCTATTCCATGTAGGAGTTTTATTAAGTTATACAAATTCAAGTTATATTAAATAGCTTAACATTAGTATCTGATAGATTATATAAGACAATCTATTTCATCTTCCTCATTATATCACAATTAATTCCACTTGATTTTTCCACAGAAAATATTTGAAAATGCTTCCAATGTTTAATTCAATTCATCATGAACTACTAAATTTATTCTTTGTTGTGAGCACTTCAATTCTCTATTATGTGACAAAACTTCTACATTCCCTTCAATCCTCAGTGTCCCTTTTATATAACCTTCCCTCCCCCAGAATACACATCTTTTTTTAAAAAAAATATATATTTTATTGATTTTTTTACAGAGAGGAAGGGAGAGAGATAGAGAGTTAGAAACATCGATGAGAGAGAAACATCGATCAGCTGCCTCCTGCACATCTCCCACTGGGGATGTGCCCGCAACCCAGGTACATGCCCTTGACCGGAATCGAACCTGGGACCCTTCAGTCCGCAGGCCGATGCTCTATCCACTGAGTCAAACCGGTTTTGGCAAGAATACACACCTTTTAGAATAAATATATTGGTTTAAGATAATGCAATATTCAGATCATGTATCATAGAAATGTGCACTTGAACCTTATAATCTTATTAGCCAATGTCAACCCAATACATTTAATAAAAATAAAATACATATCTTTCAGAATACATGTATGGATTAAGTTATACAAAAGGTATATAAATATTGGTGTAATCTGGTCAGAGGAAATACAAATATCTTCTTAAATAATGTTGCTATTATGGTGTTTATAGCCAGTGCAACTGAGGCTCAGAAATGGTGAAGAACTTACCCAAAGTAATGACAGATTTGAGAATTTTTTTCAGGTAGATCAGACTCCAAAGTCAACAATCATATACATCACAGTAATATTCTTCCTGAAATTTAGGCAAAAGAAAGGACATTTTTGATACTGACCTAGGTATATCACCTAAAACCAAATTTATAATGTTTTTTTATTCTGAAAGAGTCTGCCAAGTATGTTAAAAATATAGCATAGATAACTGTAAACATTAAATAACTGAATTGCTGTCTATTAAAGGATTGGTACTTGGGGATAAATATTTAAATTACATAGGAGCAAGTGGGGGACTATCTCAGATATTTATTGTCTCCTAGGCATAAATTCTAAGGTTCTAAATCCATAATGTGGAAAGATTCTCTAACTGATCCTAATCAAGCATTCTTGGAACCCATTTGATTTATATGCAATATAGAAAGTATGAGTATAACTATTTTAAGAAAAATATATTTTCAAATTGAAATGGAATAGAGGCGAAATAAGTTTTCTTGATGTGAATGTCAGTAGCCTGCAGAGACCTTTCCTAACCATGATAAAAAAAGACAACCTCACTAGCAAAGTCTCCTAAATGTTCTGCATTATGTTACTGAGACCTTTTCTCATTCACAGATTTATTTTTTATTTATTTTTTTAAAAAAATATTTGTATTGATTTCAGAGAAGAAGGGAGAGGGGGAGAGAGATAGAAAAACCAATGATGACAGTGAATCACTGATCAGCTGCTCCTGCATGCCCATACTTGCGAGTGAGCCTGCAACTCTGGCATGTGCCCTGACCAGGAATCACATCATGACCTCCTGGTTCATAGGTTGACGCTCAACCATTGAGCCACACCAGCAGGGCTCACAATTTATTTATTATTTTGCCTACCAGAGGCCTCATCTGGAATTATCTTGGTCTCTATCACTGTAACCTCATTAGGGGATAGAAACAATTGAGTTTTAACAGCCTTGGCTAGTTGAACTGGGATTTCTCTTATAAAGACAGTGCTTGAGAATGCACCTCCCCTCCCCTCCCCTCCCCTCCCCTCCTCTCCTCTCCTCTCCTCTCCTCTCCTCACAATGCAAGAAGTGGGGATTTCCTCTCCTCTCCTCTCCTCTCCTCTCCCTAGAGATTAAAAATTTCGAAGGACAGGTGGCTTTTACCGGAGGGGGTTGGAGACTGGAGAACGGCGTAGAGGGGAAAGGAGAAAAAGTGAAAAAAAGTGAAACAGATAAAGAAAAAG
>NW_005871048.1:57028177-57031965 GCF_000147115.1 Myotis lucifugus | reverse complement strand
TTAGTTTTTATATATTAATCAATATTTTAGGAGAAATGTCCCATACAACAATATCAGGCTTAATAAAAGTTTTCAATATTTGGCATTTAATAGCGGACATGTCCCTTATTACTTAGTAAAACACAGGTAAGAAGTACTGATGACCAGTACAATTTGTGGGTTATATTCATTTTTAAATTCCCTACTTAATCCACTTTTAAAAGTTAGGGGTCTTTAGAATACGACCTGGTATAATTGGTTAATGCATATCCCTATGTTTGCTATGCAGGGAAATGCTGTGTTTTAGATATTCTCATATATGTTTTACAAATGAGTTGCAAGAGGGTATGTAACTCTCAGAAACACATGATACAAGAGGCTCTGCTCAAAAGGAAGTCTCAATATAGCGTAGGAAAGAAGACATACACAATTTTCACATCAACTAAGTTCAACATAGTCTATACTTTGAGACAAATGCAATGCTAAGCCTTGGTTATTATCCAAATAGTAGGTTACTGGTTTTTTAAAATTTATTTATGTATTGATCTGATAAATTATTTACAATATCTTTTGGTTCAAAGTTGCACTAAACCAGTGGTTCTCAACCTTCCTAATGCCGCGACCCTTTAATACAGTTCCTCATGTTGTGGTGACCCCCAACCATAAAATTATTTTAATTGCTACTTCATAACTGTAATTTTGCTACTGTTATGATTCATAATGTAAATATCTGATAGGCAGGATGTATTTAGGCAACCCCTGTGAAAGGATCATTCGACCCCCAAAGGGGTCGCGACCCACAGGTTGAGAACCGCTGCCCTAAACAATAAAACTAATCATCAAAGGGAAAGTAAGTATGCACTCAATTTTACCTCCAAGAAAGGAAAAGGGACCATCTGGTTTATTTCAATGCCTTTGCTGCTCCAATAATATAAGTATAGTGGTTTTGTTGACACCACTTCTAAGTCTGATCTGATTTTATGGGTCACTTATCACAGTGTCTCCCTTAAGGAGACAGGAGAGGTGACAGGAGGTTTGTAAAGATGCTTCAACTATAATTAGTGATAACATTTAGAAGACTTTTAAAATAGAAAATGAAGTAAGGGTAGCTTATCCTCCCTAATTTAGCAGGCTTATGCTTAAAACAATAAAACACATTAATCTAAATACACTCTGATATATTAAAGTAACAAAAGCTGTGTTATAAGCTTTTAAGTGCAATGTGGTGTTAACCATGTTCACTTATAGAAATGCATTCAAAATTTAAGGCTACAGTAAAATTTTCATCACTTTTCCTAGTGTTTTAAATACAATAGTTAATCTTGAAATGAATTTCATTGCTATGAAGCAGTAATAAACTACAGGATTTTAACACTACTGGCCAAGGATGAAATTTATTTTAGGAAGAAGTAAACTATGCATAAATATATGTAGCCAAAAGTGTGAAAAATGCAATCTGCTTTATAGTATCTTCTGTTTTTTGAGAAAAATGTTCAAACTAAATAATTGCTGCAGGATATTAAAAAAAAGTTGCAAATCTTGAAATGTTGCTTGAGAAGCAAATTTCATAAGAAAGCAATGTGTGAGCTTTCATGGATTTTTTTCATAATGCAAAAATAAATTAATGTCTTTTCTAAGTACTAGTATTCTACTTTCTTATAACATAATGGTGTGTGCATATAAAAACATACAGATTGTGGGTTAGAACAATTTATGAGAAAATAAGTCTGACAGAAATATAATCTTTTGATGTCATTTTGGATGATTTCTGTCATTGCCTATTGATTTTAGTTTCTAAAGATATTTAGTTATATGAAAATCTCACCTAAAGAAATGTAGAATATGAAGGACATTTTCTGGAAATGACATAAACAAGAAAATAAATAATAAGATAAATATTTAAACTAGAGCTGCATTCAGGGAGTAATAAGATAAAAATTTAACCTAAATCTAAATTCTGGGAATTATATAAACCAGAAAATGAATAACAAGATAAAAAATTTAGATATAGTTCAGTGTGCATCTATTGATTTGTCTGATTAACCACCCAACTCTGCTACATTTTTGAGAAATAAATTTTTTCCTGCCAGTAAAAGTGCCATCATCCTGGCCACACAAATGAACATGACTCAGACCCCACCCCCACCATACAACTGCTGATCACAAAAATTGTTCCAAAGTGAGTATGTGGCATAAGCCAAAGCAGAGTCCTTTCCTACGTGATGTGTGACTGATATGGGGAAATAGAAAAAAATAAAAAGAACTTTTTCCCATCCATGTTGCTGGACACTACAGCAGTCCTAACTACATTTTATTATTGTTGTTGCCATTCATAGTTGGTAGTTAACTAGTATAACTTAGATAATTATTGTCACAGCATGGATTATTTTAGCTAATTAAATATAAGACTGCAGGAATCATTGGAATAGTTAAATTGCAATTTTTGCAAGACAGTAAATCCATCTTGAAAAAACACTTCCTTTTCATTGATTTTTATTAAAAAAATAGATTTGAGGAAAAAAGTTTCCAGCTTGTAAGGAGATAATTATGTGAAAATTTCCTGATAAAGAATCAATTTCCAGTAATTTCTCAGTCAGAGACAACTCAATAATTTATTGGATAATTATATAGAACTGAAATTAAGTACTAAAAGTAGAGATATGCTATGGCACCAAAAATTAAAAACAACCAAGCATATGCCTCTTCCTATTTTAAAAATTTCCAATAGTTTTTTATTGTATTGTATTTTAATTTTTAAAGTGATTTTTAAAATATATTTTATATTATAATTTACATTCAACATTATTTTTTATTAGTTTCAAGTATACAGCATAGTAGTTAGACAATTTTATACTTTACAAAGTGCTACCTTGATATTTCCAGTACCCAACTGGCGTATATGTGTACATTGTATGTTAGGAAATGAGATTATAAATACACAATGAAATATTAACATGAGTACTATTTTATTTTTTTCTCTAAATTGCTATCCCCCACTTTTCATAAAATATGTACACTAGGAATACACTGCAAAATTAGGTTAATATTGTTACAGAAGAAATAAAAGATTAAGATAAAGAAATAAGTGAATAATTGAATGTATGATAAAGAACTATTTTTGGCTGCGATAACAAAATCTGTGTAACTTGATTTGATTTTTACTGTATGCTAAAGGAATAATCAGGGTTTCTGGGTTTTATTATTCTCTAATGAACAGTCAGGAGTCAAAGGATCTGCAGTTGCTATTCTTGAATGCAGGCCTTTTTCTCTCCTTTGTAATCCTTGAAAATTAACCTTATTTCTTTTTTTATTGTTTAAAGTATCTACACTAATAAAAGACAAACATGCAAATTGACTCTACCTTCGCTACGCCTTAAGCCACGCCCACCAGCCAATCAGAGTGACTATATGCAAATTAACCCAACCAAGATGGCGGCCGGCAGTCACAGAGCTGGAGCAAGCAGGAGGCTTGGTTGCTCCAATGATGGAGGAAGCCAAGCTTCTCACCTGCCGCTGCCATGGCTCTGAGCTCCACTCAAAACAACAAAGTTTCAATTATAGAAGGTAAATAAACCCCAGATACCTGCTTTCAGTTGCCCTGGCCACGGAGTTGGAGCGAGCAGGAGGCTTCCCTCCCGACCGCCCTGGCTGGCTCTGAGCTCCTCTCAAGGCTACAAAGTTTCAATTATAGAAGGTAAATAAATCCCAGAATAAAAAAAAGAAAAAAGAAAAAAAGGAGAGGCTGGCAGCTTCCGTCGCCGGGGGGGGCTTGGCCAGCCTGAAAACGCCCTCAGCCCCTCACCAGATTG
>NW_005871048.1:57011753-57027950 GCF_000147115.1 Myotis lucifugus | reverse complement strand
GACCACCAGGGGCAGATGCTCAATGCAGGAGCTGCCCCCTGCGCGTCCCACAGGGGAGCTCTGCTCAGCCACAAGCCAGGCTGATGGCTGCCAGTACAGCGGTGGTAGTGGGAGCCTCTCCCACCTCCTCAGCAGCGCTAAAGATGTCTGACTGCAGCTTAGGCCTGCTCCCCGCTGGCAAGTGGACATCCCCCAAGGGCTTCCGGGCTGCCAGAGGGATGTCTGACTGCCAGTTTGGGCCCGAGCCCCCAGAGGCCGGGCCTAAGCCAGCAGGTGGACATCCTCTGAGGTGTCCCAGACTGCAAGAGGGCATAGGCCGGGCTCAGGGACCCTCCCCCCGTGCACAAATTTTTGTGCACCGGGCCTCTAGTTGCATATAATATTACATGTCTCCTTTTTCGCCCATTGACTTCCCCCGTCCACCCCCACCCCCTAGCACATGCCCTAAACCTCCTAGTGTCTGTTTCTATTGGTTATGCTCATATGCATGCATACAAGTTCTTCAGTTGACCTCTTACCTCCCCACACACCCTTCCACTGAGAAAGATAAATGTCACATGATCTCATCCATTTGTGGAATATAATGAACAACTAAAACTGATGAACAAAAATAGATACAGAGACAGAGAAGCATCAAACAGACTGTCAAACTTAACCTTATTACTAAGGCTTTCTCTCTATGGTTCTGAGATAGCTATTGTAGATCCAGGTTTTAGTACTGGCTGGAGAGTCTCCAAAACAAAAAGAAAAGGGGGTGCAAGAAATGCTCGTCTCATAACTCCTTTTCTTTGTCAGGAGAAAAATGTCTTTATAGAAGATCCCAAAGAAATCTATTACTTCTAATTTTAAAAAAATCATGTACTCATAGCTAGACCTGTCATTGGCACACAGGAATAAAAACATGTCACAATTGGCTTAGAGCAATATAAAAAAAATTCCATTTGTTAGCATAAAGTTCATCAAATTTTATCACTTGCTGACATAAGAAAGGAAGATGATTATTGACTTATCAACCAACAGCATTTTCTATAATATCTTAAAAAAATCTAACAAATATTAGTGTTAAGACTGATGTCGAAGTATACTCGAATTTTCCATAATAGTGTAGTTTTAGGACCTGAGCTGGATTAAGGAAATGTATAGGAGAACCACTTATGATGGCTTTAATTGCTATGATTTGTGATTTGTGTTCCTATAGAACTAATCTACTCTGATTTGTTCAGATCACTTGAATTTTTTATTATGCATCCAAAACTGCTTAAATGATACTTATGAGGAACGTATAAAGTAGCTCATTATAGTTCTAAATAAAAAAATTATGTGCCATCTTTTAGATGTGTGGTTAATTATATTTTCTTCAAAATTAAAATTTAATTTAATGAATCATTCAAGTGAGTTTGGCTATAAATATTACTTAATTGATGAAGTCTATTTTATCATGTTGGCCTATACATGCTTTTCTGTATTAATTTTCTGTTCTACATGGTTGCTTCTAATTAAAGAAGCACACATAAAATTGTAATATACACAATGTAATTATTAAATAATTTTAAATGAAATATTTTTAGATTAAATGTACACTAAGTTGCTCTGTCCTTTCACTACCTAGAGAGTAATATGGAATCTAGTAGCACATAGGAAATTTAATTTCAAACATTTATCCATCACAAAAAGAAAAAAAATTAAAAACTCAGGTTTTTACTATGTCAGTTGGTCTTTCTTATGGTCAGGGAAACACTAAGGACAAATTCAGAAATGTTTTCAGTATCTATCATTCCAAAAATATCATAATTAAAAATCATATATGTAATTAATCCAGGAAGTTTTGCCCACATCATTTAAAGTACTATACAAAAATAAAGATTCCAGTGAAATAATGGCCATGTTCCAAAATATATATTTTGATGGACAGGGTGAGTAAAAAGTAATATCTGTCAACAGAAATGGACAGGGTGAGTAAAAAGTAATATCTTCTCATCAGATTTAAAAAAATACTGTGACAATGTATTTTGCAATCTAAAATTATTCTATAATAATAAGGAAATATAGTCAGCATACCTTACTTCTTGTCTTTCTGTTCATTCCATGCTCCTGTTACTAATTGCAATTGTTATGACTTTTGTTTTAATGCTGATATTAATGAGGATCCATCTAATGTTTGACCATATTGGGTGTGAAAAACACCTTTCTTTATTTTTTATAATATTCACAGATTTAATATTTTCCATTGATTCACTAACTTTTTAAAAATAAACTACCTTTTCAAAAAACAGCTTCTGATTTATTTGATTAGTGCATCTTTATAATTTGTAATCATGGGCATCCTACCATTTTTCCTCTATAAATGAGAAGAGAAAAATTTGCACAATTATGACACAGAGAAGTAGGAATTACATTAATGATAAAATAGGAAACAGGAATTTTGTAATATGGATAGCGATCTCTATGTTTAATATTTTTCAATTTAAATATCCAAGGGACTCCATGTAACCCTATTTCTCTTATGGCAATTTGGCTAGCCAATGTTTTAAACTGTCTTCAAGAAAAATTCCAGTTCTAGTCCAAATATATCTGGTTTCTGAGGAAGGATCATTTGAATCACTGTAAGTCCATGTCCTCTGGGTGGGCAGTTGTGTTCCGCACCTTATCATCATTTTCATGCGATATATTCTGGGATGAGTTGTGGAGTTCATACTCTTGTTTTGGTGATTCACTAACCCTTGTGTTTGTTTTTGTGCAGTCTTCACTTATGCCTTTCAGTGGGAACTGTCAATCTAAAATTAAATTTACTCTGTTTTTTTAATATAAAAGGTAACAAACATATGCTAGAAATTCATATTTAAATAAATGACATACCAAGGTCCAACTTTTGCCATATGCACTCTAACACAATGTTCTCATCCTTGCCTGAGAGTAAAAATATCTCTCTACTGATGTCAGTATTAACAATGTGTGAAGGCTGAAATGTCCCTGCAGTGTTTCCCTCCTTGCTTTTCTGTTCATTGATTTGCTGAGTGAAATCATCTTCAAGTAACTTCATGTTTTTAAGGTTTGGACTTAAATAGCACATTGGACCTTTATTCCAGTAGATAGTGGAAAGAGTTGTGTAAAGTCTGGCTTATTAATATACAACAGTGTTTAAATAAAACATCTTCTTTTTTCTACTATGGAAATCGTTCTTTGAATTGATTAATTGATGATTTCTCCTTTAAAATATATAAATTCTATGTACAGCCTTAAAATATTTTAACATTACCAGAGTTATTTTATTTATTTAGTTGGACTATTCAGCAACATAACTTTTGTAAAAGCATTTAAATAATTTGGATATTACTTACAAATTAAAATATAAAATTCATGGAATAATATATTTCATTTAAGTAAACCAGATATTCTAAGATTAAAAAGAAGGCGGGAACTTTGAGCATTTGATGTGTTATGGAGAACATCTGTTGTGGACAGAACAACTCTTCTCTCCTAGATGTCTACGTTATCCCTGGAACCTGTGAAATTGTTATGTCACATAGACATTGCAGAAATTCTTTTTTTTTAAAATATATTTTATTGATTTTTTACAGAGAGGAAGGGAGAGGGATAGAGAGTTAGAAACATCGATGAGAGAGAAACATCGATCAGCCGCCTCTTGCACGCCCCCCACTGGGGATGTGCCAGCAACCAAGGTACATGCCCTTGACCGGAATCGAACCTGGGACCCTTGAGTCCGCAGGCCGATGCTCTATCCACTGAGCAAAACCGGTTAGGGCTAGAAATTCTTTAATAAAAATTGTGGGATATAAAACGGAAAGCAACAATAAACAATAAGAAAAACAAAAATACACATAGCCACAGACAAGAGTATAGTGGTTACCACCAAGGAAGGGAGGTAAGGGTAGGAAAGGGTAAAGGGGGTACAATATATGATGACAAAAGATAATTTGCTTTTGGGTGGTAGATACCCAATGCAATATACAGATGATGTATCATAGAAATGTATACTTGAAACCTATATGACATTAATAACCAATGCCACATCAATAAACTTAATAAAAATGAGATGAAATTATCCTGATGTATCTGGTAGACCCAGTACAATTGCAATTATCATTATAAGTGGAAGCAGGAAGATCAGAGTTAAGAAGGGGTGGGATGACTTCAAGATGGAAGCAGAGTTCAGAGTTATGTGAGGTCACAAGCCAAGAAAGGCACCAGCCTCTGGAAAAGGCAAGAAAAAGACATTGTCCCCAAGGCCTTCAAATTGACCAGAGCCCTGTTGATGGCTTCATTTTGACATATAACCTATAGAATTCTAACACGATAAATTTTTGTTTTTTTAAGTCATTAAGTTTATGGTTTAAGTCATTAAGTTTATGGTATATTGTTACAGCAACAACAGGAAACTAATACATCATCTTATATCACCTACTTATAAAATAAGTTAATAATGGTTGATTTTTTAAAATGACCTCTCCACTTTAAAAGCATTAATTTTCAACATTAGAATCCAGGACATCGTGTGTGTGTGTGTGTGTGTGTGTGTGTGTGTTTGGTATAATTTCTCTATTCCATTCTGTCTGCTCTATTTGACTAATGTAATTTTTTTCCTCACAAAATTAACAAAAAAACCCCAACATTAATTGATAGAATCCAAAAGGATATAGTCAAGCATTACCAGTAAAAAAAGTAATTGACAATTTTTAACACATTTTCATTTTAGGATAAATTCAAACCTCACAGCATATGGTAATTGGTTTGTCTTGAAGTGATTTTTTAAAATATGCACTTTTATAAAAAAGTGTAACTTCTCGAGCTGTCTATCATCTAAAATAAATTCACACTTTCCAAGCATATTTGTTTCTACCTACTGCATTTGATTATGGTGTCTTGCCCTTCGTCTACATTTGCATAGGATGAGTGAGCTCATCTATGGACAGGAACATGTTGTTTCCAATCAGTGATGAGCCCAGAGAAGGGCTATTCTTATATCTTTCTTTGCTATATCAAACTAGTGTAGTTCTGAACAGTGAGGCCACCTCATCTATTAAAATATATTTTGGTATGACCTTGACTGTAATTGACATTATCTAAATTTTCAACTTCTATAACAAGCTAAAATTTAGCTCTCTATATTCAAAATAAAATTTCCAGAAACTTTCCATTTCATATGAAGATAATGCAGAACAGATAGAAATGAAGAACTTTGAATGGAAATTCTTTTTCAACAAAGATTAATGAAATGAAAACTAAATTTATATAAGCTTCTTATAAATGATGTTTTGAAAAATATACTTAAAATATAACTAAACATGAGGCTGCTAAAGAAACAATGATAAAAACAGGAAGAAAACTATTCCTTTTGTGAGAGCACTAGTGGCACCATTACAAGCATATTTTTATCTTTATTTTGGAAAATACAGTATTGTTTTAAAGAGTTGCTAAAATATTGTTGCTGAGAAAATGTTTGTATTCTGTGAGTGTTTCTTCATTTAAAAACAAACAGAAATAAGGAAATAGTATCATAATGAAGGGCTTGAAAAAGACAGACAAGTTTTAAGGAAATTTCAAAGCATAAGATAATAATGCTTTGATCTTTAAAAATACCACACATTTACTCTATAAAATGCAAACAAAATTTAAAATTACTCAACTTCTGGCCGGCATGGCTCAGTGGTTGAGCGTCAACCTATGAACCAGGAGGTCACATTTGAATTCCAGGTGAGGTCACATGTCCAGGTTGCAGGCTCAATCCTCACTAGGGGGTGTGCAGGAGGCAGCTGATTAATGATTATCTCTCATCACTGATGTTTCTATCTATTGCTCCCTTTCCCTTCTCTGAAATCAATAAAACTATATTTTTAAAAAAGAAGAAATAGTTATATTTGTAATGAGATGTGTATTATTACAGATATTTTCTTTGTATGTGTTTTAGCTCACATTTGATAACTCACCTTTATTTTTTCATTCTTTCTTATTAAAGGAAGAACTTTAGTAATCCTTGGGAGGTGTGGTCTATGAGAACTCAAGTTCTGATTCCACTTATTTCTATTACTTATGGCTTTTTAGGTAGCATGCAACAGAAAACTCAACTAGAGATGGCTTTACCATGTAGAGTATTTATTATCTCAAATTATCAAAAGTCCATGGGAAAGGCACTTCCAGGATAGCTTGATTTAGTAAGTCAGTTATGTCTACAAGAACCCAAGGTTGTTCCATCTTTCTGTCACGTCATTTACAGTAGATTGAGGCTAAGTATATTACTATGTTTTTCTTTCACTGTAAATAAATAACTGGCTTCTTCTAAGATTTTTATGGTTTTACATCTTACACTTAAGTCTTTTATTCCATTTTGAGTTTATTTTTGTATACGGTGTAAGTTGGTGGTCTAGTTTCATTTTTTTGCATGTGTCTGTCCAATTTTCCAAACACCATTTACTGAAGAGACTATTGTATGCTCTTGCCTCCTTTGTCAAATATTAATTAAGCATAATGGCGTGGGTCAATTTCTGGGTTCTCTGTTCTGTTCCCTTGGTCTATATGCTTGTTCCTGTGCCAGTACCAGGATGTTTTGAGTACAGTAGCTTTGTAGTATAACTTTATATCTGGTATTGTGATCCCTCCAATTTTGTTCTTCTTTCTCAAGACTGTTGCAGCTATTTGGGTTCTTTTTTTATTCCACATAAAGTTTTGGAGAGTTTGTTATAGGTCTGTGAAATATACTGTTGGTATTTTAATAGGGACTGCATTGAATCTATAAATTACTCTGGGTAGTATGGACATTTTAATGATGTTGATTCTACCAATCCATGTACATGGTATATTCTCCCACTTCTGTATATCTTCCTTTATATCTTTTTTCAACATCCTGTAGTTTTCCTAGTAGAGGTCTTTTACCTACTTGGTTAAGTTTATTCCTAACAGACATATCTCATAGCAATATGTTTGCTGATATATCTCCTAGGACAATGGAAACTAAGGAGAAAATAAACAAATGGGATTACATCAAAATAAAAAGCTTCTGCACAGCAAAAGCAACCATCAACAAAATAACAAGAGAGCTCACTGCATGGGGAGAACATATTTTCCAATGATACATCTGATAAGGGGTTAATTTCCAAAATTTATAGGGAACTCATACAACGAAACAATCTAACAAGAAATGGGCAAAGGACCTAAATAGACACTTCTAAAAAGTGGACAGATAGAAGGCAAAAGGCATATGAAAAAATGTTCAAGGTGACTAATCATCTGAGAGATGCAAATCAAAATGACAATGAGCTACTACCTCACACCTTTCAGATGGCTATCATCAACAAATCAACAAATGACAAGTGTTGGTGAGGATGCGGAGAGAAGGGAACACTCTTGCACTGCTGGTGGGAATGCAGACTGGTGCAGCCATTGTGGAAAACAGTATGAAGTTTCCTGAAAAAAATTAAAAATGGAACTCCCATTTGACCCACTGATCCCACTTCTAGGAATATATCCCAAGAATTCAGAAACACTCATCAGAAAGAAAATAAGCCAGTCAGAGAAAGATAAGTATCATATGATCTCACTCATTTGTGGAATATAATGAACAACATAAACTGATGAACAAAAATAGATCCAGAGACATAGAAGCATCAAACAGACTGTCAAACCTCAGAGGGAAGTAGGGGAGGGGATGTGGAGGGAGGAAGAAATCAACCAAGGAACTCATATGTATATATGTGTAACCCATAGACAGACAATAGGGTGGTGAAGGCCTGGGGTGGGAGGTAAGGTGGAATGGGAGAGGTCAATGGGGAAAAAAGGTGGCATATGTAATATTTTAAACAATAAAGATAAAAAGATGTACTTATAAAACTCAACATCATCCCTGGCCAGTTTTTGTCAGTGGTTAGAGCATCAGCCTGCAGACTGAAGAGTCTTGGGTTTGCTTGCCAGTCAAGGCCACATACCTTGGTTATGGATTGTTCCCAAGTCTGGTTGGGGTGTGAGTGGAAGGCAACCAATCAATGTGTCTCTCTCAAGTCAATGTTTCTCTCTCCCCACTCCCTCCCTTTCACTCTGTCTGAAAATCAGTTGAAAAAATATCCTCAGATGAGGATTAAAAAAACACACACAACATCTAAAAACCAAATAATCCAAGTAAAAAATGCAAAAAAATGCAAAATAAAACCACAGTGATATATCACCTCACACCTTTTAGAATGGCAATCATCAATAAATCAACAAACAACTAGTGTTGGTGAGGATGTGGAGAAAAGCTAACCCTTAAGTACTATTGGTGGGAATGAGAATCGGTGCAGCCACTGTGGAAAGCAGTATGGAGTTACCTCAAAAAATTAAAAATGGAACTGCCTTAAGACCCAGTGATTTCTCTTCTGGGAATTTATCTGAAGAAACCCAAAAACACCAATTTGAACGAATATATGTAATCCTATGTTCTTTTCCACATTATTTACAATAGCCAAGATTTGGAAGCAGCTCAAGTGCAGATTAAAAAGCTGTAGTACATTTACACAATGGAAAACTACTGTGCTGTCAAAAGGAAGGAAATTTTACCCTTTGTGACAGCATGGTTGGACCTGGAGAACATTATGCTAGTGAAATAAGCCAGTCAGAGAAAGGCAAGTACCATATGAATTCAATCATGTGTGTAATTTAATAAACAAACTGAACTACCAAGCAAAATAGAAATAGACTCATAAAGACAGACAGCTCGGGTGGAGGTGGGGGTTGTTGGGGAGAGTGATTGAGCAAAAAAAAAAGAGGAGAGAGAGAGAGAGAGAGAGAGAGAGAGAGAGAGAGAGAGAGAGAAATCATGGACAAAAGTGGTGTGATTTTTGAGGTTGAGGGGGGTGGATGGAGTTGGAAGAGGGCATAGTGATGGAAAAAATAAATTCAAATAAAATTTAAATAAATACATGAACTATAGGCAACAGGATTGACTAACCAAGTAACATCATTCATTAACAGAAGTATGTAGTCTTCTCAGTTAAGAAGAGTGTGTGAATGTATATGTTGGTTAGCTAAAGAGATGGAATATTGTATAAGCTTTTATTTGCTTACCCAGTAAGCAAACCTGTTTCTTCCTTAATAAAATTAGTCTAATTATGTTAGTGATAGCAAGGAGCTCAGCTAAAACTACTCTCATTGTGTATTCCCTTATACTAAATAGTATTCAAATGGCACAATCTGCCAATGAACTTCCTCTTTATCTGTTAGGTCTCAATCAGGTAAGCAGAAGCTCTATGACTATTAAGAAAAAAGGAATTGCCTATGGCAAATAGATGTTGCACAATGTGGAAAGGGAATTAAATTTTCAGAAATAATCAGAGAAATGTCACTAATGAGCTCCAGTGCAGGTGAACAAATTGGAGCAAACAGAAAGCTAGGTACATCAACTGCTGTAATTGTATTGCAGAGGAAGCTGATGCTGGTGCCTGTGAGAGGTTGGTGGTGCTGATAATCAGAAATAAAGTTTCTGGTGGTGATCATAATTGATCTGCAGGGATAGAAATATATCAAAAGTGATAAAAATTGAAAGATGAAGAAAATGATGAAGGAGAAAAAGCATGGACAAACAAAAATCCACTTCACCACTGTGCTCTCCCATAGATACTAGTATACCTTCATATATCTATCTATCTTGATATATTTGTACTATATAACAGACATAGATATATAGATGTAGATAGATGATATATATATAAATATAGCTGATAGATATAGATATATAAACATATAAATATATAGATATGGATATATGTGTGTCATATTTTATGTTCAGAGTAGGGCCACACAGCAGCATTTATATTTCATGGAAATTGGAGGTATAAAACACACAGCACTGGATTTCTGTTTAAGACCAGATTTAGGACACAGTTAAAAGCTTTTGAATACATGACTATAGGCATTTACAAACTCTGCAAATTTATTCCCTTACCTCTACTTCCAGGTCATATCTTTTTTTTAAATATATTTGTATTGACTTCAGAGAGAATGGGAGAGAGAGAGAGAGAGAGAGAGAGAGAGAGAGAGAGAGAGAGAGAGAGACATCAATTATGAGAGAGAATCACTGATTGGATGCCTCCTGGGGATCAAGCCCACAACCCAGGCATATGTCCTGACTGGGAATCGAACAGTGACCTCCCGGTTCATAGGTTGTCTCTTACTCACTGAGCCATGCCAGCCAGACCCAGGTCATATCTTTTTATATATAATACAGAATAAAAGAATTTCTGTGGTAGAACAGATACACAAGAGGCTTATGTTGGTAAAAGTTGAATTCTATGAGTCACAGAAGACAGAAGGTTCATGTATTTTATGGCCCCCTTCTATAAATTAATTCCTATATCTATTTCCTCAGGGGTCCAAATCTTTAGCTAAATAAATTTGTCATGTATTAGCCCTGGGAGAAAACCAATACCATTAGGTCTTGGGATGTCAATAAAAGTTCTTTTGATTAGTATTATTGGAAAAAAGGAAGAAAGTTCTTCAGACACAAATCAGTGAAATATAAATTCTGATTCTATTATTAATAGAAATGGATTTTACTTAAAATAGACATAATGCTATAACATGTATTCAAAGTATTTTATAAAATACTATATTTTTCCATATTGAGAAGTGATTAATAGTTTGACATAATAACACACTGCTATTTGTTTAATCACTAATAAAATACAATACTGTACATAATTTTGAGAACTCAGATTTTTCAATATGACAATTAATAGTGCATGCAAATATTCTCCATTACCACTATGCACTATAAAATATTGAAGGAGGTATTTTAGAATATCTTAAAATGACTATAATTTATTTTGAGTGAATAACAATATATAGATAAAAACTTATTATTTATTATAACTCAAATATATCTGCAGGTAAATGTGTTTAGTAGATAGTCTTCCTCCACCTTATTAGTGACAACTAAAACTAGATTTTTAAAATTTGTTTAAATGCAAGGTGGGGCAAAAGTAAGTTTATAGTTGTGTAAATGTGAAAAATTAATTCTTGTATTAATATTTATTAATTACTGCATTATTTTCCATATGAACAACTGTAAACCTACTTTTGCCCTACACTAATTTTATTCAGCTTGACAAGTTCATTGATGGCTCATATCTATCATATGAACAAGCTGTCATACAAGTTCAAATTATTTTAATTTGTAAGCAATGAACACATCTACTAAGACATCTTGTGGAATGAACTTAGGTAGAAAACTGAAAAGTGCAGAGTAAAGTAAAATATTTGGTGTGTTTTTTTCCTAAAGGAGCAAAACAACACTGGTGAGCTCACTTTGAAATCTTGCTTTGTGCTGACAGTTGAACTATAACTATATTTCATAAACCATAGCACTCCCCAGTTACTGACAATAAATTGATTTTCTGGAAATATGCGACACACAGGTTCTCAATATGGTCTTGCACAGTCTGTCCCTAAAGTAGTTATTTCCATTTACACCCCTGACCTGCCAGTATCTTCGGTGCTACTGTAGTTTTTCATGTACTTCAAAAGCTACAGATCTCTTTCCATCCTCTTAATCTAATATAAACTGCACATGCTTCTATCAGTAAAGACTTTCATTTTTATCCTTCTTCGATTTCATGACACCAATGGTTCTATATTTCACAGCAAGGGGAGCAGAATGAAATTACATATTGCTCAGATTTCAGCAATATCTGGTTTATGTGATTCAAGACCTCCATACAAAGAGGAGGTCATTCTCAATACTTTAGAAAATGGCTCTTTCTGGGAATGCTGTATTATAAACCTGACTATGTGCTTGATTGGAGGTGCTAAAAACATGTTTATTTGGACAAAAGTGAAAATGACTTAAGACAATCAAGGTAACTGTCAATATAAACATAAGCACTTAAAAAACAAGTTTGTGGAAAACATGGATTATGTTGAAGTCTATGCAACAAAAATGGAGCAACCGAGAAAGCAAACTCGTTGGATTATACTAACTCTAATACAAACATTACCAGTGAAGTCTAAAGTAAAACCCAAAGAGCAATAAAACTCAAAAAATATCCCTACCTCTCAAAAAACAACACCCCAAACCTGAAAATGGGAAAATATGATTTTACTAAACAGCAATGTTTTGTTATGCTTACAAAGAATTAAAACATATAAACAAATACATCATGAGTAAAACTTTTGTTTTTGATGGTGCATTTCCACTGAAATATCTCCTCCTAAGCTTAAAAATATAAGAAAAATAAGAAATATTAAAGAAAAATAAAAAAAGGAAAAGGCAAACTGGAAGTGTTTTTGAAGAAAATAAATCAGAGTGACTTAAATATTAAGTGCAATAGAAGATACATTAGTTGGGAGATAAATTTGTACTAAAGATGGAAGCTCTAACAGCAGTCTTCTTTAAGGTATTGTAAGAATGGGAGACAGTTGAGATGGATAGTCAGGAGTCAGTGTCCAATGTCCAAAGATGTTACAGAATTTATATGGGTCAATGTTGATATCTAAGTAATTTTATTCTTAAATTGTATGTGGTAGATATAGTTCAGATGTTCCAGTGTGCTGATCTGAGATGTAATATATTAGCTATATCCATGGGACTGCCAGAAACTAGAGAGAATGTTAAAGTCTCAGTCATATAAATTGTTGTTAGGGCAATGATCCAGTGCTGGTGTGAAAGCAGAACTCTGAATAGGGATATTGACAAAAAGAGGATTTGCATGTGCTATAATCCATGGGGCCAACCAGGGGTAGATTCCAGGGGTATAACTGGGTAATTGACTGGAATGGGTTGTCTGAATAGATGTAAGCTGATTTGAAATGATGGAGAATAAAGCACTGCTGGGAACCTATTGCAGTATATGAATAAAGGCAGGAGCTGATGCCAGAAAGCAGGAATTAAAGCTCCTGCAAACCAGGGATGTGTGACCATGTACCAGGAGTGAATCCAGATACAGAAGCCAAAACAAGATCAACAAGGAACAGCTGTCACTACAGTAAATTCTTATAGGGAAAAGGAGCCAGAAAGCATAATGAAGTCAGAGTACAGAACTCTGGAGGTTGCATTAAAGCACATCCAAATAATGCACCTTAAAATAGTCATGATAACTTTATATACTTTTATATTTATGCCCTTTCATACTTAGAGTTATGGTTTGGGCCAGTATATCACTCCACCTATAAAACTTTCTGATAAAGTGAACCTGATTAAGATCTCACATTTACCAGAATTGGTTAAGAAAATCAGGATTTATCTTACAGATTAATATCATCAGGTTCCACATGTGGAAGTGATTGGGAAATCAGGCTAATGATAATGCAAGTATAGAACGAAATTATTTTGAAGTCTGTGTCAGATTAGATCGTACTTCCCTATCTTGAAAGAAATAAACAGGCAACTCTTGCTTGCAAAGACTGTTGGTTTGGTTATAACAGTGATGCTATATATGTGATGTGAGTTAGAAATTTGCATAGGTAGTCCGGCTGGCATGGCTCAGTGGTTGAGCATGGTTCGATTCCCAGTCAAGGCACATGCCCAGGGTTGCAGGCTTGATCCCCAGTGTGGGGTGTGCAGGAAGCAGCCAATCAATGATTCTCTCTCATTGATATTTCTTTCTCTCTCTCTCTCATCTCTGAAATCAATAAAAAATATATATAAAAACAAAAAATTTGCACAAATAAGAAAAAAATATGTGATCAAAACATTTTGGGAAATAGATTTTCCTAAGTTAATGGAAATAAGCCAACTTTCTTTTTGAGTTGTAAATCATCTGGGCAATTGAATCCTCTTTCATTCATCTATGAAATTCTCTTCTCCATAGTGGTATCCAGTTAAAATCCTTTGGTCCACAGAATATATCTCATAATACTGAACTCAATAACATTTGAATTGAAGCATCTTACATAGGATGGAATTCTATATAATCTGTGTCAAGTTGTTTAACTTGTTTGTTTTAGTTTTCTCTTTGGAAAAGTGGGCATAATAACAGCACTCACATGTGATTTTTTTGAGGATTGTGAGAAAATGTATATAAAATACTTAATGGTACATGACACATGTGAAGCAAGCAATAAATGTTAGCCAGCAGTCGTAACAGAAGTATTAACTGCAGCTGTAGTAAGACTGAAAGATTTAGCCAATAAAACTGTGCAACCAATTAAATTTAAATTTCAGATAAACCAGGAATATTTTTAGTATAAGTGTGTCCTAAATATTCATGGTTGGTTATAATGACATTGACACATTCTTGTAATTGTTATATTAAGAAATAATTTATTGTTTACCTGAGTTTCAAATTTAATAAGGTGTTCTATCTTTCATGTGATAGCTACATGAATTCTCAGAAATTGAAAGAACATTTGAGATGCAGAAGTATTTAAAGATAATTTGCCTTAATCTGAGGTGAAATTTTAAATGGATGGAAATAAAGTCAAGAATTGAAAAAATAGCATAGTAGGCAAAGAAAGTCTCTCATTTCAGTTAAAATCTGTCCACATAATATTTAGAAATAAAACATAAAGTCAGCTTATATTAGGTTATTAAAGGAATCTAGATTATCACTGTTGTTTATAACTAAAAAATAAAAATATAGAAGTCATGTTCATATGACTTTGAATTGTATGAAAATTTTCTATAAAGTATTCACATATATTTTAGCTTAAATAGTTTCCAGAAGCCAGTTTCAAGTAATTAATACAAAAGTACAATTCAACACATTTTAAAATGTGAAGGCTGATATAAAAATCAATCATTTATATGTAGAAATCTTATTTCAGTATGATTCAGGCTCAGATATACACATACTCATAATTTCCATGTAAATATTTATTTTAATATATCTTAAATATAACTATATATGTGTATATGTATATGCTCTTGTGTATATATGCTTTAAATATACATAATGTATCTTATATAATCAATTATCCTATATAATAAAGAGGTAATATGCAAATTAACCCCACACCCTCACAAGATGGCTACCTATGACCAGGACGGCAGGGGTTACTGAAGGACGACCAAACGACTGAGCAGCAGGCTTCGTGGGGCGACCAGGCCAGCAGGGGTGTTAGTGAGGGATGACCAAATGACTGAACAGCAGGCTGTGTGGGGCCACCAGGCCGGCAGGAGGTCCGTGAGGGGCGACCAGGCCAGTGGGGGAGGAGGGCAGTTGGGGGCAACCAGGCCGGCAGGGGGGGCAGTAACAGTGAGCCTGCAACTCTGGCATGTGCCCTGACTTGGAATCAAACCGTGACCTCCTGGTTCATGGGTCGATTCTCAACCACTGAGCAACACCAGCTGTGCTTGGAAATTCTTTTATACACTTACTTTTCCATATGATATTTAAAATTGGCTTGACAAGTTCTTTGAATATTCTTTTTGTTGTTTTCAATAGGTTAGATTGAATTTACACATAAATATTAAGTACTGATATTTACATAATATTGTTTTCTGAACCAAAAGACATAAGCTCTCACTCACTTATTCAACTTTCTTGTTCTTTTACAATTTGGTGTATGCAGCATAATGTCTTGGACATTCCTGTAATATTATTTTAAGGTACTTGGCAGTTATACTGTAGCTGTTTTTATCAATATAAATAATTTGTCTTATTATAAACTGGTAATATCTAGGATATATGTAGAAAATACATATTTTTCAAATTATTTTTCACTTAAATAAACTCTCTTACTTTACTCAACTATCTTGTTTTTTTCACATTATAATGCAAATGGATATTTTATCTCTTATATAATAGAAACACAATGGATCTATTATGTTAGATAATAGAGAATGTGAATTTCAGTTTTTATTTTAAATATGGAACTTATTTCAATAGATTTTATATAATTTTTTATGTCCTAAATTATTTTCAAAATTTCTATAGAATTTTTGTATAACACATTTCAAGTAGAAATATCCAACTGGATCCCTAATATAATTCTAATGTGACTTGATCAGGTATCAGAAAGGAGTCAAGAGAACTTTATGAATAACTATAATTCCAAAAAGACAACTTAAGCTATTTTATATTGTTAGTTGCATGTCATATGGAGTGATATCTGTAGACACAATGTACCATTAGACTTTTCAAGAGCCATGTATATAGATTTCTCTTTAATCTTATATTCTCTCATAGACAAATAATTACCATAAAATCATAGCCTTCAAATGACTTTCTCTTGCTTAGGCATTATTAAAATATATACTACTTACTTACTTTCTTC
>NW_005871048.1:56939548-57010990 GCF_000147115.1 Myotis lucifugus | reverse complement strand
ATATATATATATATATATATATATATATATATATATTTTATTCAGGATCTAAAATCATACAAGAAAATTACTCCAATCTACTGGCCTATGCATTCCATTGATTCCATTGGTATTGATTTCTTTCTTGGAAAGGAAATGAGAGAATGTCTTATAAATTGAATGCTCTAAAAAATCATTTCTACAAAAGAAAAAAAAGCATAACATTTGAAAAAGCATTGTTAGCAAAAGGATTCTTTCTAAGAATATTTTCACTTTTGAAGAAATAGTATAAATTTCTTATATAAATGCTATGTTATTCAGCCTGAGCTGCTGTAACAATGTGGAAAGGGAAAGGTGTGTAACCAGCACCTTAAACAACAAACATTCTTTATCACAGTTCTAGAGATTGGGAAATTCAAAATTAAGGTGCTGGTTGATTTGGTTCCTGGTGGGAGCCCTCTCCCTGGCTTGTGAACAGCCTACTGTCTTATGTGTCCTTACCTGATGGAGAGAGCTCTGGTGTCTTCTGCTTCTTATAATAACATTATTTCCATCATGGAGTCTGCACTGTCATGACCTCATCTAAACTTAAATACCTCCCAAAGGCCTCACCTCCAAATACAATCATATTTGGGAATTAGGGCTTTACTGCAAACATTGGCTTCTTTGCCTAAAGCTTGCTCTAGTTTCAATAACCAGCTCTGCCACCCAAAGTTAGACTTGAAGTACCAAGGAAATTCTTACCCCGGGAGCAGCTTTCAACAGAGGACTGATGACACTGGTTGTATAAATCTGTCCCTTGAGGCAGGGACTAACTCTGATATGTACATTCTAAAGTAGCTTCCAGCATTTTCTCAGTAAGGTTAAACTCCAATCACTGACAATGGTAACTGTATTCATAATAACTCTATTATTAGCTGTTCTTTTCTTATCTCTTCCCATCCCTACTCCCAAGATATTCTCTCTTTCACCTTCCAAAAAATGAATTTCACACATACCTTTTTCTTAGATTTGACTTTTGGGAAAATCAGAAATTTAGACATATCCTCTGTCTATAATTTAATTGATAATATTACTACTATCTGTATGTTATTATTATCTGACTAGACCTTCCAAAAATGTTCCAGTTGTGTGTGTCTGGGGGTAATTATTTCTGAGCCTGACTCTCAAAACACATGGGGAATGTCACATTAACAAGACAGATAAATACCTTGAGTTTATGAATCCCAATACTTATCATAATCTTTACACTCAAGTTCAGTTTATCATTCTATTGTCAGTAAAACAAATCTATTCTGCATTATTCTAAGTACTTTTCTTTTTAGGATCTATATTCATTAAGCTCAGTTACCTCAAATAACTACAAATTACCATAGACTTTTATGCAGAGATATTTAGTAATTGTAGGGGATTTAAAAATAGATACTCATTTTTTGACACGCTATCTCTAGAGATGAGATCTATGTCAACTCCCTTGAATTGGAGCAGGGTCTACACGCCTGCACTGAGTAACAGAATATGGCAAACGTGACTCTCTGCTAGTTGGCAGACACAGTTCTCTCCTGGAACTCAGCCATCATTTTTCGAAAAAGCACAAGCAGCCCATCATAGACCCACATGGACAGGATCCTTCACCTTGACCCACTGGGAGAGTCAATCTCCCAGCAGTTCCCAGCCATAGAGAGCAGTAAACTTCAAAGTAATTTTCAGGCCCCAGTAGAACTGTCCTACTGACAATACATACAACAGAGATAAGATACCATCTGGGTGGCATTGATGGCATACAATCATGGGTAAAATGAAATATCTGTTTAAAGCCACTATGTTGTAAAGTAGTTTTTGATGCAGCAATAGAAAACTGTGAAAGTAGAACTCGTGCCTTGAAGGGAATATGCTTTTGAAACAAAAAAACAAACAAAAAACTTTTAAAAGTTTTCTGGTATTTATGAGTTAGAGATTTTGACAATATTTCCATACATTAAAACAAAAACAGTATAATTTACCAATTTCAGGTTATGAGGAATCTTCTAATTCAGATGAATAATAAGGGTCAATAAATTTTATGATGTCTGGATGCTAATTATTTGATGTATCTGTTTAAACTCTTTCACATGTCTATTTATCGTATTCTTTATAAAGCAATAATACTATTTAAATGCATTTGGCATGCTATACCTTTACAGCATTTTGGTAGTGGTCAATGACATGTCACTAGCTATGCATGCTTTCACCTGAACAGCCTTATATATTTTTTGTCTTCTTGAGACATACTAGTATGTACCTTTAAGACCAAAATGACTAACAAGTGGTTATACTCTGTAGTTAAATGAATATTTATACATGGCATAGATAAGATGTACTTAAATAATAGAACTATGAAATAAAGATTTTGTATTGTTTCATTTAAAATATGAAGAAATACAATGGAATAAAGTAATAATATCTTTGCAGCATTTTCTTTTCCTGTGGTTAGACATAGGAAAAGAATTTATACTACTTATAAATTAAGGCTTCATTGGGAAATATTATTATTCTGAAAATAATATTATTCTAGTCCCTCAAAACTCCAATTAATATTAGTGTATTAAGAGCATGTAGTCGCTTCAGAGGAATGAAGTCTATGTTGTCATAAATGGCAGTAATTCATATTTTCTCATGGCTGAGTAGTATTCATTTTATATATGTACCACATCATCTTTGTCCAATCATCCAGTGAAGGAAATTTTGGTTGTTTCCATGTCTTGGCCACTATGAAAAGTGCTTCCAAGTACATAGGGGATTGAACCTGCAACCTGGGTATGTAACCTGAATGGGAATTGATCCTACCGCCTTTCAGTGCACAGGAGGACGTTCCAACCAACCTAGGCACACTGGCTAGGACTTGAATGCATTCTTTAATGAGGAAAATATAAATATTAGAAATTATTATTGATACAATATATGTAATACCTCAAATTCAATTCCTATCATCTTAAAGTAATCAGACATGTATTCTCCAAATAATTTAATCTATCATGGGCAACAAACCTAAAAAATAATTTAATCTAACATGAGCAACAAACCTAAAGGGTAAATTTATTTACCCTTACACTGACACACACACACACACACACACACACACACACACACACACACCACACCATCAATTTCATAATCAACCCTGGTCGGAAAGGTTGCCTACCTATAATAACCATATTACATGCATATAAATATTAATATACATTAAAATTTATATAATTTACATGTGAGGATATTCTAAAATATATAATCAACTGAATAATAAAATAAGAGGCCGGATTTTTCATTTAAAGAAGTCTGTTTATGCATTTTTTAATATACTTTAATTTAATGCTATTCTCAGGACATATTCAAAATTACTATAAGGTATTTAATAAATGTCTAATATTGAGTAGTAGCATGTTACAATTTAGAGTCACATAACTTTTCTTATAAATTGAGGGTATATGGTCCATTAATTGTTAGGTGAATAAAAGCATGTAAATTATGTTGATTTTCCTTTCATAGAAATTTGGAAATAGTTTTATTACATGCACTATATGAAAAACTAGACTATCTATCACTCCTAAAATAAAGTAAGACCAAGGGAAGAACTTTAAATAAGGTAAAAACTAAATTTTGAATAAAAATAAAATACAAGATAATATGTAGAATCGTTTAATTTAAAAAGTGTAATAATATTCAAATTTAGTCTTCATCCATTTTTTCTTGCTTACAGTTACTTTTATTTTTTATGTAACTTAACCACTACAAAAACTTATTGTTTACCTACAATATCTAGAATTGGTTTACATACTAGGGATTTTTTGTGAAAGGCCGTGTTCCATACACATGAGTTTTATATTCTAATGAGAAATATAACAAAATATTATAATGTGATGCAGTGATAATTAAAATGTACAGGTGTACAAATGGATAAAAGGAAACAGTCTAAATCACTTTCCAGGATGCTTAAATTTTCAACCCAGTCATGGGATGAAAAAGAATTGTTGATGTGTGCTTAGAGAGGAAGACATCAGAGGTTGAATTAGCATGTGCACAGAAAAAATAAGAGAGCGTGGCATGTTAATTTAACCACCATTATTCTTGGTATTTCAAGAAGTAAAGTGGAAGAGAATGTGAAAAAGAAAGAAAAAATTCTAGAGAGCTAAGAGAGTGAAAAATAGTACGAGTCATTATGAGCATTTTGTACAAAACTCAAAGCTAAAAAAATGATTTTCATCATATAATCTATGAAAGTAAATGTGTAATATTAAAGTGAGTGATCTGACTGTGTGTATATGGACACAGCACCTGGATGGTATGAAGACAGATGGTGCTAGGGTTAAGAATGATTGCAGAACTAACAAAATAGAGACAGACTCATAGAGAGTAGGCAGACAGCTGTGTGTGTGTGTGTGTGTGTGTGTGTGTGTGTGTAGGTAGGTAGAAAATAATTTAGGGTGGACAATTACTGATTTAAAAAATAAAATGAAAGGAACAATAAAAATAATGTTTCCATAATTTCAGCAAAGAAATGATGAGTTGATTAACCAGAAATATTGTGAGTATAAAAATGAGGGTGATCCTGCAGACCCCCATGCAATGGACCCATGAGCTGCGGCTGGGAATACAGACTAAGCTAGCCCGATGCTGGACTGGACCTGTGCTCCAACCTCGAACAGAAACTCGGGGCAACGGCTTTAATCCTAGGCCTGCTCAAGACACAGCTGGACTTTCTCCTTGGTGAGACGAAGGAATGGGACCTTGGAAGCCCCGAGGTGTAATTTCACACAAGTAAATGTCACTCGTTCTCCCCTCTCATTAGAAAATTCGTTTTCTTGTGACATCACAAGAAGCCCACTCCCACCGGCAACAGTTGGGGACCATGAGAGCTTCTTACAGTTAAACAGGGCTAAGGATTCTGGTTTCGACTCTGTCCTATAGAGTTAGTCTCATTTTCAATATGCAGCTTTCTTCAGGCACAGGGACCAGATTTGATGTATCAGGTTCTAAGTGAACCTTCCACCTATATAATTCATTAAGCAAATAATCTTGAGACTGCCATTAAAATTTCACTTTCTTTCTTTAACACACTAAGCAACCAGCCTGTTTTGTCTTCCAGACGGAAAGTATAGTGTCAGTCACCGGTGACTGATTGAGCACTTAACATGTTAAAAACAGTCAACATTGCCAGCATTTGATGTAGAAGTTATGCATACCAAGCAGAGTTCTGTAACAATATTTTTGTGTTAAGCTCTCTAGATGCATGTGAAGCTAGATGTGGTTGAACTACTACTGTATCAGTGGAATAGTTGCACTGTCATTTGTTACTTTTAAAATATAGGTTTTGAAGTTTTGTAATGGCATACATTTGCCACTAAAATACCATTTTTGGATAAACAAAATAAGGATACCCTAAACAATCATATTTTGTTTCAAAATGTTGTTACCAATCTCTGAGTTTTTAATAGAAGAGAATGTTCATTTGACCCAAATGTTCAAGAATGTTTTTATCATTTCGATTGCTCAAGAAGGTCATTTAGCTCATTAACTGCACTTGCAATCTTCAAAAACACTATTGGTTTATTAAAAATTAAAACAATTTAGAACTTCTCTTTTAAAAGAAATAAATTTAGGATAGTCAGTGTGGTGGTTTAAAGAGAGATTATTTTAGAAAAATACAGTTGAGCTTTAAAAATGCTTTATATATTACCCACAGTGAATATTATCCAGATTTATTTTTATACTATTATGGTGATAAAATAATCCATAGGAATAAAATATTACTGTAGATTTCAAATTGTTTAAAGATAGAGTTTGTCTTGTTAAATTTCTGACTTCTTACTAGGAATATTTAAAAAATAATCCCACTAGGATGTCAGAATCTAGATTTATGTAAGTATTATCATAGGTGGGTCTTCAGAGACCCTCTTACATTGCTCTGTGCCTCATAAATCTTTAAGCAATTGAGTTCTTTCACCAACAAGCTACATATATTAATCTTCTCACAGTATATATAAGTGATAAAATTACCCTTATCATTTCTTACTCTTCTCATGAAGGTGTTGCATCATAAAAATAAACAAAATTTCTTATTAAAATAATGAAAACTATTTTTCAAATACAGATACTTAATATGCACAAATATCAGTTAAATATTTTATCATTCATTTATAAATTTTATTTTCCGTAGTTCTTTATAAGAAATATTTCCTTTGAGAAAATTTGATAGTACCTCTCCTTGATTTATAATAAAAACCCTGCTATCAGTTGAAAATTTTAAAGGTGTATTCTATTTTATAAGCTAAAACAAATATTATTTCACAGGAATTTAGCTCTGGATGCTTGAACATCTAAATTCTTCCTAGAATATTAATGAAAATGTATTCTCCAAATATTTTTATGTCTGAATATTGGAAACTACTTATTTTTTAAACTTATGTATAGAATAACATAGACAAGTGAATTAACTATTCCCTTTATGTTTGTCAATATTTTATCTTATTACTTATTTTTAATATATTTTTATTGATTAAGAGAGAGAGGAAAGGAGAGGGAGAGATAGAAATATCGATGAGACAGAGAGAGAAATGTCTACATTGATTGGTTGTCTCCTGCACACTCCCTACAGTGGATCAAGCCTGCAAGCCAGGCATGTGCCCTTACTGGGAATCAAACTGGTGACCTCTTGGTACATACGTCAATGCCCAACCACTGAGCAACACTGGCCAGCCTCTTATTACTTTTTAAAATTTTTAAAATAAATTTCCCATTCTTACTCTTGGACAATAAACATATATTTTATGCATAAATATATTTATAAATGTAAATACCATGTATATCTATGGAATTTAATAGAATATATTTCAATGGTGCAATATGATAATTATCACAGTTTGTTTCCTTTTAAATTCTTCCAAGTATGCCAATCTAATTTATTAAATAGTCCATATTTTGTCATTATTTGAACAGCTTCCTTTCTCAATTGATATATCACTACTTATTTGTCTAATTTCTTAATGTTCTCTTCTTTGATGTTTGATCTGTTTCTATCTAATTCCACAATAGAATTTGATATCTGGCACGCTAAAATGTTTTAATGTTTTATTGGTCAGTAAATTAGAATAAATGACTCCAGAGCACACACAAGAACCTTGAAACAGTATCTCTGAATAAAATTTATAGAGAAAGAATCAAAATAAATGTTCCCTATTCCTCACCAGATCATTTGATAGAGAACAGAGGTCCAGCAAGACTGGGTCTAATAATCTTGTTTTAATGTCACCCCCATATATTTAATTTCAAAAAGAGAGATTTAGGACTATGATACTGAGGAGTTTCATAACTGAGAGTTTTTAATTACCTATGGAGTAACCTACAAGGTTACAAGGAATAACATCGGCCAACAACTTTGTGCTTTTACTCAGCGATCATAATAGTGTGCAGTTTCACCAGTCCCTCTCTTGGCCTGATGAGGTTCTGAAGTATGATGTGCCAGATCTTTTTGTGTGTGTGTGTCTTCAGATCTGATCTGCAACTTTACTATTCTATCAAACATGTTTTTTAAAAATATATTTTATTGATTTTTTTACAGAGAGGAAGGGAGAGGGATAGAGAGTTAGAAACATCGATGAGAGAGAAACATCAATCAGCCGCCTCCCGTACACCCCCTCTGGGGATGTGCCCGCAACCAAGGTACATGCCCTTGACCAGAATCGAACCTGGGACTCTTGAGTCCGCAGGCCAATGCTCTATCCACTGGGCCAAACCGGTTAGGGCTATCAAACATGTTTTAAGTACTTTACTCCAAGGTAGCAGGTTTGTCTGTCTTGCATCATTTCTTTCCTCAACTATCTTATTCTATGAGTTCAGCAACCTCCCTAAGAGGCAATACAGCCTACAAAATTACCACTTACCACAAGTTATACTTTGCAATTCATGCATATTTACTCTTCTATGTTAATTTAGACTATGATGATACAAGTTCGTGAAAATGTCTTATTGAGATTTTGAAATAGTTTACTCTGAATTTGATAATATGAGTGAAAGTGGAGGATTGATGTCTTCCAAAGTGGAGGATTGAAAATTTTATCGATGATCAAAGTTGATCTCTCAATTTATTCAGACCTACTTTTACGTGTATTATTATTTTTAAAGGGAGTGCATTGAGAAAAGTGAATAGAATTGTTCCTTTAAGTAGAAATCCTACAGAGAAAATAAAGGAGCATGGGAAAAGGCACGGTGTTATCAACTGAATAATTGAAGTTAAGGCCTTTGGGAGCTAATTAGAATTAGATTTGGTTATGAGATTGGGGCCCTCATGATGGGCTTAGTGGCCTGAGAAGAAGTGAGAGAGATCCCTCTTCTCCACATGCAATCACTGACACAAGGCATCTGAGGACACAGCAAAAAAGCAGCCATTGGCAAGCCAGGAAGGGAGCCTCACTAGGAAGAAAGAGCTGAAACCTTGATCTTGGAATCCCCAGCCTCCAAAATAAATGTCTGTGTTTAAGCCACCAAGTCTACGGTATTTTGTTTTAGTAGCCTGAGCAGACAAATACAAACAAGAAATTAATATCAGAATCTAGTTAAAATCAACAGTAATATAAAAATGTTTAATTTGTAGATTGAATAACAAGGACTAGGCAGATTACATTAAAGCACAAATTTATAACAGCAATATTTTCTTGTTGTAACTGTTTCATCTTCCATAAATAAAAGGAAAATTTAACCCTAAAGTTAAGAAACATTATATAAGGAAACAGCTTGAAGAGGGAAATGATTTTAGACTATAGTATTATCAGAATAATAGGCTATAAAAATATGTTTTTAGAGAATAAAGGAGACTATCACTTGATACTGAAAGTTACCAGGAAATTGTGACTACTAAGTGTTTGAACTTAATAACTTTGTCTAAAATGTGTACAAAGCAAAAATATCTACAGAACATATAACTTAACTATTAAATATACCTCTTCATAAGAATAAATAAATATGACAAAATGGAGAAGAATTTATGTTTGTCAAAAGCACATGACTTCCATTTCAAGGAGATGAAGTAGGTTCATTTTGCTTTTTTCTCTCACTATGTTCAGCTAAAACCCTTTTCTTCCTTTGTATTATTTTTAATTCCAAAGTAATCTATATATTGGTTGTTTAAGTTACACCAAGGTAAGCTAAATGGTAACTTCAGACATTAAAATGCAGATTCTTAATTTTTTTTACAGTTTTTATTGGAGTTAATGTTGTAACACTTTACACAAAATGTACATTTATTACCTCATATCCAATTGGTTCACGTGTGTGTGCATTAAGTCCATGATATGTCTTATACTCTTTTGCTTTAAACAACTATATACAGGTTAAAATATTTAAGAATAAAAATCATGGGTGTGTGTGTTTACAACCACCCTGCATAGTTAAGTTTCAATGTAGTTTTATTTCCCTTCAGGCTAAAGAACATCCTAATAAAAATTCTTGTACCGAAGTTCTTTTGAAAAAAAATCTTTTTTTAAACTGAAAACATTTTTATTTACCCTTCATTCATGAAGGTTATGATCACGAATATAGAATCCTCTATTTTTTTTCATCAATTGGACTACAATAATGGTGTGTGTGTGTGTGTGTGTGTGTGTGTGTGTGTGTGTGTTTATCCAGGGCTCTCTGACCTTATGAACCTATAAATTTAATCATTGTACTAACTTGAGGAAACATATTAAGCATTATTTCTTTAGATATTTTCCCATTTCATTTGTTTCTCCTCTCCTCTTGAAACTCTAATATCAAACATTTGAGATTACTTGATATTCCCTGAGGGCTCTGTTCAACTTAGCATTTTTTACTCTCTTTTGCAAAATAGATGATTTCTCTTGGTTTATCTATAGTTTACTGACTCTTCTTTCACCTCAATTCTGTATTTAAGGTCAAATAATATTTCTTTTCCAATTTTAGACATGGTACTTATCCATTTCTAAAATTTCCATTTGCTTTTTTAAAATTATAATTGCAGTTTTCTGTGGAGATTTCCAGTTATAAGCATAATTTGCTTCTTAATAGTATTAATAATCATAATTTTAATATCCTTGTCAATTGATTCTAAATCTAAATCATCTTGATTATATATGCTTTTAGCAATGGATTATAATCGAATAATAAATCTTATATTGAGTAATTTTTATTATATCATACACAAGGTAAGTGATATGTTATATGTAGTCTAGACTCTGTATTCAGCCAAAGAGTAAAACTTTTCTATGGTTAAAATTTCTAAAATAAAATGATCTCTCCTGCAGTACTGAAATATAAATTCAATTCTTTTAGTTTAAATTTGGCCTTTTAAAATGCATCCTGGAGCCAGCTTGGATTTGGGGCAGGATTTATATCAGAACTTGGGCTCTCCCTGAGCAGATCTTTCCATTATGTTATTCTTCCCTCACACCTTTCAGTAGTATTTGTGTTGTGGACAGGTGAAGTTTTAAAAATTATTTCAATGCTTTCATTTCCTGTGTATATTAAGTATTTTATAATAAGAGGAGAAAAATGCCCCTTAGTTGGGACTGAGCCCACAACCCTGGTACGTGCCCTGACTGGGAATTGAACCATGACCTCCTGGTTCATAGGTTGATGCTCAACCACTGAGCCATGCTGGCTGGTCACTAACCCTTTAAAATTTTTTCTACCAAAGTAATACATTGCTCTATAATTGACATGCAATCTAAGACTTGATAGTGTATAAAATGCAATGGACCGAAAAAAAATCATCAAATTTTCTAAGTATGAAAGAGGCAGATATGAAGTGATTCACTCAAGAAACGTTTCCTCATTGTTCTGCTTTAGTTGTTTTGGGATAACTAAAGAATGAAGCCTTACCATTCAAATGCCACTTCTCACGACTTGCTTTTCTTAAAACAGTAATCTTTACTCAAATCTTCTCCAGAATATCATACTCTGTATCTTCCCCCAAAAGCCGTGTGCTCTTACATCCATCTCTTCACTCATATCCCTCCTGACAGAGTTCTACATTTTGCAGGATTGTACAAAGAGAGTATATGGGGCTTGCCTCACCTTTCCTCTCCCACCCCCCCGGACACTGCCAGGTATCATGGAAAAGGTATGTCTGATTTTATTTGAGGGACATATTGAGTAGATCTTGGGGCTAATTCATCAATTAAAGTATAAAGAGTTCATACTCTGTAGGGTGAAAATTATTACTTTGCTCAGTTATTTTTAAAACCACAATTAATTCCATTAGTTCCATTTTTGAAAACATTGGGTAATTATTACACTAAAATATGTTAGTTAATCAGACTAATTATTAGCCCATTTTGATAAATGAGGAAACTGAGGCTTAGAAGGAGGATGAAAGGGTGAACTATCCCGGTACTATCCTGTATATTACATTCACTTAAAAGTGGAAACTGAAAGCTTAAATCAGATCTATCACCTTTTTCTGTGCCAATTTAATTTCCAAAAATTTACTTTGCAGCTTATATATCACTGAGATAACATCATTAAAAAAGATTGTAAATTAACTTGAACTGTCAGTCCATTTGTAAAAGGTTAGCTTTTAAATTCTAAGAAACATGCCTGTCTTCTTAAATTAAGATATCTAAGCAAAAAATATATGTATGCACTTTTGCAACTGCTGTAGAGAAATCTATTGGCAATATTTCCAAGCTTTCTCTATATATTTATCAGGATTGTACTTGTCAGACTGTTACAAATTATATTCATGATAATAACTAAATCACATTTTAGTTATTTATTTTTCATCTAAACTTTGTTATCACTTTTATATCTCTCAACTGCAGAATTTTATGCTCTCTCTACTTAAATAATTTCAACAGAGTTTGTTTTACAGTTATTTGTTGCCTATAAATAACTTCCACTTTTATTAAAGCACATCTGTTGAGAATTAGAATCATATGCTATTTTATTCCTTTGTTTTTAACTGTACTATTTTAGCTATTTATAAAATAATTTAGCATCAGGTAAAAGACGGAAATTCTTTTAAGGACAAGAAAATATAATTGCTTGAATTTTAAAGCTTAATGTATGTAAAGCATATGTTAATTTATGTTTTTAAATAATAATGGTATTTTATTTGTCCATAATCGACCAGCACATATTTTTGCTATTTTCTAGACAAGAAAGTTTGTAATTTTTGCTGCACCTTAAGAGAGACTTAATAAGGATAAATGATTTTCATGAAATTCCTGTAACATACATATGTATTTGTGGTAAATGAGTTGTTTTGAAATTTAAATGGTAAAATGTAGATTTTTTAAATTGATTTTTTTTAGAGAGAGGAGGTGAGAGGGAAAGATTGATAGAAAAATTGATGAGAGAGAAACATTATGATCGGCTTCCTCCTGCCCTGACAGGGAATTGAACCAGTGACCTCTTGGTTTATGAGTCAATGCTCAACTACTGAGTAACACCAGCCGAGCTAAAATGTAGACATTTAACTGTTATGAACACTAAGTAAAAGATCTCACTAATTGCTGAGTGGAGGAAGTAAAATTTTAATCAGGAACTGTTATGACTTGAATATCATAGATATTTAGATATTTAGGAAGTGAAAAGTAAAAAAAGCTAAAGTATCAAAACAGAAATGCCTAGTTGAAACATTCATATTAATTTAAAGATAGAAGTTACTTGTATATATCTATATTCATATTGAACAGAGATTTGCACTGATGCATTTAAGCTAATGTAGGCTTATGAGTTCAACTTAACTAAAAGAAAAGAAGTGGAACTGAGCCAAATAGAAATGATCAAATTCTGTTCAAATCAAGATAAGGGCTTTGGAATGTAAGCAATAGGTAATCCTGAGTAAGGGTGTGAAACACAATAAAGTTGTGTCCCAGTCCTTGGTACACATTGTGATATTCTGTATATTTATTTTATATGCATTTGCAGATATATATATATATTATATATATTATATATTAATATTTGAGAACATTTTGAATCTATGCCATACTACTCAACATGATTATTTTCATTTTACATATATATTAGTTATTAAGATTTGTACTTGCTTATTAAAAGATCTGTCATGCTAAAGTTAATGTGATAAGATTATATATATAATTTAGCAAATGTCTCTGGTGATATTAGATAGGGTTCCTCAATGGTCAAATCTTATTTGGTGCATATCCCATGTCTCTCTGCCCCCTTACTCTATACACAGAGAAGATTAAGTGCTAAATGATTATAAATTTAGGATTGGGTCACTAGGCATGCTCAACTTTGTTTTGATTGTGATTGTCTTAGGCCTTAATTGTTTACAGCTGCACACTATCTCTAAAGCAGGAAGGCCTAGCAGCATCAGCTCCATGTGGGACTTAATTGTGCAGCAGTCTTCATGATTCTGGGCTAAAAATAACCAACTTGACTTTATCAGCAAAAACAGTGATTTTCATCTGGTCTAATGAATTGTTTAAGGCCAATGTTTCCTTATTGATTTTATGTCCGCATAATATATCCATTGATGTAAACAGGGTGATAAAATCTCCTATATTATTGTATTGATGCCTATTTTATCTTTTAGATCTCTTAATATTTACTTTATATATTTTGGTGCTCCTATATTGGGTGCAAATATATTTTTTTGCAAATTGACTCCTTTACCATTATGTAATGATTTTATATGTATTTTATTTTTGTCCTTGTTTTAAAGTCTATTTTGTCTGTGTGATAGGCTTATAGTTATCTCAGCATTCTTTCCATTTCTCTTTGCATGGGGTATGTATTCCACACCTTCACTTTCAGTCTGTGAGCATCCTTACTTCTGAAGTGCTCCCAGGAAAGGGAACTCATTTAGCACCTAGCTTCGGACTGCTTGAAACCAGTCCCTCAGTCAGAAGATTTTAAAGTACACAAATAAACAGTCCTGCGGGGCTGCTATTGTACACCCTTCTGGTTTCCAGACCAGGAGATTTGGAGTGTTAACTTCACTTTTTCTTTTGATTTATGTTTTTCCTATAGAAAACATTACACTAGTAGTTAGTCTGGATTAAATGTGGGCCAGATCCATCATTAAACTATATGAGGTCCCATCTCTCAGAGAAATTATATTTTATTGGGAAGGACAAGTAAAAAATTAAAAAGTTGACTAAAATATAATTGCAAATATAAACAATTACAAAAATATAACAATTTTCAGTTGATTCTAACTACTGTGAAAAGGGGTCAGGAAAGTCTGTTTTTCAGAGGAAATCTAAATGCAAGCAATCATGCAAACTTCCGTAGGAAGATATATTTAGACCGAGGGGAAGCATTTTCCAGGCCTCCCTGGCAAAAAGAAGCATGCTGGGTTCAAGAAACAGAAAATAAGACTGCAATGCTGAATGTGAAGAAAGGAGAAGGGAGCAGTATGAAATTTAATTAGAGAGGTAGAGCACCAAGCCGGGTTTATGATACAAAACCAGAAATTGCCTCAGACTAAATTAGGCAGAAAGTGAATACATTGAAGAGATATAGAAATTTCAGAGAATGCATAAAGAAGAATGCAGGGTACAGCCACCAGCACAGCCATGGCTATGCAGCTTGGTCGGTGTTACGAAAAGTCACATTTGTTTCATCGCCTCTTCCTGCCACAGCATCCTTCATGCATCATTCTTTCACAGCTCAAAGAAACAGGCCTGAAAGTTCAACCTGATCCTGTCACATTATAGGTGCCAGGATGAAAAAAATAAAGAAAATGTATGCTTTTTCCCATAGTTTCACACTCAGAGAGAGGTGGGGCCCTGCTTTATATCCGTAAATATACAGCAGGGGTTTCATCCCAATGTGGAAGAAATGCATGAAGCTAGGTGAGTCAAAATGTCCAAAAAAGAGATTTTACTTGACTGCTCAAAATTCATATAATGCTTCTCATTTTATTAAACAGAGAAAAGAATGCTTTTGTTGAACAAATGTAACCATCTTTCCCCTTCTGCTGTTCTCCAGCTTTTAGTGCTCCCTGGTATGTATAAAACCGAACTACCTTTACTTATTTTTTATCCTGTCTTTTATTTTTTTTCAGTTTTAATACTAATTTTAAGACATACACAAAGATATATATGCAAAACATATATTCAAATTTTTCAGTATCACATTTTTACTGAGGATTTAAAATAAAAAACACATTTCCTCTTCCATCTTTTCTCTTACTTGGTTTTGTTTCACATAGGGAATCACTTTTATATATTTCTCTTTCTGATTCTAATATTGACAGTTTGACAAAATCCCTAAATAGAAAAATCTATTAAGATAGGTTTTAGCTGAGAGTGATGGGCATCTAAAATGACAATGGTTTAAGAAAACACACACACACACACACACACAAAAAAAAACAAAGCAAAAAAAAAAACACACTTTGTTTTCCTTTATACTAAAATCTGGCTAAGCATTTTAATGGCTGGTAAGTGCTCCATGCATTAGAAGTGTCCCCAATAAATATGACCACAATCAATATGATATTACCTATGTTCCAGGTATTAGGATGCAGGAATGTAGTCTTCATTTTGAAGAACCATATGGCCAACTAAATAGTAAGACTGCAACCAGTGAGCTTTGTCAAAATCTTTCTTTTTTACTATTTAAATATGCTTTTACTTGTTTTATTTTGTTTATTTTTTTACATGTATAGTACTACTGCCACCATTCTCCAAAGGGAACAGCTGAAAAACCCATTCAATTAATAAATACACCTAAAATCCAGTACCTCTGGGTGATTTGGAATATGATCCAAATATCTGAATGTATTCCCCATGTTTAAGTGATCCCACCAAAAACAAAAACAAAATCAAAACACCAAAATCTATTATTACTACTACTGAGACATTATGAAAACAATATTCTTTATGAACACCTCACAATGTAACCCACAGTGGTTTAAGCCCTTTAACTTAATTATAAATAATAGTTTCAACCAGAAAATGTCATATTTCAATTTAAGAATGAGAAAGTTGAGGCACAGAGAAATAAAATAAATGTCTTAGGATTGCACTTCTAGCTCATGCAGAGTCACCATTTAAAACCAGGTTGTAGCCCGGCCAGTGTGGCTCAGTGGGTGAGCATAGATCTATGAACCAGGAGGTGATGATTCAATCCCCAGTCAAGGGATATGCCCAGGTTGCAGGTTTGATCCCCAGTGTGGAGCATACAGGATACAGCCAGTCAATAATTCTCTCTCATAATTGATGTTTCTCTCTCTCGCTCCCTCTCCCTTCCTCTCTGAAATCAATAAAAAATATATTTAAAATAATAATAAAAAATAAAACCAGGTTGTATGACCATGCTTTTTCTTTTTTATGTATCATATTTCCTCCTATGTGAATTACCATTACCTATTTTTTTTATTTTTTAAAAATATATTTTATTGATTTCAGAGAGGAAGGGAGAGGGAGAGAAAGATAGAAACATGAATGGTAAGAGAGAATCATTGGTTGGCTGCCTCCTACATGCCCCCTACAGGGGGTTAAGCCCACAACCCAGGCATGTGCCCTGATGGGAGTGGAACCTCCTGGTTCATAGGTCAATGCTTAACCACTGAGCCATGCTAGCTGGGCAGGGCTAATCTTGTCATTAATTAGCGATTGCCAACTAAAAACATTTCTTCAGGGGAGATGAGGAAACCAAATAAAAAAACCCAAACTTAAAGCTTTGGGGAAACTTTCACATTGAAGATTATTTTCTAAAATTTCCCCCCTAAATTTCCAGACTGCTCTTCCAGGTAGCATCATCCTCAGACAATAATGCATATTTTATTTTATTTATTTTTTTTTAAACTTTTTTAATTTTGTATTTTATTTTTTTTTAATTTTTCGCTAAAAGTGTTACAAAGGGTATTACATAAGTGTCCTTTTTTCCCCCCGCCCTTGACAAACCCCTGCCCTCCCTTACCCCCCAGTGTCTTATGTCCATTAGTTATGCTTATATGGATGCATACAAGTCCTTCGGTTGATCTCTTACTCCCCTCCCTCCTGTCCCCCAACCCTCCCTGGCCTTCCCACTGCAGTTTGACAATCAGTTTGAGGCAGCTCTGCCTCTGTATCTATTATTGTCCAAAAGTTTGTAATGGTCTTTATTATCCATGAATGAGTGAGATCATGTGGTATTTTTCCTTCATTGACTGGCTTGTTTCACTTAGCATAATGCTCTCCAGTTCCATCCATGCTGTTGCAAATGGTAAGAGTTCCTTCTTTTTTACAGCAGCATAATATTCCATCGTGTAGATGTACCACAGTTTTCTAATCCATTCATCTACTGATGGGCACTTAGGCTGTTTCCAGATCTTTGCTATGGTGAATTGTGCTGCTATGAACATAGGGGTGCATATATCCTTTCTGATTGGTGTTTCTGGTTTCTTGGGATATATTCCTAGAAGTGGGATCGCAGGGTCAAATGGGAGTTCCATTTCCAATTTTTTGAGGAAACTCCATACTGTCTTCCATAGTGGCTGCACCAGTCTGCATTCCCACCAGCAGTGCACAAGTGTTCCTTTTTCTCCACATCCTCTCCAGCACTTGTCGTTTGTTGATTTGTTGATGATGGTCATTCTGACAGGTGTGAGATGGTACCTCATTGTTGTTTTGATTTGCATCTCTCGGATGATTAGTGACTTTGAGCATGTTTTCATATGTCTCTTGGCTTTCTGAATGTCCTCTTTTGAAAGGTGTCTATTTAGATCCTTTGCCCATTTTTTGATTGGATTGTTTATCTTCTTTTTGTTAAGTTGTATGAGTTCCCTATAAATTTTGGAGATTAAGCCCTTATCAGATATGACGTTGGCAAATATGTTTTCCCACGAGGTGGGTTTTCTTGTTGTTTTGTTGATGGTTTCTTTTGTTGTGCAGAAGCTTTTTATTTTGATGTAGTCCCATTTGTTCATTTTCTCTTTAGTTTCAACTGCCCTAGGAGCTGTATCAGTGAAGAAATTGCTTTGGCATATGTCTGAGATTTTGTTGCCTTTGTATTCTTCTAGAATTTTTATGGTTTCCTGTCGTACATTTAAGTCCTTTATCCATTTTGAGTTTATTCTTGTGTATGGTGTAAGTTGGTGGTCTAGTTTCATTTTCTTGCATATATCTGTCCAATTTTCCCAACACCATTTATTGAAGAGACTATCTTGGCTCCATTGTATGTTCATGCCTCCTTTGTCAAAAATTAATTGAGCATATTGGTTCGGGCTAATTTCTGGACTCTCTATTCTATTCCACTGATCTATATGTCTGTTCTTGTGCCAGTACCAGGCAGTTTTGAGAACAGTGGCTTTGTAATACAGCTTGATATCTGGCATTGAGATCCCACCTACTTTGTTTTTTCTCAGGATCGCTGCAGCTATTCGGGGTCTTTTTTTATTCCAGATGAATTTTTGGAGAGTTCGTTCTAGATCTTTGAAGAAGTCCATTGGTATTTTAATGGGAAGTGCATTGAATTTATAGATTGCTTTGGGTAGTATGGACATTTTAATGATGTTGATTCTACCAATCCAAGAACATGGTATGTTCTTCCATCTGTTTATGTCTTCCTCTATCTCTTTTTTCAACGTCCTGTAGTTTTCTGAGTAGAGGTCTTTTACCTCTTTAGTTAAGTTTATTCCTAGGTATCTTAATTTTTTTGGTGCGATGGTAAATGGGATTGTTTTTATAATCTCTCTTTCTGAAAGTTCACTATTGGTATATAGAAATGCCTCGGATTTCTTGGGGTTAATTTTGTATCCTGCTACATTGCCAAATTCATGTATTAAGTCTAGTAGTTTTTTGATGGAGTCTCTAGGGTTTTGTATGTATAATATCATGTCGTCTGCAAATAAGGACAGTTTTACTTCCTCTTTTCCAATTTGGATGCCTTTTATTTCTTCTTCTTGTCTAATTGCAATGGCTAATACTTCCAGGACTATGTTGAACAGGAGTGGTGAGAGTGGGCATTCCTGTCTTGTTCCTGTTCTTAGGGGAAATGGTGTTAGTTTTTGTCCATTGAGTATGATGTTGGCTGTGGGCCTGTCATATATGGCTTTTAGTATGTTGAGGTATGATCCTTCTATTCCCACTTTGCTGAGAGTTTTTATCAAAAATGGGTGTTGGATTTCGTCGAATGCTTTTTCTGCATCAATTGATATGACCATGTGGTTTTTTTCTTTCAATTTGTTTATGTGATGTATTACGTTTATTGATTTACGGATGTTGTACCATCCTTGCATCCCTGGGATAAATCCTACTTGGTCATGGTGTATGATCCTTCTGATGTACTGCTGGATCCGATTTGCTAAGATTTTGTTGAGGATTTTGGCATCTATGTTCATGAGGGATATTGGCCTGTAATTCTCTTTCATTGTGTTGTCTTTACCTGGTTTTGGTATTAGGGTGATGCTAGCTTCATAGAATGTGTTTGGAAGTGTTCCATCCTCTTGAACTTTTTGTAGTAATCTGAGGAGGATAGGTTTTAGTTCTTCCTTGAAAGTTTGGTAAAACTCCCCTGAGAAGCCGTCTGGTCCTGGGCTTTTGTTTGCTGGAAGCTTTTTGATAACTGCTTCAATTTCTTCCATAGTTATTGGCCTATTGAGATTTTTAGATTCTTCCTGATTGAGTTTTGGAATGTTGTATTTTTCTAGGAATTTGTCCATTTCCTCCAGGTTGTCTAGTTTGTTGGAGTAGAGTTGTCCGTAGTATTGTTTAACAATCATTTGTATTTCTGTGGGGTCTGTTGTTATTTCGCCTCTATCATTTCTGATTTGGTTTATTTGGGACCTCTCTCTTTGCTTCTTGGTGAGCCTGGCTAGGGGTTTGTCAATCTTGTTTATCCTTTCAAAGAACCAGCTCTTGGTTTCATTGATTTTCTGTATTGTTTTTTTGGTCTCTATTTCATTGATTTCTGCTCTAATCTTTATTATCTTACCATTACCTATTGATGAGAGTCTAAATTCATCTTAGCCATAAAATAGCCAGACGTTCTACTATTAAACTATAAATCCCTTTGGGTAGCAACTTTTACTAATCTGATATCTCTCTTACCTAAGGAAATACTTGAAATACTCGTGGGTCGCTGTGGCGACCGCCCAGCAGGCCCTGCTGAGTGCTGCCTGTGGGCCCCGATTGCCTGCTCCCCAGTCACCACTGCCACCTCCCTTCAGGCCATGCTGGGTCCTGCCTGTGGGCCCCAATTGCCTTCCTGCGGCCCCCTTTCCCTGCTGGGCTCACATTGCTGGGGTGACGCCACCAGCGTCCTGCCCAGCCATTATGGGCACCGCCATCTTTGTTGCAGAGTGATGGTTAATTTACATATTAATCTTTTATTAGATAGGATCTCCTGCTTCTACCACCTAACTGAGAATACCTTAAGTCAGATATCCCATTCTCCTTTCAGACCCTCTCCCAGACTGCCAATATTACATTGAAAAGAAGTGGTGATTGTGGGCATAAAAAGTGTATGTACAATGTTTTAGTCTGAATTTCTGGTCTTTTTCTTCCTGGTTTCTCTAACTCCCTTGTTTTTCCCTCTTCACCTCAAAAAACAGTAGCTACATCATAGTTATCTGTATTAGTTTTCTATCTCTGTTGTAACAAATCAATATAAACTCAGTGGCTTAAAAAAATACACATTTGTTACCTCGCAATTCTGTAGGTCAAAAGAACAGGATGGCTCACCTGAATGCTCCATATAAAGTTTTACAAGGTAGAAATCAAGGTGTTGTCCTACTGGGCTCATCAAGAGACCCTGGGATGAATCGGCTTATAAGCTCATTTAAATCATTGGAGAAATCTAGTCTCCACAGCTTGTAGAAAGAATACTCTTGATTCCTTACTGGCTCTCAACTGGGGGTTGCCCTTACTTGGTCTACCATACCATCTTAAAATAAAAACTTGGTCTAAAAGGAAAGCAACAACTTTATCCTCATATCTGAAAGTAGATTTACAACTTGAAAAAAGGACAAAGTCTAATAACAACTTCAATTTAAGGGACAAAAAATCAATTTATTTTTTCTACCTTCCAAAGTTGAGTGAGTCCAATAAGTGAATATTGTCTCTGTCCATGGATGGGCTAGCTCTACTTTCAGTCCTCCCCTCTAATACAATTTTACTGAGAGCAGTAAAAAATTATCAACAGATTATCATTCCAAATTGTTCTTATAGGTTTTCTTGATACTAAGACCTCAGTTGCCTTGTAAACTGGTTTGCATGGTACTTTAAAGATAGGCTCACTGAGTATTTTAACATTCGGTAAAGAAATAAACACATAATTAACACCCAGAAGTCTATGGCTTTTCTATACACCCAATAATGAACTCACAGAGAGAAATTTAAAAAAGCAATCCCATTTACCATTGCAACAAAAAACTTAAGATACTTAGGAATAAACTTAACCAAGGAGACAAAGTACCTATACTCAGAAAATTTCAGGACGCTAAAAAAAGAGATAAAGGAAGACATGAATAAATGGAGAATATACCATGTTCATGGATTGGTAGAATCAACATCATTAAAATGTCCATACTACCCAAAGCAATCTATAAATTCAATGCAATCCCATTAAAATACCAATGGCATACTTCAAAGCGCTGGAACAAATTCTCCAAAAACTCATCTGGAATAAAAAAAAAAGACCCTAAATAGCTGCAGCAATCTTGAGAAAGAAGAACAATGTTGGAGGGATCACAATACCAGATATCAAGCTATACTACAAAGCCACTGTTCTCAAAACTGCCTGGGACTGGCACAAGAACAGACATATAGACCAGTGGAACAGAACAGAGAACCCAGAAATTGACACAAGCCATTATGTTCAATTAATATTTGACAAAGGAGACAAGAGCATACAATGGAGACAAGACAGTCTCTTCAATGAATGGTGTTGGGAAAACTGAACAGATACATGCAAAAAGATGAAACTAGACCACCAAATTACACCATACAAAAAATAAACTCATGATTGATAAAGGACTTAAACGTAAGATGGGAAACGATAAAAATCTTAGAAGCCATAGGCAGCAAAATAGCAGACATTTGTCATAGCAATATCTTTACAGATACATATCCTAGGGCAATGGAAACTAGGAGAAAATAAACAAATGGGACTACATCAAAATAAAAAGCTTCTGCACAGCAAAAGAAACCATCAACAAAATAACAAGAAAGTCCACTGCATGGGAGAAAATATTTGCCAATGTTATCTCCGGTAAGGGTTTAATCTCTAACATTTACAGGGAACTCATAAAACTTAAGTAAAGGAAGATAAACAATCCAATCAAAAAATGGGCAAAGGATCTAAATAGAGACTTTTCGAAAGAGAACATACAGAAAGCCAAAAGACATATGAAAACATGCTCAAAGTCACTAATCGTCCGAGAGATTCAAGTCAAAACAACAATGAGGTACCATCTTACACTTGTCAGAATGGCTATCATCAACAAATCAACAAACAAGTGCTGGTGCAAATCAACAAACAAGTGCTGGTGAGGATGCGAAGAAAAGGGAACACTCTTGCACTGCTGGTGGGAATGCAGACTGGTTCAGCCACTGTGGAATACAGTATGGTGCTTCCTCAAAAAATTAAAAATGGAGCTGCCATTTGACCCAGTAATACCACTTCTAGGAATATATCCCAAGAAAACAGAAACACCAGTCATATATGCTCCTATGTTCATAGCAGCTCAATTTACAATAGCTAAGATTTGGAAACAGCCTAAATGCCCATCATCAGATGAGTGGATTAGAAACCTGTGGTACATCTACACAATGGAATACTACATTGTGGTAAAACAGAAAGAATTCTTACCATTTGCAACAGCATGGATGGAACTGTAAAGCATTATGCTAAATGAAATAAGTCAGTTAGTGAAAGATAAATACCACATGATCTCACTCATTTGTGGAATATGAAGAACATTATAAACTGTTGAACAAAAACAGATAGAGACAAAGAAGCATCGAACAGACTGTCAAACTACAGCAGGAAGGTAGGGGGTGTGGTAAAAGATAAACCAAAGGACTTGTATGCATGCATATAAGCATAAGCAACAGACAGAAGACGCTTCGGAGGTGGGGGTGGGAATGAGGTGGGGGCAGGGAGGCCGGGAGGAGGTCAATGGAGAAAAAAAAGGAGACATATATACTACTATTTATAATATCTTATACAATAAAATATAAATAAATAAATAATTTTTTTTAAAAAAAGAAATAAACACACTATACCTTTCCATCTGCAAAATCTATCTTCTTACCACCAGCAAAACAATGCTAGCATTTAAGCTTTAGTTTTAGCAGGACACTGGTTTCAGGCAGGACATTTTATATTAGTTAGGATTAACTTTATTTATTAATGATGAAAATTTGTACTAGTGATACTTTATAAAATATGTATGGTTTTTCTCTCACGGGTAAATTTCTGGGTATACTCTCACTGTCTAGTTAGCAGCTCCTGGTATCAGGTACCAAGGGGCCAACTCATTCAATCTCTCTTCTCTTCCATAGCCTCAGTCTTATAATTTAATGTGTCAAATTCTCTCTTCTAGGAACCAAGCAAAGGAAAGCAATTTAAAGAGACAGTTTTGCTCTCTCCTATGAAGCTTCCTATAAACTGTGATACAAGACTTATACTTACACATCATTGATCAGAATGTAGTCATGTGCCCAAATTTGGACGCGGGGAAGGGGGTGGCTGAGTGTAAATGGGAATAAAAGCTTTTAATGTTGGTGTCCCTGAAGTTAAAACATGTTGTAAGGTTGGAAATGTAAAACTGATATGAGGGATCAGGTCCACCTGAGGATATTTTCCCATTGATTTTTAGAGAGAGTGGAAGGGGGGGGAGGGAGGGAGGGAGAGAGAGAGATGTGAGAGAGGATTTGCTTCCTGCAGCAGCCCCCATTAGGGTCTGGGATTGACCCTGCAATTGAGGTACATGCTCTTGACCGGAATTGAACCAGGACCCTTCAGTTCACTGGCTCTATCCACTGAGCCAAACCATAAACCTATTTAACCCAGGACCTGAATATCCTGAGGTTTTTCTCCCCCCACTGGGAGAAAATGAAGCAAGTAGGCAAAGAAATGAACAGGAGGGACTGAGCTACAGCCAGTTGACATGTGTGGAAAACGCCTTTGTTATCCAGAGGCACAGGGCTGGGTGGGCGGAAATGAAAAGAGGAAAGCAGCCCGAATAAGGAGGCTGGTCCAGGGAGGTTCTTGGATACTGTGAGCCTAAGATTTCCCTTCCCTGCCCTGAGACGCGGGGCCTCAGAAAAACATCTGTAGGGGATCCTAATGTCCCCACTGAGAGAAACTCAGCAGCCAGGGTGGGGAAATCCTTTCAGCCATCTCAGACTACATCAGCAGAGATCAGATTAAGGCCTGTCAATGCCACACAGCAAAGGCTACTACAAAATCCATTTAAAATACAGTCCAGAAATATAGGCCAAGGCTGGCCTGCTAAACTTAAACAAGGTGACTTCCTGTTAAAATCAGAGCTTTAAGTAGGATCCAGACTCAGACCTAATAGATAAAACATCGAAGATAGAATCTAAGATCAACTATTATAAAAAAAGAAAAGAAAATTACAATCTGAATGAAAAAAGACAATCAACTGATGCCACCACTTAGATGAATTAGATGTTGTAATTATCTTACAATAATTTTGAAGCAGCCATCAAAATGATTAAAGACATAATTAAAATTTATCTTGCAGTAGATGAAAAAATTGGAAAATCTTAGCAAAGAAATAAGTTGAAAAAAGAACAAATTGAAGTTATAGGACTAAAAACATAGTAAGAGCTATACAGCAAATCTTCCCTTCACGCTTCTACTTCCCAAAATATTTCAGCAGTCTTTCTTTCTTTCTTTCTTTCTTTCTTTCTTTCTTTCTTTCTTTCTTTCTTTCTTTCTTTCTTTCTTTCTTTCTTCCTTCCTTCCTTCCTTCCTTCCTTCCTTCCTTCCTTCCTTCCTTCCTTCCTTCCTTCCTTCCTTCCTTCTCTTTCTTTCTTTCTTTCTTTCTTTCTTTCTTTCTTTCTTTCTTTCTTTCTTTCTTTCTTTTTAATTTATCTTGGGGTGATAGATACTCTACTTTCTTTTTTGAAGCAGTGATTCAATTTTCCATAATTTATGCATAGGTAAATTTTAAAGGTAGATAGTAAGAGATAATTTCATCTTTAAGAAAAGAATTACTAAATACAGTCTTAACAAATAGAAGATTTTTATTTCTTTGTTTAGATAGCAAGAGAATGATGTATATTTTAACTAACTTGTATTTAACTTCAAAACAATGGAGATTTATTAAAATATTTAGAATCTCAGTAAATTATTAAGAACAAAAATATTTTTACTGTGAGAAAGACTAGGGATGTTTGACATTTCATAGCTTGCTCTTTTATGAGAGTCAGTATAAACTTTGATATTTTATATGTCTTTGGTTCTAAGATTGCTATGATCTCATATTCATAAATTCAAGTGAGTTCTACTTCAATATGTGTAGAATATAGCTCTCTTTGTTATTATTATCTATCTTGCTTAGAGATCATTGCACAAATTTGTGTGATACTTTTCAGCATTTTCTTTAACAGTAAGCTGTTGTCTTTTAAAATATTTATTTCACATCAAATCTTAACTCTCCTCTTTGAAACTCCAGTTATATACATGTTACATTTCTAACTGAATTTCATATACCTTTCATGATATTTGTGTATTGTACATTATTCCCCTTAGTGTTTATATATTTATATATATATATATATATATATATATATATATTTTATATATATATAAAATTTCCTTATCTACTTCTTTCTTTAGTTGGATCCATCGATTAAATTTTAGGTTTGTAAGTCTGCTTTCTTTTGAGTTCTCCAAGATATTCTTCACACCTATATAATCTTATTAACCAATGTCACCTCCATACACTTATTTAATTATAGCTATTTTTAAGTTTGTGATTATAACCACAATATCTAAAATTGGGAATGATTTCTGTTATGTTTCTTCTCTTAGTTTTTAGTTAAAATTTGTCTTTTTCATGTGCCTGAATATTTTTTTTATTTTTATTATTTTGATTGAATGTCAGATATGGCATATGAAAAATTATAGTGCTCACTTGAGGGTTTATGATTTTTTTTCCTGTAAAGGGAGTTGACTTTTGCCTTAGGAGAGCAGCTATGCTGACAACACTAGAATAATTTGAAGCTGCACTTTAGTCCCTCAGCTCTGCTTCTGCTTCTTCTTACTCCAATGATAGCTAAATTTGGTGTTTCAAGTGAAATCTTCCTGTCTTATTTAGAGCTTCTCTTCTTTTGTGATCCCCAAACCACAATTTTGTTCAATAAATCACAGAAGTCTGCAAATGCTCTCTCTGGCTCTCTGCTTCTCAGCCATAAATTTTGGAATTAACAAATTCCTCATGGTGGAAAGAAATGTTAAATGTTGTGTTCATGTGCTTGTGTCTTCCTTAACCCTTGCTACTGGCCCCATAAATTCTCACTGTCTTGGAAAATCTACAATGTCTTCAAACAGTGGTGTTTTATTTTTTAATAGGTTGCCTAATTTCTAACTACTTTCAGTGGGAAACTTGGTCTGAAATAAATTACCCTAGCATTACTACAAGTGAAGTGCGCCAATAAGCTCTTGAGGATCAAGATAAATATAGAGAACACCTTAAAGAAACTATTAAATTGCTCAACTGAATTTAAATAATCTCAATTATCTTCATACAACTGAAACCCTAATAAAGTTTTATTACATAAACTTAAAACATGAAATGACCCAACTAACATTATCCCCCTAGTTTATTTATACTTTTGGCATCAATATAAGTTATAATATTTTTTAAATGTATAATTTCTATTAAAACTAAAACAAAGCTCAGTATAAAGCTGAACATTTTAAAGTCACCAAATCCAAACATATGTTAAGAAATTATACCATATTAAATGGTACAGGCATCTGATATGATTGGATTTCCATCATAAAGTAACTATTAAAGCCATGATCTCTTCTTGATTAAAAAAAAGAAATTATACCAGATATTTAGTTAGTATTATATTATTTACAAAATTATTTTATATACATTGGGGTAATCAGAATTAAAAATGACTCTTCAAGATTTTCTTTCCCCATATTGATGTGCACATCCTATACAATCATAGGGATTGTGATTTGGTGGACTTTTCTCAAGAGGTTAGACTATGTTATGTGACACATTTGAAAAGGAGCATAATTAATTAAATCTTACATAATCATAGAACCCTTTAAAATCAGAGATTAAAAGCACACAGAGAATTTGTCAATGCTACTGCTGATTTGAAGATGAAAATACCACATCAAAGAATGTGGTTCAGTCTCCAGGAGTTATAGCCAATAAGAAAACTGGGACTTCAATCCTCTCCGAATTCTTCTAAATACCTAATGAGGTTAGAAACAAATTATTTCCCTAGTCTCTGAATGAAAATTTGGCCTTAACTTTGGCCTTTGGCCTTGTGGTACCATGAGGCCAGAACCAAGACACATTTTTGAGCTACAGAATTGTGAAATAATAAACTGATGGTATCTTGTTATTAAGTGTGTGGTAATTTGTTATACTGCTTTAGAAAACTAAACCATACATAATCTCCTTTGATGCTCTTACAAAACCTGTAAGAACACTAAGACAGAGATGTTGCTATAGACAATAAGGCAAGATTAAATATCTAATCTGAAATTGCTCAGAATCCTTATTTGTTTCTTCTCTACCAATAGATGAGTCCATATACCTGGGGCTAAAACTCACTGATTCATAGAATAGCTTTTTACTATGCCTTCTGTTTTCTACCGGAGTCTATATCTCTAGTATGATATGCACAATTTCTGATCTAATGAATTGTACTTTGAGACATTCATCACATCGACATCTCAATTTGGAATCTGTTTGTGTTAAATTTTGGTTTCATTTTGGGCACTATCAGCAAATGTCCACTTCTATATATTGAAGCCCATGAGGCTATGTCCAAGGTTACAAACTGTATTATCACAGCAGTGATCTCAAAATAATCCATGGTCATAAAGAGGAAAGATGCAAAACCATAACTAGAATACAAAATTGTGGGTTCAAAATAAGATTCTTGCTCCAACACAAAAAACAAACCAATATTAATAAATGAAAAATCCAATGTAATACATATTTTTATAGAAAAACTGAATGAAATATGAAATCAGTAGATACATCAGGTTTACCTGAGTCAAATAATTATTTTAAAGTTTCAAAGTTAAGTTTTGAAATTGCTTCTAAAACATAATATATGAATAAAAGTTTTAGGAAATAAACTTTCAAGATATACCCAATATAAGGAATTTCTTTTCTTAATTTAGCATGGTATGGAAATTTTATCTTTTTCCTGGCGACAGTTGTATAATATATTTTAATTAATATTTCCTTGTTTCCTACAGATAAAAAATTACTGTATATTTGGATAACAACACTTATGAGTGCACTTGCCTATATTTTTAATTAATATATACTTATTTAAATAATTCCATCTTATTTAAAATATTAACTCTACAGTATCACTATGATGTTGGCATTTGGAACATTCTAAAAAATTAATGAAATAGAATATAAATTTAAACGCCTCTTTCCAGCAAGGTAAAAGGACACTTAAAATAGCAAGCTTATATTATTCATGCACCTGTGTATTGGAAGAACTTTGGTATCCTGTTTTTCTAAGAAACTATGTGGTTACAGTTACAACTCATTCATTTCAGTCTCTGAATGATACTGACACTGTATGCAATCAACAACAGGTCTAATAGGACTGAAGATTCATCCCTACCCCAGAAGATGTAGTCAGAATAGATACACTAATATCTGGCAGAGTCCCCACATTGGTGTATAACCTTTGGAGCAATATCAGATAGTAGACATAGCGGAAAAGTCTAGTTAGGAGCTCCTGGAACTCCCTGCATCCTACAAAGAGTGAACCATAGCAGTATTGCATACTGGATTGAATTGTATGTAGAGACTTCTTATTACCACCACCCAGGCTTGAGGAATTCAGATCACTTTCTCTCCATGCATATCTTTTGATCAATGCTAAATCCAGATAAATTATAGAAAATTATGGTGATACAATTATGTCATTCTTTGGGTGATGATGCTAATCATAGCTACTATGCCAGATGTGGTGTCTTTATTGAAAAAATGCAAATGCTGGGAACCTTTTTCTAATTTTCATCAGTAAGTAAAAAATAATAATCTATGTCAGGCTAAGATTATACTTGGTGACTTGTCATAGGGCTATGTCAATTTTCTCTTTTGTTGTCATATTACAGTTGAGGACATCAGAATACAGAGAAATGATGAGATGCCCTTTTTATATAAGGACCCCTTGTGCCATTCACCATGAAAAAACAGAAATCTTGGTGTGTCTCCTTGAATTCTGGAGGAAACGTATATTACATTTGGATATGTTGCTTAACCCATTTATCAGGTGACCAAGAAGTTTGCCAATTTTGAATGAATCATGGAACAAAATATGTCTCTGTAACAGGTTCAAGCTGTGGTACAAGCTGTCCTATTTTATGATCCAGCCCATCAAATGTTATTAGAAATATCTGTGGAATTGATAAATTCTGAATGGAATCTCAGGTGAGCTCTCTTCGGAGAATCACAGCCAAGATCAGTAGGGATCTGGAAAATTTCCAGGTTTTAGCTTTATAATGAGCCCTGGTAGAAGCTAAATTCCTGACTGGGGATAACAAGTTACTATGACCCTCAAAAAACACAGTATATGAGATAAGTTAAATCAAACTAATCAAAAATTAGATTTGCAGAGTAACACTCAAGTTCAAGGTAGATTTTACACACATACACAGTTAACCCTTAAATAATATGGGTTTCAATGGCCTGGGTCCACTTATATGTTGATGTTTTTTCAATATGTAGTTGTACTCTTGAAAGTTTGTAGAAGTGAAGGACCAACTATATGCATTATTGATAACATTATATGTAGGGGACTTGAGCATCCACAGATTTTAATAGCAGTGGAGAGTCCTGGAACCTATCTCCCATGGATCCTGAAAGACAATTTAAGTTTTCAGGGAATCAAAAATTATATGGATTTTTGACTGTGTGATGGTCAGCACCCTTAACCCTGCATTTTTAAGGGTAATCCGTATGTGTAAATTTATATATATATATATATATATATATATAAACTCTGCCCATGTAGGTGCTGAGAACACAAATAGTCTGCATAAGCAAGTGGTTCAGACCTCCATGGTACCTCCTTCTCTCAAGCCATACCTAGGGTCTCATGGGGAGTTGACTGTGGAATATCTTTTTTTTTCTTTTTTACAGAGGGATCTGCATTATTTTTCAAGTCCAGCTCAATATATATGCTGCACAATAACATTTGTGTTGCACTTATTGACAGACTTCAAATGACAGAAAATCCTAATAAAGAGATATTTGGGTGAAATATCTTATTCACTGTGTGTGGAAATATAGATGACCTGAGAAATAGATATAGCCAGGTATGATTCCTAAGCAATAAGTAATAAGTTGGCGAGGATGGTTAAAAATCAAATCCAATAAAATTTAAATATTAGTGTGGCAAGTAGATCTAAAGAGATAAGGATATGGGTAGTACTTTCTGTATGAGCACATTATATAGAGCTATTATTATCCAACGAATATGCCCACCAGGAGCAACTACAGTGAAAGATCTGATATGTAAACTTCTCTCCAAGGTTTTACCCCACAGAATAATACTGCTGAGTACAAAACCTTCTAAGATTAGAGGTCAATGACACAATCACCAGGCAGTGAACAGTTAGCTGGTTACCTTTTAGTCATGGATTGGATAGTGATTTTTTTTCTCATAAGAATAGACACATATTCTGGTTATGCATTTGCCTCCCTGAAAATAGCGCTTCTATTTGCATTAGTAGCTATGGACTTGAAATAATCTGTATCTTTGCCATGTAGCCCTACTCAAGATTGTTCCTTCTCAAGATAAATATTTTACAGTTAAAAAAATGCAAAACTTCCATTTCTGACCAAGCTAGAGGAACAGAGACCAGATTTATCCTCCATCCATAAATAAACAAAAAATAAGCAAATGATAGAAAGAAGCTGATTAATGGTGTCTTTTGGGTATGGGATAGGAAAGGAGGAACATGAAGAAATTACTTGCAATAATAGTTGCATGGGTATCCTATATAATAAAACCCTAATATGCAAATCTACTGAACGGCAGAACGGCCAGTCGCTATAATGCACACTGACCACCAGGGGGCAGACACTCAATGTAGGAGCTGCCCCCTGGTGGTCAGTGTGCTCCCACAGGGGGAGCGCTGCTCAGCCAGAAGCCAGGCTCACGGCCTCTCTTGTCTCTGCTTCAGGCAGGCAGTAAGGAGCGAGGAGTCCCGGACTGCAAGAGCCCTGGACTGTGAGAGGGATGTCTGACTGCCAGCTTAGGTCCAGGGGGATTGGGCCTAAGCCGGCAGGTGGGCATCACCTGAGGGGTCCTGGACAGTGAGAGGGCACAGGCCAGGCTGAGGGACCCCTCCCCCAGTGCACAAATCTCATGCACTGGGCCTCTGGTATACACATATAAAACTTATTGAGCTGTGTAGTTTAAACATGTACAGCTTCTTATATGTCAACCACACATCAATAAACCTCTTTTAATAATAATTTGCCTGTAAATTTACTAATATTAACATGTTTCCCATTAGAACTGGTGACTTGATAGAAATATAGGATTTTCTATTGAAGGCTAAATTTGGTACCAACTGGAAGATAAAATCCTACAAATAAGGTGACCAGTCTACATTACATAGTATATACTTTAAACCAGTGGCCGATATAGTATGACTACCTCTCTCCCAGAGAGAGGAGATATGGCCTTAAGAAATACTGAGCAAAACTGAGAAGAGCCCCTTTCTCTAAGACCTTACTAACATACTCAATGTGTTTTGCCTCCTATGCCTGGAAAAAGATTAGAAAACCAAATGACCAACAGATGAATGTTTCCACCAGAAAAAGACAGGTTCAGATCAAATAAACTTAAGATTGTTTTCTAGTAACTTGGCTGAGAGGGTAATTGAATCCAATTGTGAGAGAGAAAAAGTGGTTTCTGTTACCTAATGAGGGGAAATAGGACACTCTTTGGGACCCAGGTGATTCAATGAGATGTTTCTTAGTACTCTCTTATACTATGTGATTGATAAGTGGGAAAACATATCAATTAGGGCAAAATCACCAAAGTCCCAGAGTCTACAACAAGCATGTCAAACTCAAAGGTTAACATGGGCCAAAAAAAAACGAGGCATGTGGCCCGCAGATCGAGAGTTTGACATGCTTGGTCTACAAGAATAAAAAGATAATGTTACCTGAACAAGAACCAGCGTAGCTGAGCTGCTATCAGAGAGAATAAGAAGAACACAGAATGGATGTCTGTAGGATCAAGCTATCCTTTGCAGTTTAGGCTTCAAGATCAGCTGCAGTGGTGAATGTTTATAAGAGTTATGGTTCATGATTTAATATCTGCTTTTTTTCTTTCTCCTTTACCTCCTTTATATCTTACATGAAAATGCCTTGTGTGAAAAATATTTGATGTAGCTAATACTTAATTTTTCAAGAGGAATTTACATTGCCTTGTGATGATATAGTAAATAATGAAACTTCAGGGGCCCCTTGTGTTGAAATCAGGAAATCCCTACTTTATGCTTGTGGTTTTCCAATACTAACAACTTGAAGACAGTCCCTTTAAACTACAGCAGGTCTTAGAATAACATAGTTTCATTCAACTTCTTCATTATAATGTTGATGAGATGCCATATGAACTTAAATCTTGTTTATATCAATTTGCCTCTGGTAAAACTGATTCCCTTATATGTTATTCACCACAAATTTAAGACCCTATTGGCAATATTGAAGACTTACTATATTTAAACAGAAGCTATATATAGTATACCATGGTGTATATGTAGATTAGCTTTTTGAGTTATTTTTCTCACCAAAGGCAATGTATAAATGTCATAAATGAATTAGTATTACATGTCAAACCAATTAAAACTACTAGGCATTAAGATTATAGACTTGAATCATTGACTTATTTACCTTGTATAACAATTACTTCTCATGCATTTGTCTGAAAGTTTTTGTACAACTATTTATGAAATTATACTGTTAACTGAATCATTACTGGTAACAAAAATAAAAAAAATCTGTGTGTGAGTTGCATCAATTACACAAAATATACTTTAAGATAGATTGATTTGCAAAGCTTTTTTATCATTTATAGAACTGATTATAAATGAAACACATGCAAACATTTTATTGTGGAAGAATTTTAGCATATGAAAACTTACTTAAAATCTGTGAATTCATAATGAGACATATATGTAAATTGTTAAATTTGTTGTACAACCATGCATTTCAACACTTTCTATTAGTTAATGCTTTTATTAACCTTTCTCTTTCTCTCTCTCTCTCTGAGACACTTTGAGAGCTACTGCTTTTCTTTAATTGCAGTCTTAGCATGCATTCATCCTCTAAAGAACTGTGCAGGTTGCTTAGCAAAGGAAGCTTTGTGCTGTCAGTCCTTTATCATAGAAGATAAGTGATCATGTCTATCATTACATGTAAACAGTGGAAGGACTAATCCTGAATTGATATATCAAAGCATTTCAATTCTGTTTCTAAATGATAAGTAGCCTTAAACAAAGACAGGTATCTTCTTACACATTCTGCATAAATATTGGAACACGCTGCATCAAAGTGGGGCTCCTGGTTGAAAAGATTATTGTGATTCATCTTATTGGTGTGAGAGTCAGCCAGATTCTTGCCAAACCTGATTTGCCATGTCAAATGCCTCTGGTATTGAAGAGCTAGGTAGACAGGGACAGAGACCATTGTGGGGTGGGGGTGAGAAGTAGGAAATAGAACCAGGAGCCCAGCTAGGTGGAGTTACTAAGGCATGCCAACTGCGGGTGGGGGGGGGAGGAAGGAAGGGTGCTCAGGGAGACATGAGTTTTAAAATGTATCAATGTTACTAAAACAGGCAGCTTGCAGATAACCAATCATGAAACAGTGAGGCATATAACCAATCCAAAATATGTTATTAAGGCAGACTTCTTTGAAAGGACCAATCAGGAGCTAGCAAGGCATGTATCTACCCCTAGATTAAAATGCCTGCACTTTCTTTCTCTCTCTCTTTCTCTCTTCTCTCTCCCCAGCTGCACTAGATTCTTGGGTTGATGGCAGGAGACATGATCCCCTATGCCCATGTGGCTTATGGCCATGTGGGACTCTACACATAGACTAATAGGCTTTAACACATGATTGTGACATGGAAAGGAAGCTCTAGACACTGGCCTGCTGCTGGAACCCCAGCTGCACCTTTTCCAGGACTGGCTTCTCCCAATAAATTTTGCCTCTGTTAACCGTCTTTGTCCCTGAATCCATTCTTCGGTTTTGCTAGACAATAGACTCGGACTCAATACCCCACATTTTGGTTTCATTTTTTTTTCTTCAAAATCAAGTAAGCCTGCCAACATTGATATTATTAAAGAGAACCTTTAATAATTTAAGTAAAATCACAAATATTTTAAATGGGTTTTTAATATTTTTTTCTTGAAATATTTAGGAACTTCTTAGCAGCTTAGTGGAAAAAATGTGTATATATATATAATATATATATATACACACACACACATATATATTTTCCCCTATTGGAGAAATTCATCGAAACTCAGTGTTTTTAGAATGTGACTTTATTCCTGAGGGAAAATAATACTGAATCTCAAAATGTAGCCTTCTTAGAACATATTTCCAGAAGTGGAATGGCTGGGTGAAAAGGCAGTTAGATTTTTAATTTTTCGAGGAAATGTCATACATTTTTCCACAGTGGCTGCACCAGTCTACATTCCCACCAACAGTGCATGCGGGTTCGTTTTTCTCCACATCCTTGCCAACATGTGCTGTTTGTTGATTTATTGATGGTAGCCATTCTGGCAGGTGTGAGGTAATATCTCATTGTGGTTTTATTTTGCATATCTCAGATGATTAGCCACTTTGAGCATTTTTTCATATGACTTTTGGCCTTCTGTATGTCCTCTTTGGAGAAGTGTCTATTCAGGTCCTTTGCCCATTTTTTAAATTGGATTGTTTGTGTTCCTGGGAATATATCCTAAGAATCCTGAAACATCAATTTGAAAGAATATATGTACCCCTATGTTCATAGCAGTGTTATTTATAATAGCCAAAATCTGGAAATAGCCCAAGTTACCATCAGTAGATTTTTAAATGGAAACTACAGTTATTAGTAGTTACTAAAAAGTAATTACTAAAAGTACATAAAATTCAATTATGAAATCAGGAGAATAGTATGCACAAGACTAGGAAGAACTGATAGGTCAATAATAGGCCTAGATATATCAACAGTAGTGAAATTTGGTCAGTCATTATTGCTAGCTATTATTTCCTTTTTTAATAAAAACACCAAGAAAATGTTTTATTTTTCTCTTTATGATGATGGTTTCTTAGGTGTGTTTATTAACTATAAGTTATGTTAAAAATCAGTGGGCTGGTATTGTTCAAATACATTCTAACGTAAAACAGCAGATGACATCCAAAATATTTTGCATAAATGATAGCAATGTACTCAGGTCATTCGTGTATTTCTGACAGAGTTCAAAGAGCTGAGCTTATTTTTTTCCTATTCTATATTTTAGAGATAATGAATTACAATATATGTGAATTTTTTAAATCAATGTTGAAATTTAAAATAAATCTATATATAAAGAAGGCTAATATGCAAAGTGTCCCCTCAGGAGTTTGACCAGGAGTTCTATCATTCTCTATGATGTGTGCTGACCACCAGGAGGCGGCATAGAATGAAGAATGGCCCTGGCCAGCAGCTGGAAGGCCTCTATTGGCCCTGATCATTGGCCAGGCCTAGGGACCCTACCCGTGCATGAATTTCATGCAACGGGCCTCTAGTTAATAAATAACATAATAGAGCTGGTCAACCCTAATTATAATAGAAAAACATTGAAAAAAACCTTTATTAGCATAGTTTCTCTACCTAGTGAGCCATTCCAACCACTACCACCACCTTTTATATTCATTTGTCTATTATTCCCTAAATCATTGAAAAAGAACATTTTTTTGATAAAGAAATCCAAAGGAAAATTTCAGATAGCTGTTTAACCAGGGAGTCCTCCTGTTTAGTAAATTTAATCACATTTTATATAAAAAGAAGGAACTCTTACTATTTCAGCAGCTTGGATGGACCTGAAGAGTATTATGCTAAGCAAAATAAGCCAGTCAGAGAAAGACAAGTATCATATGATCTCACTCATATGTGGAATTTAATGAACAAAATAAACTGTTGAAGAAAATAGATCCAGAGACATAGAACTGTGAACAGACTGATGAATTTAAGAGGGAAGGTGGAGGTGGTAAGTGGGGGGGGGGGGAGATTAACCTGGGAACTTATATGCATACTAGAGGCCAAGTGCACGAATTCATGCACCAGTAGGGTCCCTCGGCCTGGCCTGTGGGATCGGGTTGAAACCGGCTCTCCAACACCAAGGGGTCCTGGCTTGGATTGAGAGAGGGCACAGGCCAGGCCGAGGGACCCCACCAGTGCACAATCGGGGCCAGGGAGGCATGTGGGAGGTTGGCCAGCCAGGGAGGGACTGCGGGAGGGCTCCAGGGCATGTCCAGCATGTCTCGCTCAGTCCTGATTGGTCAGACCCCAGCAGCAAGCTAACCTATTGGTTGGAGCATCTACCCCCTGATGGTCAGTGCACATCATAGCGACTGGTCAATAGGTTGACTATCTGCCTCTTGGTGGTCACTGCACATCATAGCGAGCGGTTGAGCAGCCTTTGCATATCATTAGCATATTATGCTTTGATTGGTTGAATGAACTACTAGACACTTAGCGTATTAGGCTTTTATTATATATGATATGCATAGCCCATGGACAAAACAATAGTGTAAGGAAAGCTTCTGTGGGGCGGGTGCTGGGAGGAAGCTATCAATGCGGAAAAAAAACAAGGGGAACATCTATAATACTTTCAACAATAAAAATAAATTTTAAAAAAGGACAAAGCTGTAATTGTTTTCTAAGTGTATAATTTAATATACCTGTGTACTAAAATATTAAAATTATTTATAAATTACCTAAATATTATTTTAGAATAAGATCAAGCTAAGAAGACAAAATTAAAAAATAAAATAGGATTCAAAATAAGTGGTTTCTCAAACTGCATGGTAATCATTAAGTAATCAGTTTTCAAAAATTACATACAAGTATAATAAAATATTTATTATAAAAAGATAAGTAGCATTTCTTCTAATTTTATAATTGTAAATGTGCTGAACTTGGTTTTGGGTTAGATAGTATCATGCTACCTAAATGTTTCTGTGGTTTCTTAAGTGTTCTGGAACATTATAAGCAGACAACTCATTTCTACTCAAGAATGTGGACTTATTCATTCAGGCATTTTATCCTACCCAGTGATAAACATTCCTTTTCAAATTTAGCAACAGAAATAAACCAAAAAATATAATTAATGTTGCAAATTCATTTATAACATTATAAAATTTTACTGACTGGTAATAAGTGGCAGGCATTATCATACTAGCTATTTTAGGTGAGCATCATAGCTAATAGATCAGGAGTTAAAGCTTAGAGAGGTTTAATAATTTATACATAACAGCATGGCTTGCAAGTGGCAGAATCTGTAAACACCTTGTTTCTAAAAGACCTTTTTCTCATTCTACCTTGCTTTCTACTTAAATAATTTTCCTCAAAACAAAGCAAAGCAAGTTCTCTAATATCTTGTTTCATCTATAGTATCATTATACGTCCTTGTAAGTCCTTTTACTTTAGGGCAATAGTTCTATAACTATAAGGATTTTATTTGAGTTTTGTTTGGATTTAACAATTAAAGAACTACTTAAATTTGTCTGATACTCTAATAGCTATAATGATCTATATCTATATTTTTATCAGATTGTTTTGTTAGTGAACATGGGATATTACTAATCTTTAACTGTAATATGTTTTTTAAAAAATAGGCTCAGGATTACTTTTATTGACTTAACCAGAATACCACTCATCTTACTCATGTTTGATATTATTTGATATTTAATATTTAATCATTTAATAGGCTATAACTGGTTAAGGTCAATAGCATAATGCATGCATGCATAGCTCAGCTATGATCATATCTAAAGAAATTGTTTTCATTCATGTTTTGCAAATCACATATCATTATCATCTAATATATTTTTACCCCAAAAGTAAAATTCAGTTTGGAGGACTACTTAACTTGAAAGGTATTACATGAAGGGTGACTTTGCTAACCCCTCAAAGTCTCAATAAATCAGTAGTAGAAGTAGTATGATGGCTAATACTCGGTTATTTTCTATAGTTCATGTAATCCTCCTATCAGGTTTTTAAAGTCCTGATGTGTTTCTTCCTGAATCATAATCCTCCTCCTTGAACAGAACATCTTGCAGCTGCTTAGCATTTGTCTCATCTGCTGGAATACACATTATCATCACTAAAAACTTCATAAGTGATTCTTCTTCTTTTTTTTAATAACAATGCAGGTTCAGGATTGGAAAAGTTGCCATTCACTGGGTATCCTCTGATAATGTAATGAACAAAAGGTGGCTGCTCTCAGGGAGCCACTCCATCAGGAATTGTGTTTATTCTATCTGACAATTACAAAGACTTCTAATTTCAGAGAACAATTTCTTTCTGGTTTATTCTAATAATGAAAGACTTTGCTTCATTTTAAATGAGAAAAAAACAGGATTTTGAACAATTTCAAGTATTATTCTCAAAAAACAAACTCAAGCCCTGACTGGTTTGGTTCAGTGGATAGAGCAACGGCCGGAAGACTGAAGGGTCCCGGGTTTGATTCCAGTCAAGGGCATGTACCTTGGTTGCGGGCACATCCCCAGTAGGAGGTGTGCAGGAGGCAGCTGATGGATGTTTCTCTCTCATAGATGTTTCTAACTCTCTATCCCTCTCCCCTCCTCTCTGTAAAAAATTAATAAAACATATTTTTAAAAAACTCATAATTTTGCTGTATTATTGTTACAGTTAGTTTTTTCTACAGTCTGATCATGTGGATTAAAAAAATACAATATGCAATATTCCTTAGACTCTGTTAACTGCTTAGCCTCCACATTACTAGATTGGTATCATATGCTTTTTCTGTTAAAATACACACTCTTTGATGATGTTAGTTCATAAAATAATTAATTTTTTATATTTATTTCATTATTAAATTACAGTGGCTTTCATACACCAATTCAGACATCAGCTGTATAAGAGTGCTCCCTAAGAAACATTTAAAACCCATATTCCTTGTTTTTCTCCTCTCCCTCAAACACCCCCACACATAATAGACCAACATAAGAAATCTTTATTTTCCCAAAGCTACTAGTTAAAATATTTCTATAGCCCCTGAGAACAAACTTAAGGCAACAATGTGAAGTAGTTATATAAGAGTTCACCTCATTCCCATTGCTACTATGTGAGAAATAAATGACAAACTATTTAAATTTAAAAGGAAGAAAGCACAAGGAATTGATTCTTACAAAAAAACATAAGGCACAGAATGTGAGTGATGTTTGCTATTGTTTGTTTATTGAAAAGCATACTATGATCTAAATGCATTGTAGTAGTGATCTATTTGGATCTTGGATTAACATAAATGATAGAAAAATAAATATAATTTTAAATAAAATCTGAGAGAATGTATGCTTATAATTTACATTTTAATTTAACCTTTTTTTTGTTTTATAGTTTAGGCAACATATTCAGTGTTGACTTCTTATAAATTTAACTAGAGGCCCAGTGCAGGACATTCGTGCACTGGAGTGGGGGTCCCTCAGCCCAGCCTGAGCCCAATTGTAGTCCGGAAACCCTCAGGGGATGTGTGCCTGCACAGAGCCAGGAGATGCTGCTCCACCGCTGCTGCATTCGCCAGCTGTGAGCCTGCTGGCAAGAAGGACTTCTGGCTAAGCGGTGCTCCCCCTGCAGGAGCGCATTGACCACCAAGAGGCATCTCCTGCATTGAGTGTCTGCCCCCTGGTGGTCAGTGAGCATTATAGCAACTGGTTGTTCTGCAGTTCGGTTGATTTGCATACTAGCCTTTTATTATATAGGATAATTTTGGTCATAATATTAAGCATAATATCAATATGCTTATATTTAAGTTTACCATCTTGCTATTTGATGTCCATTTGACCATTCTATTTTTCTATATTTCTCTTCATTTCTGAATTATTTTGAGTTAATCAAATATTTAACTATTTTTTTCTTTAATTAAATTTATTGGGGTGACACTGGCTAATAAAATTATATTGGTTTCAAGTGTACAATTCTGTAATACATCATCTGTATATTGCATTGTGTATTTACCACCCAAAGTCAAATCTCCTTTCATCACCATATATTTGACCCCTTTACTTACTGCCTTCCACCCATCCCTGCTTCCCCTCTGATAACCACCATATTGCTGTCTGTGTCTATGCGTTTTTGTATGTCTTTTTTGTTCACTTGTTGTTTTCAATTTTTTTATTCTACATATATGGAATCATATGTTTTTTGCATTTTCCATCTTATTTACTTTGCTTGGCATGATAGCCTCAAGATCCACCCATGTTGTCACAAATGGCAATATTTCATTTTTTCTTATGTGCTCAAGGAGGAATGCTAAATGATATTATTCTTAAATAGTATTCCATTGCATATATGTACTATCAAATTTGATTCTTTTACTGGCATCATAACTTGACTTATTTTTATTATTCTGTCTATAGGTGTTCTGGGGCTATCAGTGTATAAATTTAACTTCTCAAAAACTATTTAGAGTTAATATTGATAAAGATTTATACTTTAAAATTCGTAGTACATTTTGACACTGTCCACTTTCAACTTTCCACTTGACATAGTTATGTCACACCTTATGTTTTCCATTTCCTAAATTACATTATTTACTTCCCTATTTGAAAAATTTGTAACTAAAAAATAATGCGATTCCATTTACTTTGCCCATTCTTTGTGCTGTTGTGATAAGTCTATTTTCCCATGAATGACTCCACTCTCTGATATTTTTCTTTGCACAGATATTTGCCTCCTAAGAAAATTAACACATTTTAAAGAAATGTAATATTCAATTATATTCCTTCATCCTGAAGAATATCATTTAGCATTCCTCCTTGAGCACATGTAAATCATCTCAGTTCTCTTTATCTGCAAATATTTTCACATTATTTTGAAAGTATGCTCATAGTTAAAAAATTGTTTCTGACATTTTTATCTTTAAAATTTTAGCACCTAAAAAATATTATTCCACTGTCTCCTGATCTACATTGTTTCTGATGAGAAGCAATTTTTCAATTATTTTTATCTTGGATTTTTCACCAAGCTGCTTTCAAGTTTTTCGTCTTTTAGTTGTAGCAGTTTAATTAGGAAGAGCTTAGTAAGCTTTAATTACTATATCTTTAATGTGTTAGGTTAGCATAACCTACCCAGTGTGTAGTACTTTGTTATGATAGCTCTAGGGAACCAATATAACAGACAGTGCTTCAGGTCCCTGTGATTCCATAACTCTCCGCCCAAATGCACCAACCACTTTAACTGAGAATTTGACTCTGGAAGAATGGCCTATGTCTCCACTGTGTCCAGATAAGAGCAATGTTCACACAGTGGCTCTGCTGGACAAGGGGTTGCTGAAAATGGAGTGTAGACATGCATACAAATGAGGTGTCATGCATACTAGTACATTTGGGAGAAGCTGGGAGAGAAGGGTGGTAGATAAACAAGGGGAAATGGAACCACTCTCTCTGTGTTATCACACTGCGTCGTAGGACTCCAAAGAGCTGAAGAATTCTAGGTCCAAACCTTTTATTGTAAGTAATTTTCAAGATAAATTTCTCAATATAAGAGACATAATATATTTCATTTATCACCTCACTAGCTTGATTTATGATTTGAAATGTGTAAACGTGGTATTTAGACCTCCATTTTCATTTGGCTCAAGTCATGTGAGAGGCAAGCCTATCTAGGTTGAAATTAATTCTCCTTGCTGTCATTAAAAAACACATAGACAAACAAATGGCTTTATGAAATAACTCACCAGAATATTATATGATGTAAAACTGAAGAAGTAGATTGAACACATCACACCTAAATGTTCATTAAATATCTTGCCAACCACCTGAATTTATGCAATTAAATTAACATGAATTCTCTACTTGACCAAATTAAGTCCCATAAATGGATCTTTTACTGTGTCAAGAATCATTTGAATCATGAAGAGTCAATTCAGTGTTAATGTACTTAAAATTGGAGTAGCTATAATGATGCTTATTCCTCTTCTCAACACTTAGCAAAATAAATACCCTCTATCTCTTTAAATGTTCTCTTCTATTTGGAATCATGTGTTACAAGATTATTTCAATATATAATTATAAATTTAATATCAACCTTATTAACAATTCTTTTTCTAATATTGACACATGTATTTTTTTTCAAACAAGATTGTATTAAGTCCAGTAAAGCATTTATTAAACTTAATATTAAAAAAATTATTTTTACTATTATACTAATTTTTAAAATATCACTTATTAGGCCTAAACCAATAAGGAAATATTTTAATATCACCATAAGTTTCAATTCATTATTTGATCAAAATAGTTCTTGGAAATAAAATTTGTGTCCACAATATACCACATATGTCATGTGAAAAAAAAGGAAATTAAAAGTATTCTATCTTACTGTAATTGGCCAAGTGAAATGCATTATAAATAATTATATTAAATATTTATTTAACATAAATAGTTGTCAGTATAAACAAATTTGGGATGTAGTGTTTCACTTAAAATTCACTGGCTAATAGACAAATTGAGTAACTTACTCTCAGAACAGAAGAACTGAGATTAATCTACTACTTCATACCACCCACCCTTCCATAAAAATGATCACAAATCCAATATTGAATATGTCACTCCTTGAGAGATGTGCTTGAACATTCTCACTCATGGAACCCACACAGTAAATGTTAAAATCAGTCAATGAGCCACAAGATGATAAAAGGAACACATGGTAAAATGTGACTTTTTTCAGGAAGATGAAACAGTTTCAGTAGCATATTAATCATCAGTATCCGTTTTTATAAAGTCCCCAATACTACATTTCCAAAAGCATATTTTTGAGTCAGTGCCATTTTATTTTATTTTATTAATTTTTTTTATTATCTAAAGTTTTACATATGTCTCCTTTTTCCCCAATTGACTCCCCCCCCCCCCCAGACATTCCCACCCCAGGCAAGCCCCCACCGTCCCAGTGTCTGTGTCCATTGGTTATGGTAATATGCATGCATACAAGTCCTTTGGATATAATGATCAACATAATTTGATGAACAATAATAGATCCAGAGACAAATAGCAGGGGAGGGGGGAGGGCAGTTAGAGAGCAACCAAAAGCATATTTTAAATAATTGCCTTTTTAACTATGTGTGTCTATTATGTTGAAGTAATAAAAACTAAATAAATCCACCACAATTTTATGGCAAAAAAATTGTTGTTTTACTTTTTAATGGGTTAAACAAAATGTTTTTAATGTCCCACAATTGAGTCTATTTGAAAGCTATATGTATTTGCTCTTATTCTCAAAGTAAAAATTGTCTTCATTTTAGATAAATTCTTCTTTACCTAACTTTACATTAAAATTCTTTTTTTGCTAGAAAATATTCCTATAAAAATAACTTAATTCCCTCCAGTTATAGTTCCTTGTTTTAAAATGGTGTTCCTGTCCGGCTGGTATAGCTCAGTGGTTGAGCATCGACCAGTGAACCAAGAGGTCATAGTTCAGTTCCCACTCAGGGAACATACCCAGGTTGCAGGCTTGATCCCCAGTGTGGGAAATGCAGGAGGCAACCAATCATTGATTCTCTCAGCTTTGATATTTCTATCTCTCCCTTCCTCTTCCTTCCTCTTGGAAATCAATAAAAATATATTTAAAAATAAATACATAAAATGGTTTTCCCTCTTTTTAATGGATGGCTATTACAGTGGAACCTCAGTTCTTGAACTTAAGTGATTTGTTTGAAAACCGAAGCATTTTTTCCCATATGAAATAATGTAAATTGAATTAATCGAATACACAGCCCCAAATAATTGTTTTAACCTTTCATATATATATAATATATACTGTTTAGTTTATAAATAAACACTTATTTTCTTCATGTATCAAAGCACCCCCCAACACTCTTAAAGGAATCACTTTCAGCACTAGATCCAGGGGTTATCTTTCATGTCAGCAAGCAGCCTCTTCATTTTTGTGCTTATCACTGCCTGGAAATGCTGTCCTTCTCCTTTATCCAAATCAACAACAGTTTTTATACCTCTTCGATTGCCTGTGATCAGTGTTTCTTCCATACCCTTAGCAACATTAGCACCCTTGATGGCCCCTCTATGTTTTAAATTTGCGCCAATCTTTGATTTAGCCAGCAACAAAAGTATTCTCTCCTCTGTTGCCTGAGAGATGCTCTCTGTCATGCTGAGGTATCAGCATGAAAGGGTTGTCAGGTCTAAAACTGAAGTTTGGTTGAACAACTGAGACATTTTTTCTGTGAACAACTTGGTTGAGAACCAAATTGTTCGAGATGGGAGACATTAGAGAAACAAGGTTTAATGATATTTAAAAGAGATTAAATTCAGAATGCTTATTGATATTTATATTTTCGTTATATATGTTACTTGATTTTTAAAATTTAATCATACAGAAACATCAATCAGAAAAGACATATGCACCCCTATATTTATAGCAGCACAATTTACAATAGCCAAGATTTGGAAACAACCTAAGTTCCCATCAGCAGATGAGTTGATTAAAAAGCCGTGGTACATCTACACAATGGAATGCTACACTTCTGTAAAAAAGAAAGAACTCTTACCATTAGCAGCATCATGGATAGAACTGGAGAGCATTATGCTAAGCAAAATAAGCCAGTCAGAGAAAGAAAAATATCACGTGATCTCACTCATTTGTGGAATATAGAGAACAATATTAACTGATGAACAAAAATAGATCCAGAGACATAGAAGCATCGAACAGTCTGTCAGTCTTCAGAGGGAAAGCAGGGGAGGGTGCGGGTGGCGGGTAAGAGATCAACCAAAGGACTTGTATGCATGCATATAAGCATAACCAATGGACATAGACAGTAGTGGGGTGAGGGCATGTGCTGTGGGTTGGGGGTGGCCAATGGGGAAAAAAGGAGACATGTGTAATACTATATGTAATACTGTAAACAATAAAGAATTTAAAAAATCATACATATTGCATTGTAAATTATATCTAAAAGAAATGGGTTAATTTTAGTGTTGCCTGGAAAAGACATTGTCCTATTCACTGGCTCTTAACTCAGTAATTTGTATTGCATCCATCACATTGCATCCTACCACCACCAGGGGAGTACAATTTATGGACGGTTGGATTTCTTTTCATCCTAAAAGCCTGATTGATGAAATTAAGCATGTAAACATTTAAGAAGCTGAATTAAAAGGTTCATGCATAGAATAAACATTTTTTTTACTGTGTCCCTTTAGATTTGTTGTCAGATGAAGCATAAAATCTAAAATAAGCATTTATAACTGCTGAATGTTTTGGCTTAAAAATATAACCACATTGCAAGGATTCATATACATTTTTATTATCTAAATTTAGAATCAGAAGAAAACTAGAACTTGATCTAGTTATCCAAGTCAAAGTATTTTATTTTACTTCCAAAGTAACTAATATTTATAATCATAAGATTCCTCCCATGTTGACAAAGACAGATAGTGACAATTTTATTAATACTCGGTGTTTCTGACTATAAAAAATGCAATTTTTCATAAAATGTATTCATTAGACTTTATATAGATATTCCTTTTATTACCATAGGCAGAAAATATAGATTTATATAACAAAGAACTTTGAGATATTCAGAGTAATTATTAGTTTTAAAAATGTGTGTTTGAAACAGAGATACAAATGGATTATTTCAGATTTCAAAAGTCTGTTGAAAATGGAGAAAGAAATCACTGTAGGAATTATAGAGATCTGTGCATTTCTAATAAACATGTGCTAAAGTTTCTATAATAGTGAATTCATCTATTTCTCCGTGTAGTTCTCAGTTTTTGACTCATGTGTTTTCAGGCTTTGTTATTGGGCATATACACATTAATAATTGTTATATCTCCTTGAAAAATTGACCCCATTATCATTTTTAATATCCCTCTCTACAATTTCCATATGTTAAAGTCTGCTCTGTATGAAATTAATATAGCTGATTTCATTTTCTTTTGATTAGTGTTAGTATGGTATAATAGCTTCTATCCATTTACTTTTAATCTACATGTTTCTGTATATTTTTGGTAGGCTTCTTGAAGATAACATATAGTTGAGTTCTGTTTTTTGATCCACTCTTGACACTTTCTTTCTTTTAATGGGTGTATTTAGATCATTGACTTTAAAGTGATTATTGATATAGTTGAATTAATATCTACCAGATATATTACTGCTTTCTGTTTGCTGTTTTTGTACTTTGTTTTTATTTTTGTCAGTTATACTACTCTCTCCACCCCTTTTTATCTTTTGATCAAGAGTTTGCAATATACATTTACAATTAATCTAAGTCTACTTTCAAATAACAATGCACTGCTTCAAAGGAATAAGAATACCTTATAACAAAATAACCTTAATACCTCCTGCCTTTTTTGTATCACTTATGTCATTCATTTCACTTGGAGATATATAATTTTGAACTATTATCTGTTATATCAATTAAGAATAATAAAAACAAAAGTTTTTATTTTATCTTCACTTATTCCATCTCTGACGACCTTCCTTTCTTCATGTAGATTTGAGTTTCTGACCTATATCATTTTCCTTTTCCTGAAAATTTTTTTAAAAGATTGCTTATAAGGCAGGTCTACTGGCAAATAATTTTCTCAGTTTTTGTCTGAGAAAGTCTTTGTTTCTCTGTCACTTTTAAAGGATAATTTCTCAAAATACAGAATTCTGGGTTGGTAGGTTTTTCAACATTTTAAATATTTCACAATACACTCTACGTTTCCATGGTTTCTGAAGAGAAGCACATGCAATTCTCATTTTTGCTCTACTGTAGATAAAGTATTGTTTTTCCTCTGACTTCTAAGGTATTTCTTTATCTTTGATTTTCTTCAGTTTAAAAATGACTTTTTCTAAGTTTAGTTTTCTGGCATTTATCCTGATTGGTGTTTTGTGAGCTCCCTAGATCTATGGTTTGGTGTCTCACATTAATTCAGAAAAAAATTGTCAGTCATTATTTTTCAAATTTTTTTCTGTTCCTTTATCTCTTCCTTCAGCTTCTGTTATTCATATGATTTATCTTTTGTAATTGCCCCACAATCCTTGGATATTATGTTTTTATTTCCTCTCTCAATCTTTTTCCTCTTTGCTTTTTCAGTTTTATAAGTCTCTATTAAGATATATCTTCAAGCACACTGATTCTATCCTCAGTTATGTTGGTCTACTAATAAGTCTTCAAGTATCTTCTCTTTTTTTTTCTTTTAACCATGCATTTTATTTTCTATCATTTATTTGTTATTCTTTTTTAGAATATTCATCTCTTTGCTTACAAGGCCCATCTGTTCTTGCATGCTGTCTACTTTATCCATTAGAGCCCATAGCCTGTGCATCTCAACTTCATAAGCAATTCTCCTCCCTACACCCCCTCCCTTGAGTGAGATAGGATGGCTGGCATGGGCTAGAGTTGGTTAGTCTGCTTCCTTCCAGGTAAAAGGCTAGGACAGGCTAGAATTCAGTATTTTTATTCCCCATCATGGAAGGCTAGGGTACACTCAAGTTTGGGATTCTCTCAGGTCCTTTAGGCTCTGTAAAACCCCAACTATTTAGATACTAGTGAAATAGTTTTTCCTCAGGGCAGGCCTTTTTAAGAGCAGAATACTGTAGTGTATTTATTTATTTTTCTCTGCCCCTGAGGCAGTGGTCAGCAAACTCATTAGTCAACAGAGCCAAATATCAACAGTACTACTTCAAAATAGACTCGCCCAGGCCGAAAACCGACTTCTGCGCATGGGCCACGAAGTTTCAATCGCACTGAATGTGCACCCGCACGTGGTATTTTGTGGAAGAGCCACACTCAAGGGGCCAAAGAACCGCATGTGGCTCGCGAGCCGCAGTTTGCCAACCACGGCCCTGAGGGAAGCGTGAGGAATTTTTTCTCCAATATCCACTTTGAGAAAATAGTCCAAGACATACTCTAAATCATGAAAAATACAATGAAAAGCCATGTCTCCCCCACCCTCATTGTATCCTAATTCAATATTAGAGACTTAGCAATTATCTTCATGTCAAATAGATGGATCATCCAACTAACTGCATATAAACTTTTCATAATTCTTTTTTACTAGATAAATATCTCAAAAATATGTTATCTACATACTCCTTTTAGTAAAATAAAATTTGGAACATGGCTCCTAATATGTTTACATTTATTTATGGCTTTGTAAAATTATATATATATATATTCATTCCAATACATAATTTTGACATTATAGTGCACAGATAAGACAGACATGAGAAAAATGTAAAATATGTGTGTGTAGGCCCTGGCCGAGTAGCTCAGTTGGTTTGAGCATCATCCTGATATGCCAAGGCTAAAGGTTCAATTCCCCATCAGAGCACATATAATCAGCAATAAATGAATGCATAAATAAGTGGAACAACAAATCTATGTTTTCTCTTCTCTCTAAAATCAATAAATAAAAATTAAAAACAAATGAATGTGTGTGTACTCACACACACTTTTCTCACATACATATAAATGTAAGTTTCTACTTTATGAGATTCTTATACCATAAACACAATGAATTATCCTGAAAGTCCCTGAGTTAAATGCTTCTAATTTTGAGAGCATGCTCTAGATAACTTTTAAGAGCTTTGAGGTGATCCCGCATAGTATTGTTGCATATAGCCTTTTATGTCTTTAATAAAAACTGGATTTCATGGTATATAAATACTAGATAAATTGTGATCTTCAAGAAATACATTCTATTTGCTATAAATATCATACAGATTATTGGACTCTAAAAGACATGAGTTTTAAAAAATTCCTAACAGGGTATTTTTGGCAAGAAGTGTTTTATGTGATTTTGCTCAACTGGGAAAAGCTTAAGAAATCAAACTGCTCTCTCCAGAGAGATTTTCTCCTCAGCAAATATAAATCCCACAAGTTTTTACACATTCCTTTTGTCATTGTGTTTCCCCTCTTACCCCAGTTCTCCAAGAGTCTAGGATTGCTGGGGGGGTATTTCAAGTACTGAAGCACACATTTATTACACTGCAAAAATCATTATAAATAAAACAATATATGAATATATATATACATATATATATATGTATGTATACGTATATGTGTGTATGTCTGACATACACATACATTTATGTAGAACTAAAGTAAAAACAACATTTATCCTTATACTTTTACCTATTTGTGTCCTTATAATTAAAGAATGTCTCTTAAAAAGAGCATATAGGGACTCTTCCCTCTTTATCCAGACTGATTGTATTATTTTCTTGTATAATTTAATATTAACCCCATGACAATGTTAAAACTTTGCTGGCTCAGGTTATTAGCTGTATGTGAATTATTTATAATATCCATTATTTTACAGGAGTCACTCATTATTTTATAACAAAAATTAATCATTTTGTCAAGCATAAAATTTATGCTTTTAGATCTTGTTTTAGAAGTCCTTTATCAACTAAATATTACAATTGCACAACACATTTTTAAATTTCATTTATGTTTAGCTTACATATTGTTTTTAATTTATATAAAGAATGAAATCAATTATTGTGAGATTTATTTTTCAACTTAATTTTTTGTACATTTATTAGGTCAATTTTAACTAATCTCATTTAATAAGCAATCAACTTTAGACCCTCCCTCATTATTGGTACCACCTCTCACATAAACCAACTTCTTACATTTAGTAAAATAAAATATTTTTTTTCTGAACTCTTTATGTAGTTTCAATTGTTGATTGGTTGATGTCAAGAAAAATGTCACAATGTTTTTATTTGCATAGTATTGCACTTTTTATTTAAATGTTTATTTTAAATAATTGATTTGATGTAAGATATCATAAATTCATGAAGCTCATTAAAAATTTTATTAGAGCTTTTATTGTTGATCAGACAGAATAAACTTATTGTGAAATACATATTAATGTCATAAAATAACTTAATTATCCAGATAATTTACACATGTATTTCTCAGAAAAATCATGCAGAGAAACCTCTCTATGTGAAAGTGATAATATTTAAATAGTGAAGGGTAAAAAGGATGCAAAATATGTATTAATGGAAGAAGATTTGACTTTGGTTGGTAGGCATACTATGCAATATACAGATGACATAGAATTGTACACTTGAAGCCTATATAATTGTGTTAATCAATGTCACCCAATTTTTTTTTTAAATTGGGTTGATTTAGTTATCCCATTCTTTCCAGAAAATTACCAAATCCAGATGAGAAAGAAAATACTAATATATGCCAGAATAAACAAATAGAATTTCAGATGTCAAAATGAATAATTGGTTTTTATTTCAATTCTACCAGCTCTTGTAAAGTGATAGCTTCAGCCACCTGCCTCATTATGATCCTTACTATTAAAAACTTGTACCAATATTTTGATGCAAATAGGTGTTTATAAGACTATTTGTTTACATTATTTTTGAAGTATCTCAAAGTATTTCTTATTTAGTTGTCTTGGTTGACAATACACAGCAATTAAAACACAAATTAATACATAAAATATATCATAAATTCATCATTACTATTTGAAAACACTGTACTGTTCTTTGTTCTCTGACAAGGAATAACCATTATTCAAGTGAAATATTAATTGAAAAGATATTACTTTAAGTATAATATATTAAAATAAGGTGACACAATAGATGATATGTATAATTCTATTATTTTGATGGGGTAAGCCTCCATATTTAAATTCAAACTAATTGGAGAGAGGGAAAAGCCATATTTCAGAATATAAATTTGCTATTGTTTTAATTTTAGATATTATAAATCCAGACTACTTAGACCTTGAGTAAATATTATATTTTGGTCTTGTAATAGTGATTTTATGGCATATATTTATATCATATAAAGCCTAAAAAATATGTTATTTGAAAATAATATTAAATTGGTGGTAAAGTACACAGCGATCTCAATCCTACAAGAAGGAATATTCTAGTACTAACTTTTTGTTATTTTAGAATGAGTGGCTAAAAATGTTGGATGAATAAAACTTATGTGCAATATACTATACAAGAGACTATATTAATATATATTAATGTATACAATTTATATTATATTTACATATCAATATTACATCTTTTTAAATAATAACTAATTCTATAATTATGGTCTTATAACTTTTATAAACTCATATTGTTTATCCTTTTTTGAAAGTACTAAGCTAACCATGTGGTAGTTGGAGGTAAAAGTAGACTTATAAGCCTGTTTCATTTTCACATTGAAATATATTGAGCTTTATATCTTCACTTCCTTATTAACTTTGAAATAAATTAAGGAATCATTTTGTTGATCCAAATTTGAATAAATAAAAATTATTAGTGCAAATATTTGTATAGAAATATTACAAATACAAATTTTTACAGTAATTTAAAAAATAACCTTGATTTGGGGACAGTGAAAATGTATTGACTACTGATGAAAATTAACAACCTATTATATTTTAATAAACTACTTTAATTTCAGCTGCATAAATAACACAGAAAAGGACATTTGTTTTAGAAAATAAATTGAAGAGCACATATTTTTCTTTGTTTTTGTGAATGGTTTAAGGTTAACTCGATAGCAAATATGAACTCAGTGTTTTTCTATGGTAGATAAACATCAAATACTCAGCGACAAAATTAATGTTTGTAGTAGACTGATTAGTGCCCCCCCCCCCAAAAAAAAAATTAAGTCCTCACAGAACTTCAGAATAGGACCTTATTTAGAAATAGGACTTAACAAAAGGAAGATAAACAATCCAATCAAAAAATGGGCAAAGGACTTAAATAGACACTTTTAGAAAGAGGACATTCAGAAAGCCAAGAGACATATGAAAACATGCTCAAAGTCACTAATCATCCGAGAGATGCAAATCAAAACAACAATGAGGTACCATCTCACACCTGTCAGAATGGCTATCATCAACAAATCAACAAACAACAAGTGCTGGAGAGGATGTGGAGAAAGAGGAACCCTCTTGCACTGCTGGTGGGAATGTAGACTGGTGCAGCCACTGTGGAATACAGTATGGTGCTTCCTCAAAAAATTAAAATGGAACTTCCATTTGACACAGTAATACCACTTCTAGGAATATATCCCAAGAAAACAGAAACACCAAAAAGAAAAGAGAGATACACCCCTATGTTCATAGCAGCACAATCTACAATAGCTAAGATTTGGAAACAATCTAAATGCTCATCATCAGATGACTGGATTAGAAAACTGTGGTACATCTACACAATGGAATACTACGCTGAGTTAAAAAAGAAGGAATTCTTACCATTTGCAACAGCATGGATGGAACTGGAGAGCATTATGCTAAGTGAAATAAGCCAGTCAGAGAAAGATAAATACCACATGATCTCACTCATTTGTGGACTATAAAGAACATTATAAACTGATGAACAAAATTAAATACAGAGGCAAAGAAGCATCAAACAGATTTTCAAACTACAGTGGGAAGGCAGGGGAGTGTTGTGGGGGGTTAGAGATCAACCGAAGGACTTGTATGCATGTATAAAAGCATAACCAATGGACACAAGACACTGGGGGAGGAGTGGTGAGGGCATGTGCCAGGGGGTAGGGGCACCGGGGGAGGTCAATGGGGAAAAAAAGGAGACAGGTGTACTACTATTTGTAATACTTTAAATAATAAAATATAATTTAAAAAAAGAAATAGGGTCTTTGCAGGTACAATTAACTAAGTTAATATAAGGACATATCAGATTAGGGTAGGCCCTAAATTCAATGATTGTATCATAAAAAGAGGAAAGGGCACACAGACACACAAGGAACAAGACCATGTGAAGATTGTAAACATGCAGCTGTCAGCCAAAGTAATGCCAAGGGTTGCTGACAACCAGTAGAAGTTAGGAAAGAAGAATGGAAAGACTATCCCTCAGATCCTCTGTGAAACCAAGTTTTCTAACACCTTGATTTCAGACTTCTGAACTTCCTGAACTGTGAAAGAGAATTTCTGTTGTTTTAAGCCTCCCAGTTTGTGTTAATTACAAGGGTTAGGCAGTTAATGCAATGCATAACGGTGACAATTACAACTCCTCTACAAAAACACCTACCTACTGCACATCACTTGGAACCTAAAGAGAAAATACAGGGTGTCCCCAAGTCATGTATATACACTTGAACAGCTGATAATTCACTTAATTTCCACTCCTTTTTCAGGTTTAACTGATTTGAAATAATAGGTGCAGCCAGATTAAGCTTTGAACAAAGAAAATTTATGCACTAGAATTTTTAAGGGGACAAATAAAAGATAAAGTTTGCACTACAAAATCTGCAACAGTTGACAAATTGATTCTTGATGTTTGCAATTCCATTGCTTTGCATTATCAGCAGTGCTGGAACCAAAAAGGTCATTGGTTTGAAAACAGGCATTAACAAAAAAAGTCATTCCTGTACATTCTTTTGCACTTTTAAAATGAACTGTATATTAATAAACACTGACTTTATAATCATTCAAAGTGTGCATGCATTGTTGGGTCAACCTATATAATACCTACATATATGAATAATATGTACACAGATACTATATCAATAAAGACAGGATATCTCAAATATCAACATGTTAAATAAAGGCAAGAGAATTTCCAAAGATAGAACATGATAGCTTGAGCTTGAAAGTGGGTTTGAGTTTTATCTTGACTGATGATTAGGACTTGTGAGGAGGCAGATTTGAGAGGATTTCAAGTTTGGTGCTGGAGTGAGCAATGACATAGATTATAAATGTAATTGAAAAATGATTAACACACAAATGTTATGCTTACACAGTATTATCTGGTATGATGTAGAGACCATGAAAGTCTCAGTGACATGATGAAACTTTAAAAGAAAATATTCTGCCTTCTCCTCTTTCTCCTTACTATATTAGTAAATCTAAATATGATTCAGTGTTTATGACACACATAGCGACTTTCCCAGTCTCAATTCCTTGATTCCCTCAGTTCAAATGAAACTGTTCCTTCACTGAGCACTTACATTCATCTCTGCTTTTCCAAGTATATTGAACTTTATCATATCTGTGTTATAATAATGCTGTGGTGTGTTTGTGTATATATTATAGCTCTGTGATTTGACTTCAAAGTTGCTGAAGTAGTCACATATTTTAGACATTTTTTTATCTAGAATACAGCAAAATATATTGCATACATTTGGTGCCTATTAAACATTTGCTAAAGTGAAATATTATATTTATCTATATCCAAACATATTTAAATTTATTGGCAATTTTATATTTATATATGTAACTTCAAGAAAACACTGTAGGTAGAACTTGTATATATTTAAAGGAGATCTGATAAACAACTGCATTTGCAACTGAATGTTAGAAAAATAAGGTATAGCATATATTAGTGTGATATTTAAGGGCATGTATAACAATACCTCTGATATCTGAATATGCTGAATTCTGTGGTAAGTATGGTTAGAATATAAAGTGTAGAGCCAGTTTTTCATTAAGCAAACCAAATGCTTTTAAGTAAGGCTGAATTTACACTGACCATTCATAAATCTTGTCAAAAATTTCAGCAGAGGCAAAAATGAATATAAGTAAATACAATATATTAATATTTACTGTTAAGCATTTATTGCTTTTAAATTTTTTTCTATAATTCTTTGTAACTCAATGTCACAGAGAAATAATTTGAATACAGTAAAACGCTGGAAATACAAATGATTTTAGCAAGCATGCTTCCTTATTCAATTTAAAAGGGGGTGGTTTTTGTTTCCTAAACTAGCAAACTGAAAACAAACAAACAACAGTGTTTTGTTGTCATTTTGCCAAATAAGGTTACATTCACAGTTTCTGGACATCAGAACATGTCTATCAAAGAGGGCATCATTCAGCCTCCTACAGTAACTAATGAAATGTGATTTCAATCTGCAAAGTTAAATTTTAAGCAGATGAAACAGTGATTAAACAAATACTTTAGATAGCTTTTTGAAAAAATATTAAACTGTAACAGTTGTTTTATGTTCTTTTTGTTGCACTTTAACTTCACTCATGGAAATTCACTTATATTTATCCCAGAACAGACACTGCAACATATATGTCAGTACTTAGATTTGGCCCTCAGGGAGATTTTCTTAAGGACATTTTTCTAGTCCAAATGAGGAGGCTGAATGGAGTTTTAAATGTGCTCACAGAGGTGACTCCCATAGTATTTTTCCCCTGTGCCTCACTACAGTTCTGATAAGCAGAGTTCTGAAGTCGTCAAACTCCAGTCTCCCTTTGCCAATTAATCCCCAGCATCTCATTTTATATGCCTGGCAGTCTGTCAATTACCAAAGGTGGCTTTGGCTTTTGTTAAATGTTCACATTTTCATTTTTAATAAGATTCATACTTTTTAACCTAGATATCACCAAAATATCAGTCCTAATAATTGTCATACTTAACATTTTCTCATATATTAACGATATCTATAATTTTATTTATATATCTCCATGCTTCATGAGATTAAATATAACATATTTTAATTTAATATAATAAAATAAATTTAAATTATTCTCCCATTTTCTAAAGGTCAAATGATTCCATTACATCTAATTATGCCCTTTATCTTGCACTTACCATTTCCCTAACTGAAAACCTAGCATAATATTGTGTTACTAGAGGCCCAGTGCACAAGATTCATGCACCTGGGGGGCGGGGGCCCCTCAGTCCGGCCTGCGCCCTCTCATGGTTGCGGGGAGCGGGCTTAAGCCATCAGTCAGACATCCTTAGCGCTGCTGCGGATGTGGGAGAGGCTCCCACCATTTCCACTGTGCTCGCCAGCCATGAGCCCAGCTTCTGGGCTTCTGGCTGAGCAGTGCTCCTCCTGTGGGAGTGCACTGACCACCAGGGGGCAGCTCCTGCATTGAGAATCTGCCCCCTGGTGGTCAGTGCACATCATAGTGATCAGTTGTTCTGCCGTTCAGTCAATTTGCATATTACCCTTTTATTATTATGTTTTTATTTATGTCCTACTTCTGTTTGTTAGAATAAAACTATTAGCCATTGTAGCTCACTTGACTCTACACAAAGAAGAAACAACAAAACAAAAAAACAGGAAGGAAACACAAATACAAGGTAAGAATTTCAAATTTTCAAAAATGCTTTCTCTAATGAGACAATGGATTTGAAATATTTAGTCAGATACATTGAAGTAACTATAAAAAATATCCCAGACACATATATATATATATATACATATATATTATATCATTAATGTTGATATAAATATTATTTGAACACAAAGGCATAATACATCCAAAATTATTGTCAACTTCAATAGTATACTTTAGATCAGTGATTCTCAACCTTCTGGCCCTTTAAATACAGTTCCTCATGTTGTGACCCCAACCATAAAATTATTTTCATTGCTACTTCATTGTTGGGGTCCAGGTCCAGGGGTTCCCAAAGGTGTGGACGGAGTCAGTGAAGAAGGAAGGACATGGAGGCAGTGTTCAGTTGATCAGCATAGTGAGGTTCTCTCTTTATTCTCCTGTTACATCTGTATTTATACCATTTGATTTTAATCCTACCCATTCTATTCCAAAGGTTAGGGCTAGTTATCTCCATCCAAGGTCACTACTCTACTGTTCTGTTAAGCTATAAGGAAGTAACTGAAGGAAATTATCCTAAGTAAAGATTATGTAGCTTAAGCGTGATTGTTCGTAGTTAAAGTGATTAACTACCTGCCTGGTACTTAGTTAAAGGGTTTTACTGATTCCCTTCCTTAGTCCTGTTAATCCCTAACTCCAGGGAAAAATCCCCACCTGGGGAAACAACCTTTCTTGGAGAGGTGATCCTGGTAAAAACACATGGTGCTAAGAAGGGGAGCAAACATATGCCATATACGCCAGGTCCCTTGAAACATAAGCTGTGCAGATGTTTCTTCCCTGCAGCGACTGTGTCAAGCAGCAAGGGTGGACCAGCTTCTAGCAAATTCCCCCATTTTTATTTTTTAAATGACAGCGCGTGTAAATCAGCGGCCACCTCTGGGATTGGGTTGTTTAAGACTCGGAAGAAGACTTGTTTGTGACTTGCCAACAGGTCAGTCTGAGGCTTAACCCTATATCAGCTCCCCACACTTCATAACTGTAATTTTGCTACTGTTATGAATCGTAATGTAAATATCTTATATGCAGGGCGGTCTTAGGCAACCCCTGTGAAAGGGTCGCGACCCACAGGTTGAGAAGCGCTGCTTTAGATCATAATAGACTATATACATAGAATTATAAATTTAATCATGTATTTTAAACTTTAAAATTTTAATGTTATTTTATTTGTATAAGATCAGCAGTGTTCAATCTATGAACACTATATAAGAAAAATTTGTGATGATACTTGAAATTACAAATTTCTGGGCCCCAACCCTCAGTAATTTTGAGTTGGATCTGAATCTGGGTAAAAGGAAAATATTTTTAACAAGCTAATCACATGATGCTTAAGTAGGTGTTAACAGAAAATGCAATCGTACAGGGGTAGGACTTATACAGATTCATATATTTTGAAATTTACTGACAGTTCCATCTTATTTTAAGGAAGTTGATAGAATTATGATTTACCTATGCCAAGCTATTTAAAAAAAATCCCTGCAATTAATATGGGAACTTTATTATTATGTGACTCTGAAAAAGTAAAAATATGCCATGTGTACATATGAAATGTATAGCACAGCCTTTTTTTCTTCATTATAAACTTATGGAAAAACTGTCTAAAAATCAATAACAACATAGCTATAATCTTTGTCATAATTAGCTTGGTTATTACTGTCTGCAGAATGTTTTACATATAATGTGCTATTTAGTTATGCAAGAAGAAGGGGAGGGTTGATAAAGGGAAGGCATGGGCAGAGGACCTGTGATTAAACAAATTTGGAAAATTTGTCAGAAACAAAAGCTTACTTAGTGGCCCATCCCCTACAATGAATCTTGGCAAAGGTTTATCACTTTAAGCAACATTAGATTATTAATATTTGTAGAATATTTCTTGAAATGTGAGACATCATTGTTGACATTGTATTAAAATAATAAATCATTTTGTGTTTGTACAACCAGAATTAAAGCCATTATTTTTTCTTATAGTGCAATTGGCAGGAGTACATTTGAGCCAAAGGAAATAAACATCATATGTTATAAAATGTGAACTGTTGTAAAAATTGATTGCATTTATTCTTAAGTCTAAAATGACGAGTGACATAGTCGATAAATGATGTAGTGTGATGGCTACTTATTTGAGGATAGCCTTAATAGTGTTTCTAGTTTTTACTGAGGGAGGCACATAACAAGGTTTGAGACAATTAGTCATTCCTTGTCTTTTTGTTCTTTCCCTATACTGGGAATGTCATTATACTGTAACATCAAGCTTAATTTCTGTTTGAGTAGTAAAGTTCATGATGTTTCACCTTTATTTATTTATATCAATGTATTTTTATTGATTTCAGAGAGGAAGGGAGAGGGAGAGAGAGATAGAAACATCAATGATGAGAGAGAATCATTGATTGGCTGCCTCCTGTACACCCCACACTGGGGATCAAGCCTGCAATCCTGGCATGTGCCCTTGACCAGAATTGAATCCAGGACCCTTCAGTCCACAGGCCAATGCTCAACATGATGTTTCACCTTTAAATAAGAATTTTCAGAATAAAATATTCCCAGAATTGGTTAATAACACATCAAAGTTAAATAACTTTACTGGATTATTTAAAAAATCTGCGGTTATAATTAAGGTTTTGGAAGTTCATTGGTGTGTTTTTAAATAGCAATGTAGGATAGATATGGATTAAATGTAAATTTTTCTTCTATGAAAGAATAATTATTAAAGTTGAAATATATTGAGTACACTAGAGGCCCTGTGCACAAATTAGTGCACCAGTGCGGTTTCTTGGCCTGGCCTGTGGGATCAGGCCAAAACTGGCTCTCTGACATCCCCCGAGGGGTCCTGGATTGCAAAAGGGCACAGGCCAGGCCGAAGGACCCCACCAGTGCACGATCAAAGCCGGGGAGGGACGCAGGAGGTTGGTCAGCTGGGGAGGGACCGTGGGAGGACTCCAGGGTGTTTGCAGGCTGGCTCACTCAGTCCCAATCAGCCAGACCCCAGCAGCAAGCTAACCTACTGGTTGGAGCGTCTGCCCCCTGGTGGTCAGTGCTTGTCATAGCAAGCGGTTGAGTGGCCTTAGCATATCATTAGCATATTACGCTTTGATTGGTTGGACAGCCAACTGGACGATTGGACAATTAGCATATTAGGCTTTTATTATAGAGGATATGTGCTAATAAATGTGCAAAGAATCTTCAAGAGTAAACTAATTGAATGCAAATATAACCTTTACATAATTGTTACTATTGTCAACCCTATTTTACAGATGGGGCATTGACAAAATGTATATGTAACTATCTCAAGATCTAACAACTAATAACAAAATGTGAGGTGATTCTGACTCTGCTGTATAATATTAAGTCAACGGCTGTATACACAAGATAGATTTAATTAATCTAATTTGTATTTTTATAAACAATGGGCATATTTAAAATAAAACATGTAAATTTACTGTACATAATGTTTCTGTATTCTGGTTTTGAGGCCTGTCTATAAAACTAGTGAGTTAAAATAGAACAACATCACCCTTCAATTTTTACAATGCTTTATTTCTATAAGCAAATACTGTTCTCTAGTGGTAGCTAACATTTCTGAAAATGTGACTTTGTCCTTCACATAAATGGCAAATAATTGTATTTTCTGTCAATCACTTTTATTTTTGCAGTGTAAGCAAAAGGTGCTATGGCTTATTGCAGAATATGAGGGCCATGATGAAAATTAATTTCAATATTCCTTGAAATATGTGAGACATCAATTGTGAAGAAAAGCCTTGAGCATGAACAATGAAATCATAAATTCTCTTGCAATCTGTTCTTTGTATAAAAGAAAAAACAAAGATGAATGTAACTCTAGATTGCATATGTCATCAATAATGCAATGCATTCAACCGACATGAGAAAAAAAAGTGTTTGATGTGTTGAGAACATATACACTAGTTTTATTGAAATGCATATTAAAATTTTGAGGAAACAGCTATTGAGGATATATAAATTGTAATTGATATATAGTAATAAAATATAGATAATAAACAATAGAAGATGGAAATGACAGAACTTAAGGCAAAAAAAGTATAGGAATTAATACTATTGATCGCCTAATCTGCATTGAGAATTACCTATCGTCACAAAATTTGTTGTATTTAATAAAAATATAAGTTGACTTGCTATTTAAAACCTAAAATTAATAACTATTTCTTAACCACCAACATCCTATTATTTCAGCAAAGCCCTCACCCACCACTGAATAACCCATTGCTCAACAATTAGAGATTTGGGGCCTGTCTGGTATTCTCCTGAAGGCTAGAAAAGGGGTAAAAATATTCAGTGGGATAGGATATATTGAAGGAAAAAAATCAATTTGGGAAACAAAAACTTATAAGAAACAAATACGATAAAGATTTAAATAATTACATTTAATAAGCATAAATAGTTTGGATAATAATAAAAGCATAACACATTAAATAATTCTATAGGCAAATGAGAGCTCTGCATGTCAGCATTTCTGAGCTTCTATCATAGAGAACATAATAACTGATTTTTATATAAGAACAGTAAAAAATAATGAACTAAGAAATGGAAAAATAATTATTAAAAAGTGACATGAGCAGAGTAGACCTTTTTAGCTGAAAGGTCAGGACTATGGGTGTGAAAACTTTATTATCATTGTGTATTTAGCTGGAGCAAAATAGTATGTTGATTTTAATTCAATGAGAATGTGTGTATATTTTTTTGTCTTAAAGAAGAAACTACTGATATATAATTAGTTTTAGATGGCAATTTGAGTAAACATAATGTGTTAAACATGACAAAGAGCTTGTGTGATCAGCTTTCTTAACAATTTTATGTAAAACGTAATCATAATAATGTTATATTTTAATTATACTTCACTGCCTTAAAATATGGATAATTACAAGCTCTATATAGTTTGCACACAATTGTGAAATTATTAATAATTTCCCTTACTTTCTTCCCCATGCAAACATTTAAAAATTTAAAAATCAGTCTAAACAATCTTTTCTTCAGGAAAAGGAAAAGGTTATTATACAGTCCTTTATATCATAAGCAATCCTCTATTATAGCTTGTTCTGTGTTTTTTTATTAAATTAATGAAACAAAATTTTAAAAAGGGGCACAAGTTAGAAGAATGTGTCTGACACAAATGTTTTTTTTTACCAAGAGTTATTTTAAAAATTCATATTGTGAAAAGCAGATGAGAAAGTACTTATGTAAAACATTATTATTTTATACTGATAATTAAGATAAAATATCTCTCCTCACCACAAAAATGATAAAATACATTTTCCTATATTTTTTAAACTCTGACACAAACCTGGAGTTGTATGTGCCTAATGCATAAATATAGTTGAAATAAGTAACTATTTGTGTGTTGATATACAAAAATATATTTAAAATATCTACTATTGCTTAAGGCTTTTTTGTTTGTTTGTTGATGTTTTCTTAACATTACATAAAGCTTGATACTAGGGGTTATACATGTTTACCTTAACTGACTTTAACCTCTCTAGAAACATTCTACTTTCTATATAGAAAATTAAATAAAATTGTTTGTATATAAAGAAGCTATCGAAAAGTATGTTGAGCCCTGACCGGTTTGGCTCAGTGGGTAGAGCGTCGGCCTGCAGACTCAAGGGTCCCAGGTTCGATTTCGGTCAAGGGCATGTACCTTGGTTGCAGGCACATCCCCAGTGGGGAGTGTGCAGGAGGCAGCTGATCGATGTTTCTCTCTCATCGATGTTTCTAATTCTCTATCCCTCTCCCTTCTCTCTGTAAAAAATCAATAAAATATATATATTTTTTTAAAAAGTGTGTTGACAAGCATTATTCAGGAAGTATGTGTTGCAGTTAACACAACTATTAGGCAAGCATTCTTAATTTATAATGATTATGGTATTTAGCAGTTGTAAAGAATGTACAACATTAGACTTATTTTTATATTTGTTTTGGCGGACCCCTCTAAATGAATAAAGCTCAATCAACACAACATTTATTCCCAGGTGTACCTAGATCTCAAGTTGTGAAGTACAGGTGAGATTTCCAAAGGATGGGGAGAGCCTGGTAACAGAAGGGCGTCACTGATGGAATCTACATAGAATTGAACAGCTCAGTGAGAATATAATCTCCTAGTTGCTTAATTGTCATTGCTTGGCATTGGTATATTCAGCAGAAGAAGCAAATAATTTGCAGCACAATGCATCGCAAGGAAGAGTCATCCCCATCACTTTTCCTTGACACCTACCTCCAGTAGTTTGAGACATGAGTAGTGGTAAACTTGTCAATATACAATTGAATTTTCTATTCATTCAAGGGGCTGGGAGTGCACAGCAGTTTTATCTGATTGAAAAATTTGAAGTTATATGATACTGCTAACCCTTAAGAACCAAATTTAAACTCATTATATGTGGGAACCTGTCCAAGACTGTGAATGAGTTCTGGTTTTTGTATATATGTGTCATAAAAATTTTACAACCTCTAGTTTTAAAGCCAATTGATTTTGAGATAATAACAGAGGCTTCATTGAAGAATTGCTGCATAGAAGTGCAAACAAATCTCAAAGAAACAACAGATTTGGCAAATAACAGGGGACAGGGAAGAGATTGCATTTAAAAGGGAATGCTTTAAATATGCTTAGAAAATACATTGTAATCCAGGGGATAACATAGAAGGAACAAAGGAAGATAATGTTTAAGGTCACTGTTTCAAATGCTCAAATTATATTTTTAAAAAGTGTGAGACTCAGAACAATTAGGCAAAAGGCTTTCATTAATCTAACACTCTCCTTGGACTCTGACTGGAGAAAAACACTTTATCATTCTGAGTAATCTTGTTTTACATTACTGACTACAAACCTACTGGGCCCTCTATGCTACTTTACTACATTCTCTTTATCTACCAATTTTTTTTCAAGCTCCTAAATCATTCTTTCATTCCTTATATCTGTCTTTAAATCACTAACACTCATCTCCTTACTGTTAGCTGGTCACTTTGCTTCCCCTTTCACTGAGAGTATGGATTCAAGCAAAAGAAATCACTGTATCCATGTACTACTACATGTTTCCACACAATCAGTGAGATTCATCATTCTCTCCTGTTAACAGAAGGACTATCTGTGCTCTGCTAAATCTAGTTTGTCCATTTTTGTCCTCAGTTCCATACCTTTTTACTTATTCAAGCAGGGCCCCCAGAAAATGACCCTCTCTTCCATAAATTGTATTTTACTTGGATTCTTTTTTAGATCATTCTATCAACTAACAAGATTTAATCTTATTGAAAACAAACAAACAAAAACTTTAAAGCAACTTTTTAATCAAATTCCAATTCCTTCTACCTTCTGCATAGCTTTTCTGAACTGTCCTTATCCTTCTTTATTTTTCTGTTGCTCAGATGCATCCAGTCTCTTACCTCAGAACATTTGCTCATGCTCTAAAGTCAACCTGGAATTCCTTCTATTTGATAACTATAGTATTCTACACCTAGATCACTTTCACAGAGCCTGACATGGAACAGACTGAGAGATCTCAGAACTTATATGCATACTAGAGGCCTGGTGCACAAAATTCATGCACAGGTAGGGTCCCTAGGCCTGGCCATCGATCAGGGCTGATCAGGTTCTCCACATCCTGTCTCCCTGCCTCCCTACCTTCCCACCTCCTCCTTCCCTCTCTCCCTCAGCACCCCACCACTGCCTCTGGTCATCCACCATGTTCCCTGCTGCCCCCTGGTGGTCCACGCATGTCATAGCAAGCGATGGAACTCCCATTCTCCCAGTTGAACTCCCATGGGGACACATTGCATATTAGCTAGATAGATAGATAGATAGATAGATAGATAGATAGATATAGAGATAGAGAGATATAGATATTCATAACCCATGGGCACAGACAATAGTGTTGTGAAGGCCTGGGGTGGGCAGAGCCAAGTGGAGGGGGGCAAAAATATGGAGAACATCTATACTACACTCAACAATAAAAATAAGTTTAAAAAAGATTTGGCAAGTCTGAAAAGACTCTGGGTGGGTGTGGAAGTACTTTGGTGCTATAATAGACTCTGTGTTCATTGCCCTTCACTGCCCAGAGCAAGATATATACTTATGACAGAACCCTCCAATTAGGCTATTCTATCTGATGCTGTGAAGGTTGTTCTGCTGGTCAGGTTCTGGAATCTACCTTAGGAACTCAAAGCAAAACACAAAAGGGACTACTGAGAATGAGTGTTGTAGAAAAATCAAAGTGGCAAAACTTTTATTTGTAACTGATTTTTAAGAAATGTCTTTATCATTATGCAGTGATACTTTAAAATCCACTTTAGATTTAGGTCTTACCAAGTTGTATATGTCATGGTTCTCTAGAAAATAAACAAACTGAACCTAAAAAATTTGTATATAAAAACACATTCATGACATAAACAGATGGAAGAACATATAGTGTTCATGGATTGGTAGAATCAACATCATCAAAATGTCCATACTACCCAAAGCAATCTATAGATTCAATGCAATCCCCATTAAATTACCAATGGCATATTTCACAGATCTAGAACGAACGTTCCAAAAATTCATCTGGAATAAAAAAAGACCTCGAATAGCTGCAGCAATCCTGAGGAAGAAGAACAAAGTAGGTGGGATCTCAATACCAGATATCAAACTGTATTATAAAGCCACTGTTCTTAAAACAGCTTGGTACTGGCACAAAAACAGACATATAGATCAATGGAATAGAACAGAGACCCCAGAAATCGACCCAAACCACTATGCCCAATTAATATTCGACAAAGGAGGCAAGAGCATACAATGGAGTCAAGACAGTCTCTTCAATAAATGGTGTTGGGAAAATTGGACAGATACATGCAAAAAGATGAAACTAGACCACCAACTCACACCATACACAAAAATAAACTCAAAATGGATAAAAGACTTAAACGTAAGACGGGAAACCATACAAATACTAGAGGAATCCACAGGCAGTGAAATCGCAAACATATGCCGAAGGAATTTCTTCTCTGATAATGCTCCTAGGGCAATGGAAACAAAAGAGAACATAAACAAATGGGACTACATCAAAATAAAAAGCTTTTGCACAGCAAAGGAAACCATCAACAAAACAACAAGAAGACCCACTATATGGGAGAACATATTTGCCAATGATATCACCAATAAGGGTTTAATCTCCAACATTTACAGGGAACTCATGAAACTTAACAATAGGAAGATAAACAATCCAATCAACAAATGGGCAACGGACCTAGATAGACACTTTTCGAAAGAGGACATACAGAAGGCCGAAAGACATATGAAAACATGCTCAAAGTCACTAATTATACGAAAGATGCAAATCAAAACGACAATGCGGTATCACCTCACACCTGTCAGAATGGCTATCATCAACAAATCAACAAACAACAAGTGTTGGAGAGGATGTGGAGAAAAAGGAACCCTTCTCCACTGCTGATGGGAATGCAGACTGGTGCAGCCACTATGGAAGACAGTATGGAGTTTCCTCAAAAAACTAAAAATGGAACTCCCATTTGACCCAGTGATCCCACTTCTAGGAATATATCCCAAGAAAACAGAAACACCAATCAAAAAGGATATATGCACCCCTATGTTCATAGCAGCACAATTCACCATAGCTAAGATTTAGAAACAGCCTAAGTGCCTATCAGCAGATGAGTGGATTAAAAAACTGTGGTACATCTACACAATGGAATACTATGCTGTGGTAAAAAAGAAGGAACTCTTGCCTTTTGCAACAGCATGGATGGAACAGGAGAGCATTATGCTAAGTGAAATAAGCCAGTCAGAGAAAGATAAATACCACATGATCTCACTCATTTGTGGATTATAGAGAACAACATAGACTGATGAACAGGGACAGATACAAAGACAGAGAAACAGTGATCAGACTATCAATCCCCAGAAGGAAAGTAGGGGTGGGGGGAAGGGGAAGAGATCAACCGAAGGACTTGTATGCACGCATATAAGCCAAACCAATGGACATGGACAACAGGGGGATGAGAGCATGAGTGTGTGTGTGGGGGAAGGTTTGGGGTTAATGGGGGGGATGAGGACACATTTGTAATACCTTAACTAATAAAGAATTATATAAAAAATAAAAAAATAAAATAAAATAAAAAGACATTCATTTTAAGAAATTTTCTCATGTGATAATGAGGAGACAGAGGGAAGCTAGGTAGACAGAGACAGGGACCATGGAGCTGGGAGGAAGTTAAACTAGGCAGAATCACCCTAACTGGGCAGGGAAGCAAGGGCACTCATTCACGAGAGAGGCATGAACTTTAGGAAGTATGCAGAACACCAATGACAAGGCATATTAACCAATCCAAAGGATACTGCTAAGGCAGAATTATTTGAAAGGACCAAATAGGAGCTAGCAAGACTGTACCCACCCCCAAATTAAAAGGCTTGCTCTTTCTCTTGGGCACAAGCTCTCACCCTCATCTCCCCAGAATGCCATGGATTCCTGACTTGCATTCCTGTGGTGGGGGAGCACATCCCTGCTCCGACATGGCTTATGGCCATGTGGGCCTCCACACATGGACTATTAGACTTTAATTAGCTTGGATGACAAACTACTCCCGACTGTAACAGGGAAAGGAAGCTCCGGACACTGGGCTGCTCCTGGAACCCCAGCTGCACCTTTTCTAGGACTGGCTTCTCCCAATAAGCTTTGCTCCCATCATTGACTTTGTCTGCAACTTCATTCTTAGATTTTTGAGAGACAGGAACTGGGACTCAAACAACACCCAACATTTTTGGTATCAATAAGGGAGGTTGGGAAGTCAAACATTTACAGGGTGGGCTGGCAAGCCTGAGACCCAGAGAATGCTGCAATTCAAGTCCAAAGGCTGTCTGCTGCAGATTTCCCTCTTGCTGCATAGGAGATGAGTCTTTTCATCAATTCAAACCTTCCACTGATTGGATGAGGATGACCACATTATGAAGGACAACCTGCTTTACTCAAAGTCCACTAATATATATGTGAATCTTATCCAAAAATACTCTCACAGAAACATCTAGAACAATGTTTGGCCAATATCTGGACACAGTTGCCCAGCCAAGTTGACACATAAACTTAAATATCACACACAATGATAAAATTTAAATCTTAGCTTTAATGAATGCCTCTGATACTTCAAAAAGAAGTAAGCTTAGTACTCTTGCACAAGCTAAATATATTTTTTCTCCAAGTATTATTATTTAATATGCTAAACCAGCTTGAGTTTACTACAGGTTATATAAATCTTTCCCCAGAGATAAAAATTCTGTGGTGGTCTTACTTTCTCAAACTCAGTAGAGACCCAATCATAGAAATATATAAACTAAAGCTATAAATGCATTTATGAAGCATATAAATTTAATCTCTCATTTAATATTGTGTTTGCTCTAAAATGACAAATAGTGCCTGCTAGTCCAAGACTTACTTGAGAGTAAACTTTTGTACATGTAAGAAAATGATATAATTGATTATTTGCTACATATTAAAATACAGTTTTTTGCACTAACACTATAGTCACTGATATTGTTCACTAGGAATTACAACCTAGTTTAAAATAAGGTTTTAAATGAACAGATGCTGGCTCTGTGAATAACACAGAAAAGACTATGTAATAAATGTGAGATTTAGTGGTATTATAAACATTCAGCTGGTGGGTCTCATAACCTATATTGGACTTACGTTTGCAGTAGAATGATAAAAAAGGTATAGATATAGTAAAAAAAAATGATTTATTAAGTAAGTCAAGTCCTCCATTTTATATACAAGGAACTTTACCAGAGTATAAGTACTTATCCCATTAAACTTTCACTGACAGATGTGAACTGGCATGTAAATCTCCTAATACCAGTCTCTGGGCTAAAGAAATAAACTGCAATCACCCACATTCCCACAAAGGAAAGTCATAACCTTTTCAGGTTTTTCTTATTTGAATGTGTTTGTTGTTGTTTTTTTGTATAGGAAGTGAAACTTGATAGAAGAAATTATGTCCAATCAATTTAACCCTGTCCCAATTACTTCACTTCCTTTAATTAAAGTGGACCATTATAAATGTGGTTTTGTTATTTCAAATGAAATTTAGCCTTGGCATAATATATATTTTCTTAATTGTATATATATATATATATATATGTGTGTGTGTATATATATATATATATATACATATATATATATATATATACAATTAAGAAAATAATTTGGCATGTGATTTCTATATTTTTATGATTTATAAACATAATTGTGCAGTGTATTTTTACTGCTCAAAATTTTATTTCTCAGATCCACATCAATATAGATTGATATCAATTTTATCTTAATATTAATCATTAATATTTAACATTAATGACAATCTTAATTTTGACATTGTTATCAGATACAATTTATTTATCCATTTTTCTACTTTCAATGATTTATTTTTATAAACAAAGATACAATAAATATTCATAAGCCTTTCTAAAATTTTCTCTTCTTTTATATGCCTACTGACTCCCACAGATACAAGTGACTACAAAGCTCCCATGATGGTATGCTTTGATTCTGTTTTCTCTACCTTTTGTATATCTACTGTACGGTTTTGCTTTGCAGTTATCATAAGGCTTATATTAATTATCATCTAGATATGTCTATTTCAACCTGATAACAATTTAACTTCCATCACGTACAAAAATGCTTTTACTCCCCTCCTCCACTTTTAAAAATGTTTTTCATATGATCACTTACCTCTTTTTATATTGTGTCTATTAACAAATTATGATAGTTATAATTATTTTTAACGCTTTTGTCCTGTAAACTGGTGCCTTAAACCTTTTTTGTCTCATGGCACACATAAACTAATTACTACTAAAATTCCGTGGCACATCAATCTAAGGGAAAAGAGGTCAGTGGCTCTTACTACATAGTCAGGTGTGGCATGTTTTTAAAAATTCTTGTGGCGCACCAGTTGGAAATTGCTGCTCTAAACCTTTATAGTGAGAGACTTAAGGAGAGACTTAAGTGACGAACCCACCGCCATAAGGTAATCTTTTTCTGAATTCGAGTATAACTTACCTTTAGCAGCATGTCTGCAGGTGGGCCTGGATTCGGGTCCACTGGGGCCTACCAGCCGCGGGGAGCACAGGGTGGGCTGGGGTCTGGATCCACTGCGGTCCAGTGAGCGCCAGGCCGGCCAGGTACCTGGTTCGGTGGGAGCCCCCGGAGGCTGAGGCCGAGAGAGTCCCAGGGCGCCCCAAGTCTGGAGCCTGGAACCACGGAGTCAGTCTGAATCCTGGGCCTCCGCTGGCCCTTCATGTTAATCGGCCTTGACCAGCCCGGCACTGGGCAGGCGGGGGACCTGGGCCTGGAATCCGGCCTCCAGGCTGGGGCCATGGGGTTGGCCTGGCGCTGAACAACCCGAGTCCGAGGACGGAAGCTGGCCACAGTCAGGTCGCGGAGTGGGCAGCTGGTACAAGTGCACAGGTGGCCTCGGGCCCAGGAGCGGTCCTCGTGCACGTTGGGCAGGTGCGGATCTGAGGCTGCGGGAGCCAGTCTAGTCTCCACCTGTGAGAGCCGGCCTGCAGTCTCCACCCGCGGGAGCCGGGTCTGCAGTCTATCCCCGCGGGAGCCGGCCTGCAGTCTCCACTCGCGGGAGCCGGCCTGCAGTCTATCCCCGCGGGAGCCGGGTCTGCAGTCTATCCCCGCGGGAGCCGGCCTGCAGTCTATACCTGCGGGAGCCGGCCTGCAGTCTATCCCCGCGGGTGCCGGCCTGCAGTCTATCCCCGCGGGTGCCGGGTCTGCAGTCTATCCCCGCGGGAGCCGGGTCTGCAGTCTATCCCCGCGGGAGCCGGCCTGCAGTCTCCACCTGCGGGAGCCGGCCTGCAGTCTATACCCGCGGGAGCCGGCCTGCAGTCTCCACCCGCGGGAGCCGGCCTGCAGTCTCCACCCGCGGGTGCCAGCCTGCAGTCTATCCCCGCGGGAGCCGGCCTGCAGTCTCCACCCGCGGGAGCCGGCCTGCAGTCTCCACCCGCGGGAGCCGGCCTGCAGTCTCCACCCGCGGGAGCCGGCCTGCAGTCTCCACCCGCGGGAGCCGGCCTGCAGTCTCCACCCGCGGGTGCCGGCCTGCAGTCTATCCCCGCGGGAGCCGGCCTGCAGTCTCCACCCGCGGGAGCCGGCCTGCAGTCTCCACCCGCGGGTGCCGGCCTGCAGTCTATACCCGCGGGAGCCGGTCTGCAGTCTCCACCCGCGGGAGCCGGCCTGCAGTCTATACCCGCGGGAGCCGGGTCTGCAGTCTCCACCCGCGGGAGCCGGCCTGCAGTCTATACCCGCGGGAGCCGGCCTGCAGTCTATACCCGCGGGAGCCGGCCTGCAGTCTATACCCGCGGGAGCCGGCCTGCAGTCTCCACCTGCGCGGAACAGCTTGGTCCGCAGTGCTTCCCTGGTCCTGGACTCCAGGAGAAAGGTGAGTTGAAAGCCTTCATCCAGAGGTGTCGGCCTGGAACCTTGGGCCTGGGCGGGAGCCGGGGTTCCTGGGGACTTGACCGGAACGCGGGTCACAGGCACTGTCCATGCTGTGGAAGCGTCAGAGCTGGTGTCCTGGGCGACTGCATTCGGGAAGCCAGATTCGCGGGGACCCGGGGACAAGAGCTGCCTGCATGGGGTCTGCGGCAGCCGGGGAGCTGGAGTTTCCGGGAACCTGGGGTCAGCGGAGCCGCCTGTGGCCGCAGGAGTTGGGGAGTTGGCCTGCACTGAAGTGGGCCGGTGGTGGCGGGCGCCTGGGTTCGCAGGGCGCAGGGGGCCTGGTGTCATAAGAGCTGCCTCAGCCACATGGGCCACCTGCTGCTTCTCGGTGAACCTGCGGCCCCGTGTAGGAGCCCGGGGGGACCCGGGACCGGAGCTGGCTGGTGCCAGGATGGGCGGAGCCTGGATTCGGGGGAGCCCGCAGGGAGCCATCTAGGGCCACAGAGTCGTCCTGCTGCTGGGGTGACCTGGCTTCATAGGGTCCCCGGTGAAACTGGGTGCTCC
>NW_005871048.1:56937332-56939448 GCF_000147115.1 Myotis lucifugus | reverse complement strand
TAGCAGTATGTTAGGGAAACCAAAACTTGTGGTGTGAGAAGGCCAGGTGCCTGGAATTCATTGCTGGCCTCCACCTGCAAACATGAAATGTTAAAGATGATGCTTATTCCTCAAATACTTGCTTTGAAAAATAAGTAAATGACCGTAAATTCCTTCAAATAGTCTTGACTGTATTTTGTTTAAAAGCTGTTTCTTTATTGATAGCTCACCAATGAGAAATGATGGGCAACGTGAGGGAGAAGGTTAAGCTGTTCAGGGTGAGTTTAAGTGCAGATTCAGAAAGAGCTCTTAATGAAATACAGTGCGGGATTGCTCTACTCAGTGGTTCTCAACCTTGGCTGCACATTAGAATCACCTGGGAAACTTTTTAAAATCCTGATTTCTGGGCCTCATCCTCCGGAAATTCTTTCTTTGTTACTAATGTTGTGGCCTTACCCCATAACAAAGAAACAGAATTTTCGGAGGATGAGGCCCAGAAATCAGGGTTTTAAAAAGATTCCCAGGTGATTCTAATTTGCAGCCAAGGTTGAGAACCGCTGCTCTAACCTGTAATGGACTCTGGGCCTAGTTTCTTTGGCATCTACATTGCTTACACCTGAGGCAATGAGTGTGTGACTGAGGACCACTAGAGTGTGAGTTTGTGGAGGAGTGCAAGGGTTATGAGATTGAGAAATGCTAACGCCAGTTTAATCTTTATGATATGCAAAGAAGGGACCAAAAATGATGCCTTAGAATTGGATCCCTTATGACTTGAAGGGCAGTTGACCTAAATCCCTCTATTGGAGGAAGAATAACTGTCATGCAGACTAATCGCCTACAGAGACATAATAAGGTAACAAGTTTACACAAAAAATTGCAGAAAAGTTGTGGCTTTTTAAGTTTCTAGTGAATTCTCTTGAGCCTGGAGGCACAGGGTTTGTGGGAGGATACTTTAACTTAGTAATGAACTTACTCTAGTAGCTTTGGGTCTTGAAAGCCTCTCTTTTTCCTGGGCTACAGGCCTGCCTCTGGGGGAACTTCCCATTTTTGTTTTTGTTTCTGTTTTTTAAGGCGCATATACATAATAGGAGGCTTGCCTGATTTTGTTTCTAACTGGAGAGTAATGTTGCTATTTAAACTCTGGACTTTGCTTTGTTCTGTGTCTGGTCCTGGATCCCCACTGAGGGAAGCATTGTCTGGTCAGTCCCCTCCCTGGGGATTTGCATTCTTATCCTCTGAAGAGAGAAAAGTTACATTTCTATCTTTTGACTCAGGAAAAGTCCTTTGGCCCTTCTTTGTTAACATGCTTGACCTGAAGACCTCTGCACGCACACATTTCATCTGTTCCACTTACTAGCCTTTGATTTCGGTTTCCATCGCCCCTCTCCAGAGGGCTCCTGGAAGGACATTGGCCCTCAACTCACTGACCCCCTTTATCACTCACAGAAATATGGCATTGCTATATAGCCTATGTACCAGAAAAGTATTTATTAAGATTTATGTCTGTTAACTCATTATTTTTCTCTGTTTACCTATGTAGTACAGCTATTTTTACTTTGCTATAAACTATGCTTTTGGCATAAAACCACTTTGACTGACACTGGCCAATGTTTTAGAATTTCGATTACCCTGGTACCCCTTCTCTTCAGAATTTAAATTTGCAGTTTCTGAAGCCAAGACACAACCAGTCTGGGACTGTGTGCTTCTCTCCTTCTGATTCATGTCATTTCTCAGCCACCCAACTCGGGTAAAATAGGATTGGCTTTCTTCCTGAGAACATAAGGGCCACTCTTTCAATTATATATTGAGGTCTTTTTACCCATGGTATATGCTAATGATGAACATTCAAATAGGCATGCCTGGATCTTGCAAAGAACGTTTAAATATTTAATACAGTTTTAATTTAAATCACTGTTTTGAGCAGTGTATGGCCATCAGCACTGCCAGTGTTTTCTAGGGCTGTGCGGTGTAATGCAACCATCACTAAGCACAAGTGGCTTTGAGTAATTGAAATGTAGATTGTTTTAAATTCAGATATGCTTGTAAATATAAAATACATAGCATATTTTCCAGAATTATTATTATAATTTATTAATATACTTCTATAATATTTATACTGATTATATGTTGAAATGCC
>NW_005871048.1:56871410-56936489 GCF_000147115.1 Myotis lucifugus | reverse complement strand
GAGTACTCGACCTCTGTGCATCTCCTATTTCTGTGAAATGAAGTCGATAATACTGCTTATGTCTCAGAGTTGTTGTGCGGATCAGGTGAGATTACTGATGTGAAGCATCCCTTCGCAGTGTCTCACGTGCACCAGCACTCAATATGTATCACCTGTGTTTGCGGTCATTAAGCCTGGGATGCTGCCCTGTCTGCTATTGCTGGCTAGTAGTTCTACAGGTGTGCCAGTTTCTCTGTGAAAATCACGGCTGGATCTTTCCCAGAGCACTGTGTGATTCGGTGGACTGTCATATTCTCTTTGGTCATCAAATCAATGTGCAGGCCTTCAGTTCTGACCATATAAAGTTTACTGGAAAATTTTGATAAACAGCAACTCAGGACCCAGCACAAAAATTAATGCTCCTTGATGTTAAAAACAAGAGGGTTGTAAATTAGGAAACAAACACATCTACTGTACTGTAATATTTAAATGCCTTCTCATAAAAAGTTAAGATTACTTAAGATTCTCATTAGTCCAACATCAAAAAAATGATAAATATTAATATTTGCCATCAAAGGAAAGCTTAGAAATCAAAGCACAGTAAACAACTGTTGTATTTCAAAGATTACATGAAACTGAATGAACTTAAATATAACACCACCAAAACTCTTTATTTAAAAAAAATTCTCTGTGAGGCAGTTTAATTATTTGTATCCAGTGCACAAACAAGGGAAGATGTGCCCTTAGTAAGAAAGGATTCAAGGGCCTTTCTGATTCAGAACATGTTCTTAAAGACTTTGGCTGCGGTATGTTTGGGTCTACAGAGGAGACCCACATGTGCTGTACCAACCACCTTCTCCATTTTTCTCCAGTTCTAATTCAGGAGAATCATATTGGAAATTGGCTCTAGGTAGATCATGAAAGGGCACAGAGTACTTCCTGTCTTCTCTGTGGATTCCTTGCCCAAGCTTGTCTATTTTTCCACATCCTGAATGTTCCAGAGTGTGTACAGGGTCAGGAGGGAAGAGAGGGAGAGCTGACAGGATGATGCCATCCTCCTGAGGCTGTCAGGCTTTCCCTTCAAGCTGCCACTGTGCAGGGACCGCTCACCCAATGTGAGAGGCCCTTGTCATGTGACCGGAGGGACAGAGTACTGGGATCAGGAGACCTGGGCTTTAGTTCTGGCTCTCTCTTTGGTCCTCACTTTCCACATCTGTAAAGTGATGGCCTTGAGTCTGGTAATTGTCAAGTTCTGTGCCTCCCCAACATCCTGAGTCAGGTGGAGAGCTTCGGGGCAATTGCATGGCATGGCTGGCTTTAGGGCCAGACTGACCTATAGCTTTCCTAAGCTAATTAACTTAAGTTCTCACCTGTATTTTACTATTTTTAATGTTTTTATTGAGGTAAAATTTATAAAACTAAATGAATGATTAATCATCTTAAAGTGTAAAATTTGGTGTCATTTATCACATTTGTAATGTTATGGAACCATCACCTCTATCAAGATACTTTTATTATTCTAAAAGGTTTTGGAATCAGGCAAGCTCCTGCTCATGAGAATGCCTGTTTGCTCATGTGGTTTTAATTTTGAGGGTGGGATGACCTCAAGTCACATTTTAGAATGCCAGTGTTGGGGTTCAGAGAACAGTGTAGACACCATTCTTCTCACTGTTCTGTCTTCATGCCTCATCGTCTCATATTCCACTACCCCAGGTCTTTGGGTAAGTTGTTCATATTACCACCATCCCTGTACAATGTGTTCTGGAACCAAATTCCTAAGTACCCTTAAAAGTATGTGTATATACAACTTCTGATTGTTACACTCTAACATGATATGAAAATTAATGGACCTGAACTTGTTTGTTTTTTTTTTTTTGGTTTGTTAGCACTCAGATACTCTAAAAAGAGGCTGTCCCACAATACAGTCTGATAGTTATCACTATTTCCATAGAGATCAAGTGCAATAACCCCTTTGACTCCCAAGGCATGTGCTTCACTTTGCACTTCATCACAATCACACATGATAGCTTGATTGATTATAACATAATGGATTACAAGCACTCCATTTCCTATAGGCAAGGAGATCAGCACTACACTCAAGCCAAATGCCATGATCAAAATATTTTCAAAACCTCATCTGTTGGGTCAATCTCTAGGAACCACTTCTGCTATCAGTTATATTATACTTGGAGATCCATCCATAAACAAACACAACAGTAATTTGATAAGGAAAAATATATAAATGCTTGTTAGCAGGTGGTCAAAATAACAGGAAATTATATATGAGGAAGACCAGATAATTCCAAAAAATGCCCTAAGGCTGAAGGGGCATATCCAAGAAAGGGAGAGTCTTAGAAGAAAAAGGTACTCCATAAACCTGGATTCAAACTTCAATAGATAGGGTGTGTTTTAAATCCACTAGATGGTTAAGAAGCTGCAGAATGATATGGTAAACAGAGAACAGCTTTCTGGGATGCTGGCAAATTACCAAGTATAGTCCTTGTGGGGATTGCTGTTTAAAAGGCAGTAGTAGAACTGGTTGTCTTGCCAAAAAGTTGCCAGACAGATTCTGGAGAAGGGGTGGGGTGTTGACTCATCAGAAAGCCATCACGGGGACATATCTGGATAGGGGTCTGGGATGCCCATAGAACTCATCAGCTGCCTTTAGGAGTTTTGCTGAATTCACATTTCTAAAATGTTCACACAGAGGTGCCACTATGTGAAAGGGGTGTTGCCCTGGAGGAAATTGTTCATGAGAAGTTGCCAAGTGTTGCTGGCTGGAGAATCACCACTGAAAAATAGCCACCCACTCTGCAGGGGCAGAACTAGATGAGCATACTGAAAAGGGAAAGGGAAAAAAATTATATTCTCTTAATGTCCTTAAACTACCATCAACCAACAATGATAACACTTTTCTGGATACAAAGAAGTATTATAAAGCACAGATCCATTATCAAAGAGCAGATGAAACATCACATTTAGAGCTGAGCCCATCCATTGTTAACGGTATAATATACTCTAGAGAAATGTCATTTTTAACAGTCAAGATACTTCGTAAATTCAAATCATTGTGTGGAATCATACCCAAAATATCCTACAATCTCAGAATATATTATTTAAAATTTAACAATGATGGAGTTTATATCAACTTCCTTAGCCAATGATTCTTAAAAAATCATTCATGAGCATTTGGAAATTTCTTAAAAAGATAATTGTGTTATCAAGTCTGATTTGATTTGGCATATCTGTGTAGTTCCATAAGTAAAAGAAGTTAACATTCTATAAATCTATAATTTATTGTTATAATTCAATGCAAATGATTTGTCCAGCTTGATTTGAGTCAACTGCACATGCAATGTAAGAGAAAAGAATCACATAGCTGGCAAATCCACACTTCTAGTCAGTACTTGGGAGGAGACTGGGGTGGGGGGGTTGGGGTGGGCAGGGAATGGTGTTGAGAGCACAAAGAATTCTAAAAAATAATATATGTGGTTTAAAACCCAATAACTTATAATATAGAAATATTTTACTGACTAGGAAAGTTTTTTAGTATAATATTTTCAGTTATTCAAAATTAATACCTTGTTTATGTAACCAAAGCCATCTGTTTTTTGCAGACTTGACATGAATTGGAATGTATGCATGGTGAAGTACATAACCAGGTTAATGATGAGATTAAAATTATGGTGTTAATATCACAATGAGGAGTGTAATATTAGTAGTTTTGAAAAAGAGTACTTTCAACAAATATGATCTGATTATATGATAACTGAAAAACTGTAGTTTTCTGAGTTATCTTATAATCCAATATATAAGTAAGACTTGCTGAGTAAAGTAAAGGCCTTAGAAATGGGCAATTATTTTATCCCAGGGCAAAATTTGAAAGTCTATCATTCTAAATCAAAAGGATAAAGTGAGAAGGTTCATTAGATAAGGGTAAGAATCTAAAGGGCAAATGATATGAGAAGGTTCATTAGAGTAGGGAAAGTCCATGTTGCTCCAATACAGTGTTAGTGAAAAAAGAGACAACAGTAGATAAACATACAGACTTGGGAGTCAGTTTGCTGGGTTTGAATTCAGGCAGCAAATTTACTTACAAAAGGTGTAAGTAAATTTACACCTTTAAATTGGACAATTAAAGTACAATGTATTCTAGTTTACTGACTTCATGAAACCTATATCAAAGGATAATCATCTGTTTTATTAAATACTAAAGGTCTGGTGCACAGATTCATCCAGAGCGTGTCTGGCCCCTCTCGCCCAGTCTGGATCAGGGCCGGGGACCATGGGAGGGCTCCAGGGCGTGTCTGACCTGTGTCGCCTTGTCCCCATCGGCAGGACCCCAGCAGCAAGCTCACCTACCAGTTGGAGCAGCTTCCCCCTTGTGGCCAGTGGGTGTCATAGTGACCGGTCGATTGGTTGAATGAACGGTCAGACACTTAGCATATTACGCTTTTATTATATAGAATTTTCTTATTTTCTAAAAATTGCTAGTAACTTTACTTTTCCATTTTTGATCAAGTTTTAAGCAATTTTATTATGTTTATTCATTGTTTCTTATAATTTATCTGCACTGTTTTTGCGTAGTCTATATACACAATCCTAACAAGTGGTTAATGAGATATCTATTTATTTATTTATTTTCCTTGTAGCTTTTTTTTCTTATTTGTTAGTTTGTTACTTTGAGGTTGAGCTTCTGTCCCTGGAAGGGTGTATCTATATGTGTTTTGTCCAAAAAACTCACAGTTTTGTGGACTAATGTACCAAGAACCCCTGATCTTTGAAATTACTGCACTCAAATTCTCACCTCAGTGTTTTCCCAACTCAGTTTAGCACCTTAGTTGCCTTTTCTGGAGTTTGTAGATTAGTCTAGAGCACTGAGGGATAAAACACATCACTTCAGGATTTTTTTTTTTTTTTTGAATCTTGGTTGCAGAAACAAGTTTCTGATGCTTTCATATTTTTTAAAATTAACATGGTGGTAGTATTTTAATTGGCCCAACATCACCAAAATCTGAATCTGCTGTGCACCACTGTGGTATTTTATAGACACAAATGTTCGGCTCCTTCTTGATGAAGTTACCAGGCTTGTATATACAGGCTGTGTGGAATGTTACCATTAGAAGCGTGAATGACTTCTGAAACTCATATTCAGTAGCATTTCTAAAGAATTGGTGCTCAGGTACAGATAGGTTAGACTCAGAAAAATTAAGACAAATGAGGGAAACTGGATAGGATAGTGTGATTGGAACTAATATGGAGTAGTTCTATAATGCATCCTTTTCTGATACAGTCAATGAGTTTCTCCTTTCTGGGATGAATATTTATATTTTTTCTTATCCTATATAATAAATCCTAATATGTTAAGTGTCCGGTTGTGCAGTCAGCCATTCAACCGATCAAAGCATAATATGCTAATGATATGCTAAGGCCACTCAACCGCTCACTATAATGTGCACTGACCACCAGGGGGCAGATGCTCTGACTGGTAGGTTAGCTTGCTGCTGGGGCTGGCTGATCGGGACTGAGTGAGAAGGGAAGGACATGCCCTGGAGCCCTCCTGCAGCTGGCCAACTTCTCATGTCCCTCCCCAGCCCCCAATCATGCACCGGTGGGGTCCCTCAGCCTTGCCTGCACCCTCTCACAATACAGAACCCCTCGGGGGATGTTGGAGAGCTGGCTTAGACCTTACGGCAGAATGACCAGTTGCTATGACGTGTACTGACTACCAGGGGGCAGACACTAAATGCAGGAACTGCCCCTGGTGATCAGTGCACTCCCACAGGGGGAGCACTGTTCAGCCAGAAGCCGGGCTCACGGCTGGTGAGCACAGTGGCGGTGGTAGGAGCCTCTTGCATCTCTCCGGCAGCACTAAGGATGTCCAACTGATGGCTTAAGCCATCAGTTGGACATCCCCCCAAGGGGAGTGGGCCTAAGCCATCAGTTGGACATCCCCCCAAGGGGAGTGGGCCTAAGCCATCAGTTGGACATCCCCCCAAGGGGAGTGGGCCTAAGCCATCAGTTGGACATCCCCCAAGGGCTCCCAAACTGCGAGAGGTTGAAGGCCAGGCTGAGGGACCCCCGAGTGCACAGATTTCATGTACCAGGCCTCTAGTACAAAAAAGAAAGGAAGAAAAAGTAACCAACATAATCTGAAATAAGAACATAAATTTGCTCAGTCTGATCTTTGCTCTTCACCTCAGGTTCTGCTCAAAACTTGATAATATTTTATTTATTCTTTCTGTTCTGACAACAATCTCTGGGGGCCTGAACACCGGAATTTGAGGTATTTGGAAGATAAATGCAATGAAAAACATCCAAAAGTTAGCGTTGGAAAATAATCAAATGGGGAAAATGTGTCAACTCAAAAAATATGAGGCAAGGAAAGAAGAAACCAAAAACAAAGAAGTAAAACAAATAAGAGGGGTAGAAAACCTTCCAAATATTAAAAAAAATATCATAATAATAGCATACAGACTTAATTTTCCAATTCTAAATTACACAGTCTCAAACTTCATTAAACAAACAAAAATATTTAATCATATGCTGTTTAAAAGAGACTTATATAAGCATCAAGACTGATTGTTGAAAGCAAAATGAAGGAGGATGCATATATAAGCAAATAAAAGCCAAAAGGCGGCTAGGTAATTTTCAATTAGGCAATAATAAATATGATATAAATTTTATTAAGTGCAGTCACTCAAAAGGATACATGATTCTGTACATCAAGAGGGAAGGCAGGGGGAAGAGGAAGAGATCAACCAAAGGTCTTGTATGCATGCATATAAGCATAACCAATGGACATTAGAGGGGTGATGGCATGAGCAGGGGGCGGGTGGGAGGGAAATGGGGGAATAAGAACACATATGTAATACCTTAATAAATAAAATAAATGTAAAATAAAAAAGGAAGATAAAACAAGTGTTGTAAGGATAATAATGCTAGGGACATTCATATAATGTTGGTAAACCTATAACTTGGGAAAAAAATAATTTTGGGGTAAAATAAGACATAAACAAGTAAGTCTGAACATTTTCATAATATGAATAAAGCTATTACACTGCTTTTATATACCTTAAAGAAATACTAGGTGGTGTTCACAATACTCTCATTCATTTGTAAGGGCAAAAAATCTGTCCCTGGAAGTTTAAATATGTGAATAAGGTATTCATTATTACAGTGGATGGCCATGGGAAATAATAAAGCTACATTTATTAAATAGTATGAATGTCAAAATGATGAGTAAAGAATATTCTTGAAAAAATATATATCAAGGTCTATTTACATACACATTTTTAAAAATCGAACTAATGAATTTATGTTGTAAAACCTCTTTTGTAAAGAGAGAGAGGTGTGGCACACATAGGCTTTACTTTTCTTGATCTGTTGACAATGATACAGGTTACTTATTTTATCTTTTATTTTACCTGAACATTTAAAATGTATTTTATGCATGTCATATTTTATAATTAAAACATTTAAATTTTGCATTGATACCATCAATGATCTAAAGATTTAGTGTTCAGATAAACATATTTGGCTGATGTAATGTAGCCATTAGGTACTTTTATTCAAACATTGTGCTTATATTTAAATATTTTACCAGTTAATATATATTTTTGTAGTGAAAATTTTACCTTAGTAGTTTATTTTTTACAATGAATTTGTTTTCCATCCATTTTGAGTCTGATGTGATATAAAAAAATGACATAGTGATGGAAGCAGTCATTTTTTTCATAGTTTTAGCCTTGTGACAAAAAAAAATAAAACGATGCAATAATAAACTTCTAATATATTAAGTTGTAATAGGAATTTGGCATATATACATTAAAATCCAACTGTTCAATATTAGTGAGCATAATACTCAACAAGTAGAGAAGACTTTTCACAAAATAGCATTTCCTTCAAAATTATACATTGTTTCATTCTTAAATTTTGTGGCACATGTGAAGAAGAGAACTGTGTACACTGATGATATCCAATGAAAAGATACTCAATAAGTGAAAAAAACATGGATATGTTTTAACCATTTAATTATACATTTAAGCATTCTATCTCAGGATACTAACAGATTAGTTTACATTTATATGATATTAACTTTATATTTCTGAAAACTTCCAAAAAAAGTCACAGACATATTTATATACATTTATTTATAGTGTGTACTATAAACTATACAAACATTTTGGTTTTAATTGTATGTTGGCACGCATAACCAAGCCATAATTCTGTGTATTTAAATCACATAACAAACACCTAAACAATTATAAGTCAACCCAATAAACTTGAGGTTTTTTCTTTCATTTTATTTGATTAAAAAATATTTAGTGCGGGGGAAGGTGGTGGTGGGGGGTAAGAAATCAACTAAAGGACTTGTATGCATGCATCTAAGCATAACCAATAGACACAGACACTAGGGGGGTGAGGGCATGTGCTGGGGGGTGTGAGTGGCAGGGGAGAGGTCAATGGGGGAAAAAGGAGACATGTGTAATACTTTAAACAATAAAGAATAATATTTAGTGCAGGCTTGCCATTAGCTTTACACTCTTCTAAGAGCTGGGAGGATAAAAAAAAAATTAAACATCTCTATGCTTTGAAGTTTACCTCCTGGAAAGTGAATTTCTAAAGGTAACGACTGGTGACGGACATTTTCACAGACAGTATGAAAATGTTTTGGATTTCTTGATATTTTATATTCTTTAAGATGTCAATAACTGGTCAAGGATCAAGCTGCTTATGCACATGACAACCACTCACAAGAATAGCTAATAATGATGGAAAAATGATAGTTATTTTATTTTCCATGTAGAATAGAAACTTATGCCACTTTTAGGAGTTGGAAAGATACTAACTAGTGCTTATTTCATATAATATATATCTGGAGCTAAAACACTATTTAACATATGGTGATGATATACCAGTATTCATTAAATATTTTGAATCATATTTTATAATTTACAAATGCAGATGATGTATTATAAAATTGTATGCCTGAAACCTATGTAATTTTATTAACCAGTATCACCCCATAAATTCAATATATATTTTTTAATTTGTATAATTTATATATTTTTAAATTATGTGAAGTATATTTTAGGTGCTAGATAAATAATTTATACTTTTAACATGGTGTATTTTAAATATGGGTCATGAGCATGGTTATTTTCTTTTTAAAAATTTTGTAATATAAAACACATGAAATACATTTTTTTCAATTATTTATTGTGATATTGATTATTTCTTGGCAATTCTTCAATGAAATACTGACTATACATTCAATGATAAAATACTGAACAAAATCATTATTTTGAAAATGTGAAACAAGTGAGATTTAAGAGTTTTAAAAATTTAAATATACACATATTTAAATTTATTATATAACATATATAAATATATTATAGAACATATAATTAAAATAGCCCGGCTGGCATGGCTCAGTGGTTGAGCATCAACCTATGTACCAGGAGGCCATGGTTGGATTCCTGGTCAGGGCACCTGCCTGGGTTGCAGGCTGGATCCCCAGTGTGGGGTATGCAGGAAGCAGCCGATGAATGATTCTCTCTCATCATTGATGTTTCTATCTCTCTTTCCCTCTCCTTGCCTCTCTGAAATAAATACAAAATATATTAAATATTCATATATAATTAAAATATATGTATAATAATAGATGGCTAATGCATAATTTGTTTTTTACAAAATACTGTCCTAATGATTTATTGTTGCTGTTGTTTAAGCAACCATACAATTGCTAAAAAAAGGTTTTCATGTCCCAGATAATTGTTTTCTCAATTAAAAAACATCTCTTGTCCAATTACCTCTGGAAATAGATCAAACCACATGCCACTTAGTATGTACCTAGAGGGTATTTCTTTGAAATTATGTGTTGTGGAATCGGACAAATCATAAAGTAAAAATTTACTCTAAGCTGTCTGCTGTATTACAGATATTATATATGCAATTATAAGGGAGCGATTCAAATCAACTCCAATAATGCAATCACAGTCTACTTATGTGACATAATCTCAATAATCTTACTGCTCACATGAGTAGACATATGCGCATGAATCTCATAGCTGATTGAGGCAAATCATTTGGCTTTCCTTAGTAAGTATTTTCAACTGGTGTCTGGGCCCCAACCAAATTGTTTGGGACTAGAATCCTACAACCTGTTAAAATCAGTGTTCAATGAGGCTGCAATAATCCATCTGATTACAGGTGTAATTATATGGAATTTCAGGGAATTAGCCAACAGTTTCCCAGCCTTTTCAAAAACATTTTTTAGATTACTCGAATATTTTTACTCTCTGAAACCATTTCCTGAGCCTTATTACCTTATCATAATGCTTTCAGTTGCTTTTTGATGTTTTAAAATAATAGAATTGTGGATGTCTTTCTAAAATTTGTTACATATATAGAGACACAGCACGCCCTGTTATATATATAGATTAGGTGGCACATTGGCTAGACCAATAAAGAAGAAAAAAAGCATGAAATGAAATGTTAAATTACTCACTTGCCACTTTGAAAATAAGCAGCAGGTCTGTCACTTGAGCAATTTAATTGGTCTGATACTGAATCTATTGCCAGTGTTTGCATTTATCAATGAGGTTTAGAGGAAAGGTTGTTAAAAATATAAAAACTGAATCATATGAATTACTTTATCAACTATCACCAATAATTTCATTAAAACACTACCAGTTGATTTTTTGATTCAGATATTGGAAATTTGTTGATGGAATGAGGCTGGGAGGTAGACAAATATCATTTGGCAGTGAAGGAAAGTGAAAAAATGTGGATATAACCCCAATCTTCTGTATCTTAACAGTGTTAATGAATGTGTCAATAGAAAGGCAATAACAGAAAAAAGGACAGAAGGTAGAGTAAGATGTTTATTCTAATAATATCAATTAGATTCCACAAAGATTTAGTAAAAGTAAATATTGCATTAAATCCAGGTGCATATTTGTACTTCTCCTTCTGGTCGCTACCCAAGGCACAGGCAGAGCTGTGATCTCATTTTTGCCTAGACCAGACAAAAGACATTTTCAATTCTTTAGTTCTTCCTTCATCCCTCTCTAACTTCTTCCCTCCCTTCCTAGCTCCTTCCCTTCCCTTCCCTTCCCTTCCCTTCCCTTCCCTTCTCTTCCCTTTCCTCCACTAAGTTTTCTATTGTCTCCATTTAAAAATACAGCTCACTTCCAGTTTCCTTTGCATTCTCAAGAACATATATTTTTCGTGTCCCTAGTTTAGCATTAAAATCCCAGCCTTATTTTTCGTGTCCCTAGTTTAGCATTAAAATCCCAGCCTTAGTCTGCAAATGTACTTTTGTGTTTACTTAATTATCACCCACCTGAATGCCGATATATCAAAAGTTTAAGTGCTTCTTTTTCTATCAAACACCAGTTTCTTGTTTTTTTTTTCATTTAGCCTCATTATATATTTTAATATTTTAATATATATTTTCTAGAGCATTTCTATATATTTAAAATTCCAATGAGGGACTACCTATGTTTTTTACATAGGCCTTCAGTTTAATGTAACTTAGGTTATTTATCTTTTCTGAATAATAAAATTGGATTTATACCATCATCTCAAGTTCTTATAATTTTTGACAGGAAATAAGATAGAAAAATTTAATTACGAAATATTCTCTGAAGCATTTGGTTGTGTACTTTAACCTTTTTAGTATTCTGAATTTCAGCAGATGGTCATTGTAGCTCTTCCCAACAGGGGTTTGAGTTTTTAAATAGGAGAGAAATGTCCATCCAATCAAATTTAGAGTTCTGAAAAGGTCAAATTAGTATATAGTACATAGCAGTTTTTCTCAGAATTTATAAAACATTAGCAATCTGACAGTTTATTCTTTTGTCACAATGAAGGACAACTTTCCACATGAGAAAGCTTTTAGCAAGGAAGAAAAAGGCAAGTCTTTCCATTACAGCCTTTACCAACCCACAAATCATAGAAAGAAAAGACAAGTATTTATTATTATTTATCTTTAAAATGTATTTAGGGGTTGACAATTCAGTATTTGATATTCTCCAATTCTCATAATTATGTTGATATATTTCTATATGTATTTGAATATTGACAGTTATGTATGCATTACATATTTTGTGTCACTATAAAAATTATGCTGAAATGTTACCTGAAATCTTAAAAAGACAGTACTTTTCTATGCAGAAAAAAGCCAACTATGGAAGACTTTGACAATATTGAAATGGTTAATCCTTAAAATACAAACCTGTGAACATCTAGACATCTACATGCAAAAAAAAAAATCTAAACACATATCTTACACCCTTCACAATAACTACCTCAAAATGGGTCATGGATCTAATCTTGATGTTTCAACTTACATCAACCAACCATTTACATGATCATACTTATTCCTAACAACTTCACTATTCCAAAATCTGACATGAAAGAATCCTTTCCATCTCTGTAATGTCTAAATGTCTGAGTGAGTGACACAGAAGGGTTCACACAGTTCTTAATGATCTCATGCAGTCTTCTGGCTTTAAATGTCATCTGTATGCTTGTGAACCCAGATTATAAGTCTACACTTGTACTTATCACGTAAGTTGAAGAAATTTACCTCAATAAAAGGCCAATTGATCTACTAATCTACTTTACTATCTAAAATACACTTTAAAAAAAGACACGTAAAATAAAAAAAGCCTCACAACCTTTGATCTACCTTCTACACTCAAGTCTATTCTTTGACTATTGCTTTTTAATAAATGATTACCCTTCATAAGCCTCTATGCTTCATTTTCTAAAGGAAAAATATAGATACATCACTGCTACTATTCCCTTTTTCTCTACTTACTTGTAATCTTTTATCACACTACATAGGTACTGTTATCCAGAATCTAAGGACTTCTCGTCATATGCATAATTACTACCTTGCTCCTCGATATATAATTTTATTACCTGAATTATTGAAAAGCTTCCTAAGTGTTTTTTTCTACTCAACATTTTTACCTCTTTGAATAATTTTAGCCTAGAGCAGTGATGACAAACCCTTTGAGCTCGGCGTGTCAGCATTTTGAAAAATCCTAACTTAACTCTGGTGCCCTGTCACATATAGAAATTTTTGATATTTGCAACCATAGTAAAACAGACTTATATTTTTGATATTTATTTTATATATTTAAATGCCATTTAACAAAGAAAAATCAACCAAAAAAATGAGTTTGCGTGTCACCTCTGACACGCGTGTCATAGGTTCGCCATCACTGGCCTAGAGTCAGTTATAAAAATACTGGAAGGCCAGCACACGAAAATCGTGCACTCGGGGGTGGGGTCCTTCAGCCCAGCCTGGGCCCTCTTACAGTCTGGGAGCCCTCAGGGGATGTCTGGCTGACAGCTAAGGCCTGCTCCTTGCCGTCTGTGAGCCCAGCTTCTGGCTGAGTGGCGCTCCCCTTGTGAGAGTACACTGACCACCGTGGGGAAGTTCCTGCATTGAGCGTCTGGCCCCTGGTGGTCAGTGTGCCTCATAGCAACCGTTTGTTCTGCTGTTCGGTCAATTTACATATTAGCCTTTTAGTATATAGGATTATGATCATTATTTATGATCTTAATGCTCCTAATTTACCTATTTTTTTGCATGTTTGTTAATCCATTGTTTTGAGTTTTTACCTGATCATTTAACAATTTTTAAGATTAAGGACACTGTTAACCTCATTTTTTTAAAATTGTGACTGCACTGATTTATGCTTTCATTTTAACTTTTTATTTTGGCTTATTCTATTGTTCTTTCTGAACATATGAATTTAATTAATTTTTAATTTTATGCATGTAAATTTTATAGTAAAAGTTAGTAGCTATTAACAGAATTTTGTGTTTCCCTCTCTTGTGACCACAGGAAAAAAAAATACATTTTTGAGTTTAGCCTGGCCACATGACATAATTTTAGCCAATGGAAAATGAATACATAGGATATATGCCATTATAGTTTCAAAAGTAAATACTTTGTGTCTACAGTGATCACAGAAACTAAAGATACTGTACGTCGTATACTAGGAATTATTTATGAAATTACGTACTTTAATCAAATGAGTTCTGGACAAAAACAAAAACTCTTTGTGAGGAATACATTGATATTATAAGCCAAGCAATCGTATGGATTTTTTTTATCAGATTAAGTAAATTATATTAGGATTTTATGGCATTTTTCATTCTTGAGGTAAATATAAATGTTATGTTTAAAAAAAGCTTGGATTTATATTTCTTCCATTCAAAGAAATAAACTGAAAAAAAGTGACAAAATTTCAAATGGTCTCTCACAAATATATTTCACATAAATATTTATATGGATAGCATGATTTTTTAATTCCTTACTTAAAGCTCACACAGAATGATATAGACTGATAAAACAAGCAGATACATTTCAATCCAATATTTTATGAAAATACTAGAGGCCTGGTGCACAAAAATTTGTGCACTCAGGGGTTCCCTCAGCCTGGCCTGTGCCCTCTCGCAGTCTGGGACCCCTCAAGGGATGTCCACCTGCTGGCTTAGGCCCGCTCCCCTGAGGGTTTGGGCCTAAGCTGGCAGTCAGACACCCCTCTTGCAGCCCGGGAGCCCTCGGGGGATGTCCACTTGCCAGCGGAGAGCAGGCCTAAGCTTCAGTCGGACATCCTTAGCACTGCTGAGGAGGTGGGAGAGGCTCTGACCACCAGGGGGCAGCTCCTTCATTGAGTGTGTCATAGTGACCAGTCATTCCCAGTCTTTCTGCTGTTAGGGTCAATTTGCATATTACCCTTTTATTGTATAGGATCACTTGTGTTATGTACCATTGAGTTCATATGTTAAACTTATGCTTTTTAAACTATAGGCTGAAATCATTCAATTGAGTTCATTAAGAATATGCCTTATATTAATGTATGCATCCAATTTTATTCTGACAAATTTTATGATGAATATGGTTGATACACAAACATATAGGATTTTTCAAATATTCACAATATGTTCTCAATCTATGATAACTACAGATATATGAAAAAATCTTGTTATGGAAACTATGATATTAAATAAATTTATTATTTCTTTTATCAAATAAACCATCTATAAAATTCCCCAGTTTTTAAATCACTTTGAATACATAATTGTATTGAAGAGAAACTATCCTGTACAATAAAAGCCTAATATGCTAATTGTCCAGTCATCTGGTTGTCCGTTCAACCAATCAAAGCGCAATATGCTAATGATATGCTAAGGCCGCTCAACCACTCACTATGGCGTGCACTGACCACCAGGGGCAGTTGCTCTGACCAGTAGGTTAGCTTGCTGCTGGGGTCCGGCAGATCAGGACTAAACAAGATGGGCCGGACATGCCCTTGAACCCTCCCACAGTTCCTCCCCAGCTGGCCAACCTCTTGCGTCCCTCCCTGGAACCAGTGGTGCACCAGTGGGGTTCCTCGGCCTGGCCTGCACCCTCTCGCAATCCAGGACCCCTCGGGGGATGTCGGAGAGCCGGTTTTGGCCCGATGCCAGAGGCCCAATTTGTGCACTGGGCCTCTAGTTATTTAATAATACTGTGAGGAGGTTTCCAAAAATATTGTGAAGGAAAATAACCTTACTTAATTGGATTTAATGCAAGCTTAATCATAAGAGTGATGAAAAAAAAAGAAAGAGGGTGACTTGCATTTTAGCGCTGTTTATATTACTAGCTTTCTGCCCCACATATCTTCATTAATGGTATGTGTAAGCCTGATTTTTAATATATTTTTAGTATGATTATAAGCATGAAGAAATCCACTAATAAGTCATTTGATTAGCATGTACTTTAATCGCTCTCCCCTTCTCTCTCTGATATTAAATTTTAATTCTTCTTTAAATGAAATGCTACTTATATTATGGCTCTAAATATTGGGAACACACACTTCCTATTATTTGTAATGCTAAAATAATTAAAATGAGTCCTAAGATTCAAATTCATAATCTAAGATTATATGTAATGAATATTAGTGGAAATAAAAATTGTGTTAAATAAATGTGCTACTTAAATTGAATGTTTTTAAGTCCCCCTGAATTTAGAATTTTTGGTAGTCCTTTATTTTTTTACTTTATTCAAGTATAGTACATATTGTATATAATAAAAGCCTAATATGCTAAGTGTCCGGTCGACTGGTCAGCGTTCAACCAATCAAAACATAATATGCTAATTATATGCTAAGGCCACTCAACTGCTCGCTATGACATGCACTGACCACCAGGGGCCAGAGAGTTGACCAGTCTACCAGTCACTATTATGTGCACTGACAACCAGGGGGCAGACACACTAGCTGGTAGGTTAGCTTGCTGCTAGGGCCTGACCGATTGGGACTGAGTGAGACAGGCTGGACATGCCCTGGAGCCCTCCCACAGTCCCTCCATGGCTCCCCAACCTCCTGCATCCCTCCCTGGCCCTGATTGTGCCTGGCCTGCACTCTCTTGCAATCTGGGACCCCTCAGGGGATGTCGGAGAGTCGGTTTTGGCCTGATCCCACAGGCCAGGCCAAGGGATCCCACTGGTGCATGAGTTTGTGCACTGGGCCTCTGGTGTTTAATGAATGGTGAGATATTATTACGTTCTACCTTTGAGCTCATTTCTAGTAGGTTTCATTTATTTTTAAATATATTTTTTATGATTTCAGAGAGAAAGGGAGAGGGAGAGAGATATAGAAACATCAGTGATGAGAGAGTATCATTGATCACTGCCTCCTGCACACCCCATACTGGGGATCAAGCCTGCAGCCACGACCTGGGCATGTGCTCTGATCAGGAATCAAACCATGACTTCCTGGTTCATAGGTCGATGCTCAATCACTGAGCCACAATGGCCAGGCTCTAGTAGGTTTTAATCTAAAGGTTATAAAATATGCCTTATTTGATGTTGTGATGATGATAATAAAACATTTTAACTGAAATCTAAAAAGCAAATTAATATTTATCAAGAATATTTACTTTATTTCCATTTTGCTTAGGAATCATGGTACAAAAACTCTTTAAAAATTGTGATTGCTCTTTGTGGAGTGTGGGCTATTATAAAATATGTGAATTTCAGATATATGACATTAAGAAATTCTTTTAATGGATGATATGTGTGTAATTATGTTTAACAAATACTGTTGAACACAGTAACATCAGGACAAAAGAAAATAATGTGTTCCTTATACTGTCTTTTTTTCTTCTTAATGTTGGAACACATTACGCTGTTTATTGATGTCTTCTATATTTTTTAATCTTATGCTATCTATTTTATTTTGCAGACATAGATATGTTGTGAATGTTTTTTTTTTAATAGTGATGTGAGTCCCTTTCTTCAGTCTCTCAGCTAAAGTGAGGTCTTATTATTTTGTTTCAATTAGGAGTTAAACTGAGTCAATGTGGTGTTACAGCTCCAATTAGCTTCAGTGCCCTTGAAGACAATATATAGTTTGCATTATCATAGGCCATGGCATCCTACAAGATTTTGTGCTTTAAGCTTCACAATACAAAGATTTAGATAAATCTATTTTTCAGTGCAGCTCACCCAGACTCCTATGCCACTATGAATTCAATGGAAAAAGTGTGGAAAATATCAGGAGGTGTAAAGATTATTTTTGTATTTAAATATTTTAGAGATTACAATCCATTATGTCAACCAGTTCAATCTTAAAAGCTCTAATGATTTCTCCTTACTCTAAAACAGAGGTTCTCAACCTGTGGGTCACGACCCCTTTGGGGGGGTCGAACGACCCTTTCACAGGGGTCGCCTAAGACCATCGGAAAATACATATATAATTACATATTGTTTTTGTGATTAATCACTATGTTTTAATTATGTTCAATTTGTAACAATGAAAATACATCCTGCATATCAGATATTTACATTACGATTCATAACAGTAGCAAAATTACAATTATGAAGTAACAACGAAAATAATTTTATGGTTGGGGGTCACCACAACATGAGGAACTGTATTAAAGGGTCGCGACATTAGGAAGGTTGAGAACCACAGCTCTAAAAGATGCTCCCTGTCAATGGCAACCCAAACTTCTCAGACCCAGAAAATACATCCAGTGGTCAATGATCTGATCACTAATGTGGGCTGACTTTCTCTGAACATTGTTTCTTTAAACTTCTTTCTTTTATGACTCTAAATGGTTTAATAATGCATTTATTAGTTTATCCAGGTTTTTTTTTGTTTTGTTTTGTTTTGTTTTGTTTTGTTTTACTTACTACAGTGCTCTTTGGTAGACTACATAATACTTGAAAGGAGAACTCCAAATGATTCTTAATTAATGTCAAAGCAAAATTGCACTGGGAAATAGTAAATGATCAAGGAAGACTTTTGTCAAGGCTATTGCAAAAAGGGAGGCAGGCCAGAAATTAATCTGAATTCAACCCTGCCAAAACAAAAACAAAGGGCAGAGAAGAGATTTTTAAAGCTAAGTGAGAGGGAGATCATGGACCATCTGTTTGTTAATTGGGTTTACCAGAAGGAAAACCCAATTTCTTTTTATTCTCATAACCCATGAGCCACACAAATAGGTTTTACATATAAAATGATTGTAACAAGTCAAAAGAAGAACAGTATTTTGTGACATGTAAAATTATATGAAAATCAATTTTAGTATCCATAAATAAAGTTTTATTGGAGCATAGCCATGCTCATTTGGTTGCACATCGTGTATGGCATGTTTTTGTGCTAAATGACAGAGTTGAGTAGTTGTGACAGAGATTGTATGGCCTAAAAAGCTTAAAATATTTACTCTCTACCCCTTGATAGAAAACATTTGCCTACTTTTGTTGTAGCAAGATCAAAAATTCCTAGTATATTGTAGGTAAGCATTGCCTTCTTTGATGTATCCTTCAATATGGGCTTAAATTTTCTCTTATGCCTTTCTTCTGTCTTCTTTCGAAAAGTGTCTATTTAGGTCCATTGTCCATTTTTTGCTTGGGTTGTTTATCTTCCTTTTGTTAAGTTGCATGAGTTCCCTGTAAATGTTGGAGGTTAAACCCTTATCAGTGATAACATTTGCAAATATGTTCTCCCATGCAATGGGCTTTCTTGTTGTTTTGTTGATGGTTTCTTTTGCTGTGCAGAAGCTTTTTATTTTGATGTAGTCCTATTTGTTTATTTTCTCATTAGTTTCCATTGCCCTAGGAGCAGTATCAGTGAAGAAATTGCTTCGGCATATGTCTGAAATTTTGTTGCCTTTGGATTCCTCTAGTATTTTTATGGTTTCCCGTCTTATGTTTAAGTCCTTTATCCATTTTGAGTTTATTTTTGTGTATGGTGTAAGTTGGTGGTCTAGTTTGATTTTTTTGCATGTATCTGTCCAATTTTCCCAACACCATTTATTGAAGAGACTGTCTTGACTCTATTGTATGTTCTTGCCTCCTTTGTTGAATATTAATTTAGCATAGTGGTTTGGGTCAATTTCTGGATTCTCTATTCTATTCCATTGATCTATATGTCTGTTCTTGTGCCAGTACCAGACTGTTTTGAGAACAGTGACTTGGTATATGAAATCATGTTCAAAGTCACTAATCATCCAAGAGATGCAAATCAAAACGACAATGAGGTACCATCTCACACCTGTCAGAATGGCTATCATCAACAAATCAACAAACAACAAGAGCTGGTAAGGATGTGGAGTGAAAGAAACCCTCCTGCACTGCTGGTGGGAATGCAGACTGGTGCAGCCACTATGGAAGACAGTATGGAGTTTCCTCAAAAAGTTAAAATGGAACTCCCATTTGATCCAGTAATCCCACTTCTAGGACTATATCCCAAGAAACCAGAAACACCAATCAGAAAGGATATATGCACCCCTATGTTCATAGCAGCACAATTCACCATAGCTAAAGTTTGGAAACAGCCTAAGTGCCCATCAGCAGATGAGTGGATTAGAAAACTGTGGTACATCTATACAATGGAATACTATGCTGTAGTAAAAAAGAAGGAGTTCTTACCATTTGCAACAGCATGGATGGAACTGGAGAGCATTATGCTCTGTGAAATAAGCCAGTCAGAGAAAGATAAATACCACATGATCTCACTCATTTGTGGAATATAATGAACAATATAAACTGATGAACAAAACAGATCCAGAGACAGAGAAGCATTGATCAGACCGTCAAACCTCAGAGGGAAGTGTGGGGGTAAGGAGGAGAGATCAACATAAGGACTTATATGTAAGCATATTGGCCTAACCAATGGACACAGACAGCAGGGGGGTGAAGGCATGAGTGGGGGGATAGGGAGGAACGTGTGGATAAGGATACTTATGTAATAACTTAATCAATAAAAAAATTTAAAAAAATTTTCTCTTATGCCTCTAATTATAAATTTTTTTTGTGTGTGCACATTTATGCATGGAAGTATGTTTACATGTTATGTAAATAATTTTCTCCTTGTTCTTTTGTTGTACAGAGAAATTCAGTTAGCTGATCCTATTTGAAAATCCCTCCCCGCTAACCAGCATAGCTAGCAGCTAATAGAGAGCCTCCTGCATAGTAGGAGGTAGAAAAATGAATTCATGGATGGATAAATATGAACCTTTAAAGTGATTCCCTCAATGAGGGTCTCTGAACATCTTCCACAAGTCAGTCAGATATAAAATAACCTAATTTACTATATATATATATATATATATATATATATATATATATATATATGTGTGTTTTTGTAATATGTGTGTGAGTTAAACTAAATGACAGATGACTAATTGTTTTGTGTAAATTATGTGTTAGTTATTGCATAAAAATTGCATCTCTAAATATTTAACTTACACATGAATTGCTAAAAGGGAACAGCAATTTCTATTTTTACATTACATGTTTGAGATGGTGATACATGATTATAATATCAGAGTACTGTGTTTATTGAAATGCAAATAAGAAAAGTTTTAGAAATTTTTTAAGAAGTTAATCAGAACAGACAGAGTGGGAGTGGAGGGATCATTGTAGGAATTTATGAAATGTTTGTAAGGCTTTACATTTCTTTTTATCTATACATATAAAGAGGTAATATGCTAATTGCTGTTCTGGTGTCCCTGTAAGGAGCTATTTGCATATTGATGCGCGCACAGCAGGGGGTGGGCAGCCGGAGCCAATTTCCTGGGGTTCTGAGGAGAGCGCCTGACAAGAACCCAGACTGCAAAGAAGGAAGAGGAAGCATCCACGGGGAACTCTTTTAATCCCCCTGCACGGACACCCTACCCCAGTCCCCGCACCCCCGGGGGGACGGGGAGGCTGACCGGACAGGGAGAAGACCCAGACTCGGGGGTAGCTGCAGCCCGCACCACCTACTTCCAATATCTTCCCCCACCACCCCTGCCAGGGGTGCCCACAATAATAGCATGCTGGCGACCACCCATCAGCGCCCCCGAGGCACCTGGGGCCCATGGCCCACTGCTGCTGGGCCCTCTGCTGGGCCTGGCACGTCTCTCCTCCCTACAACTCCAGACCCAGGTGGAGGCAGGCCCTGAGCGGCCCCCCAGCGTCAGACCCTTCCCCCCAAACAGCAGCAGCACCGTCTCCCCAGCTGAAGTGCGCTGAACCTAGCTGAGGGCACTGCTAAACCCACCCTAGCCTGCCTGGCTCTGCCCTAGCCCGGCCCCCACCCTGCTCCAGGAGATTGGAGCCCCACCCTGAGCTGGTACAGCTGCAGAACAGCTAGGTACAATTTAAAGAATGGCGCCAAGTGGGAAGGTTTGACAGTTACTCCCCCTGCAGCCTCACTACCCCCTAACACTCCCTTAACTCCCTGCCCGCCACTAGCACCTCCAGGGATGACCACCGCTACAGGGCTACTGGCCAGAGCCTGCCCCTCTGAGGCCTGCAGAACCCTCTGCAAATCTTCCATAATTACAGTCCCAGGAAACAATCATGCCCTCCTCCCCTAATCAACACCTGCTACCTGCAAGGGGACCTGTGCACAGTTGGGGGCAAGCAGGCTGGCAGGGGGAGGCAGTTGGAGGTGTTAGGCTGGATGTGGGGGGTAGGGATCGGGCCTAAACCAGCATTTGGACATCCCCTGAGGGGTCCCAGATTGGTGAGGGTACAGGCAAGGCTGCGGGACACCCCCCCATGCATGAATTTTGTGCACCAGGACACTAGTTTGATATAATACTGTTCAGATTTCAAAGTCACATTTACATTTTTTAAATATCTGAGATGATACAGTTTTATTTAAAAACTAGAGGCCCAGTGCATGAAATTCATGCTCGCTTGAGGTCCATAGGCCTGGCCAGTTATTGAAGCATGAGCGTCTGGCATGGAAGGGCAGGTCCCAGCTGGGTCCCTGGGCCCCCACACACCCCCCTTGGCCTGAGCATCGGGCCCCCACCTGGTTCCCTTAGCACCTGGGAGCCGGGTGGTGGCCGTGACCCTGCTGCCACCACTGGTCGCCATCTGCGGGGCGATTGGTGGGGCGATCGGACCCCACTCGCACCCGCCTTGGACTGGCACCGCCCACTCACCTTCTCCACCATCCTGCCGCGGTCCCGCTCTTGTTGGGCTCAATCAGGGCCTGCAGTGCCTACACTGCCATCCGCTGCCAGTGCCTCCTTGCCAACGCCTGCCATGTTCCGCGCTGCCCTCTGGTTGTCAGTGCACGTCATAGCGAGCGGTTGAACTCTCAGTTGAACTCCCAGTCGAGGGGACAATTTGCATATTAGGCTTTTATTATATAGGATACTTTCTGAAAAGTTTTAACAAATTTAAAATAATTTAAAAGGATTTTTAGAATAGTTTATGGGCACAGATGCCTTTAAGACCACGAATGATATCTATTTTGGTTGAGATTTCCATTTGGCTCTTTTGCCATAAATAGTTTAGATACCATTTCTCCTTTTTAAAGCATGGATCCCAGTTAAAAATGAACACTAATATTATTTTGGACATAGCTTCTTAAATATGTTATAGGAGAAAAGACACACTTACTTCTATTAAAAATAAATAGAACCTGGCTGGCAAGGCTGTGATTGAGCATCTATCAGTATCTATGAACCAGGAGGTCATAGGTTAGATTCCTGGTCAGGGCACATGCCTGTGTTGTGGACTTGATCCCCAGTGTGGGGTTTACAGGAGGCAGCCAATCAATGATTCTCTCTCATCATTGATCTACCTCTTTTTCTCTCTCCCTTCCCCTCTGAAATCAATAAAAATATATTTGAAAAATAGATAATAGATAGATAGTTAGATAGATAGATAGATAGTTCCAACTTGTATATTTCCAGCACTGTTTCTTCAGAATTCTAATATCAGTCTCAGAGGAAAGGCCGGGGTGGGGGAGTAGGTGGGGAGAGAGTAACCAAATAATTTATATGCACATATGCACAACCATGGACACAGACAGTAGTGTGGTGAAGGCTGGGGGGATGGTGGTGGAGGGGTGAGGGTGGGTTTAGGGTAGAGGGAGTCAAAAGGGGGAAAAAAGGAAAGTATCTAACATACTTTCAACAATAAAGTTAAACTTAAAAATATCAAAATGCAATAATTTCTAATGGCTTTATATTTTCCCTTCTAAACAAATTTAAGAAAAAAAAACGATCTCACATGACTGACTTTTGGAACAAAGCTTTTTTTTTTCTTTTTAAAAAAATTGTAACAATCACTTAGTGACTAGTCTGTGAGTTTAGATTACTCCACATTTTTATCAAAATGCTAAAAATGATTCCTAAAAATAAAAAAAATCTTCCCAAAGTATATTTTGATGTTGCTACCATTTTAATTTTTTTCAATTACAGTTTACATTTAATATTATTTTGTATTAGTTTCAGGTGTATGCATGGTGGTTAGACAACCATATATTTTACAAAGTGTATCCCTGATATTTCTAGTACCCACCTGGGACTGACATTATTATTTTCTTGTTGTTAATTCTCACCTGAGGATATTTTTTCCATTGATTTTTAGAGAGAGTGGATGGAGGGAGAGAGGGGAGAGAGAGACTGATGTGAGAGAGACACACCCCCGACCAGGGCCAGGGATCAACATTCAACACAGGTGCATGCCCTTGACTGGGAATCAAACCTGAAACCTTTTGGTGCTCAGGCTAATGCTCTAACCACTTAGCATACCGGCCAGGGTTATACATTATTTTTAACACTCAATCCTTAGAAATTTCAGTGGGATAAGCTATCTATTGAAAGAAATTAGTATAGGTGTGCGTCTATAGGATGCTTTTAATTTTTCATATCAAAGATTAAATTATGAGTATTTGGCTTGGGGAAAAAATAGTTTAAGAAAGTTATGAGGAGATGACCAAAATTTGGGAAAACTGTTTGCTATTGGAAAATTTATTCATAGTTTTAAAAGAGTTTGAAGCAGAAAGTGAAAAAAAGAAAATAAATTCTTAGTAGGCTAGTTTAGGAGAAGTGATGGTAAAGGTGTGAAGTTTATATGTCAACCAAAAGTGTCTGTATGTATAAGTGGAAGCATTTACCACTCCTTAGTATGGGGTCATAAGAATGAAGAAAATTGGGTTAGGAAATGGATGAGTCCATAAGAGGAAAACTGGGATGTGGAGAAGGAGATGGAATGTACATGGAGGTGGGCTCGAACCTGGTGGATGGTGCCTGACCATGTTTTTCTAATATATCTAATTGTGTGTGATAGAGCTGAAGCTTATCTGGGAGCAATAGAAACATTTGGAGACTAGAATCAATTGTCAAGACTAGGGTCAGAGCTTTTGTCGATCCAGGGTGCCATGTTAGGACACGCTGGCACCCTGTAGTTCAATTGTCTTAAAGAAAATATGACAAAGATAGCACTTGAAATGATTTTCAGGGACAGTTTGTTGTCAATAATTCATTTTCTCTTGAAACAATTTCTGTACACTTTTTGTGGCGATACATGATCCCCTCATTAAAAGCACCGTGGGTCAAACTATCACTTCAGTTGAAGTCCAAAGCTATGTTAACCCTTTGTTTTGTACCTTCTGTGTGCAAACAAGACTGCGATCTGATTGCCTGAATGTTTAGACATGTACCAGGATTGGCTTTCTATAGATACAACATTAATGATCAGTAAGGTATATAGGTGGGTCATGACCTATTGGGTAATGGTGTCTTTATTCATTTTTAATACAACACAACAGCTAATATTTGCTGTTGTGTACTCATTCAGATTTCCAAGACTATCTCTGGCTATGATATTGCATTTAGGTGGCTGAGTTAGGTGAAGCATGTACAGAATACAGGAAAAGAAGGAGCTTGCTTTCATTATGCATCTATGAGAGGGCCCCTGTGTGTTGTTTATTCTAAAATGGCATAAAACACTACATAATCATGAAATGTTCCATGACAGCACTCAATTTGCCTCTCATAAATGATTTATGCGATATACAGAAATGTTCCGCTTAAAAAATAGTTTTTAAATACTGTGCGGCAGTTTTAAACCCAGGTATAGTCATAATTATTTTAACATTTTTGGATGCTATTTAACCTCAGTTCTTCATGTTATTTCATGAATGTATTTATCAGTAACTATATATGTATTACTTTTGATTATGCTTAATTGCTGTGTTGTGGATTTTGCTCTTTTGATTTGTAGCGATGACATCTATGCATAAAGCTGTAATGTTTTCCTTTCAAGCAAAATGTGAGTAGATAAAAATGAAGCATTGTTTGAAACTGTTGGAATTATTATCAGTGGAAGTGGGATTTCCCCTTCCCCACTAGATGCTTGGAGTGGGATCCTTACACCTTGAGAAAAATAATTTTCTGAGACTCACATGGGAGGATAAGGGATTTCTATTTGCGTGGAATGACATCCCTCAGTTTCCAAATTCCCATTTCCTTATTCCAGCCCTGGAAGATGGGCAGCTGGGGATTCAGTAGAGCTAGAAGCAAAGCCAGTTTCTGGTCCATGGTGGAGCTGGGTCTGGTACAGCATTAGGCTAGTTGCATTCCATTAGTCCATTGTGTAGGGTCCACGTGACTGTGCGCCACGAGGGCCAATGCAGGAGCGCAGGAGCATGAGAGCCCCAGGACACTAGGAGCACAAGGGCACAAGAGGGCCAAGAGAGCAAACTCCTTTGATTAGGAGATTAAATATCTTATATCAGAATATGGCCATGCATATTCTGGCACGTGACCTGTTTCCAGGTGTGACTGACAGAAACCACCTTCCCCATTTCACACAGACTTTACTGAGCATGCATCTAAACTGCAACTTCCTGGCGAAGCTACACAAATGGCATGGCCATATTTGGTTTTCCCTTTGCTCCTTTCTAGCTATTCAGACCTGGTTTAATTATAATGGTATCAGAATGACTACAGCTATTTGATAATAGAAATGATAAATTCTGCCCAGTCAGCATGGCTCAGTGGTTGAGCATCAAACTATGAACCAGGAGATCACGTTTCGATTCCCATTCAGGCTACATGCCCTGGTTACAGGCTTGATTCCGGTGTGGGGCATGCAGGAGGCAGCTGATCAATGATTCTCTCTCAACATTGATGTTTCTATCTCTCTCTCCCACTCCCTTTCTCTCTGAAATCAATAAAAAAACAAAACTACAAGTTTTTTTTTAAATGAATTGATAGATCCTAACCAAAAAAGACTATGACTTCATGAGTTTTCTCTAATGTAGCAACTTATTATTCAAGGTAGGGTTTTATTTCACTGAACTTTCAAGTTATTACTACTATGATGCTATATGTACTTAGATTTTGACATGAATCTGTAATGAACGTTGGTGGCCCAGAGTGGCTTGTTTTGGCTTGGCCACTAGAGTAAATCTTACTGTGCTTAATTTGTCTATTGAATGATGAAGTTCTGTGTAATGTTGCATTGGGTCAAACGAAGTCTTGGATAAAATGTTTTTAAGTGACATATATTTGGGAAAAATGCACCTGAGATAATAAATGTGTTATTAAATAATGGATACTTTATATACAATCTGGCTTGGGCCATGACTCTTGAGCTCATTAACATTTTACAGTGCAACTGTATATATATATTTGGTTAGAATCATTGCTGAATTCTTAAAATGAAGTAAATAATGCCCCCTTTCCCTCCTAAATATCAAACTGGTTATAAAAGAATCAGATTGATGAATATTAAAATATTATTTTCTTTGATCAAAATCAACCCAAGATTACACGTTGAGTCTTTGAACAAATTAGACTACTCAAATATACTGCCCATTCTTGTCCTTGAGTGGTATACTGGAGAGAGTGATTAACTCTACCATGTAAATATATCAGCACTTACTGAATCATCCTCATCAAGTCACATCATTGGAGACGGAGAGATACATCTTCTGGATATAATTCCAAAAACCTTCCTTTTCTCCTACCTACATCTACTTACACCTAGAAGCAAGAGTAGTAAAGTCTTCTATTGTTCTGAAGGCAATGCCAGGAAAACATAGACCAGTATGATCCATGTATGCTCAATGCCTACTACTTTCCACAACGACCTAAATATTTCATGTCTACTACATTGGGACGATCTAAGAAAAGTCATAAGTGTTAATCAATAATCTATGTTAAAGTAGTATATGGCTTGGATTATCATTAACTATTATGTTCCCAATATTTGTATTTTCTTCTAGTATCCAAAAGACCTGGTGTATGAAAAACTTCTGTTACTGATGTTTCCTTTTTATTTATAGTTTATCCCTTTTTATCTCTCAGTAAAATTTTTAATATTTTAGATCAATACATTTTTTAATATTTTAGACATTTGGATCAATGAAATTTCACCATATGACTCTAAGAGTTAAAACTATTTTTTAACTGAAAACACAATATCTTTTTTCAAAATATATTTCTCTTGGACACCTCTTATTACTCTATTCATTATTTGCATTGTCACACAAATATTTAATAGTTTAACTTATATGTGATAAGCAATGTATAGATGTATAGATGGATGGATAGATAGATAGATGACAGATAGATAGATAGATAGATCAACCAAACTTCAAAGTCATATATTTGGTAAATTACTGGAATTCTCCACACAACTTTTAACTTTTATAAACTTGAACATATCACATGTGCACACACATACGCACAATCCAAAACAATACCAATAAAAAGCAAAAAACAAGAAACACTGGTATTCTAAAGATATGAGATAGAAATAGGACAGATACCTTATTCTCTTCTCTGTTTTCTACCCTACTCAAAGATGCTTATTTTTAATTACTTCCCAGATATTTTTAAAGAAAATCATCTATAGTGATCATAAAGTACATGTATTACTTTTTTATATATAATTGTATATATATATATATATAATTGTATTGATTTCAGAGAGGAAGGGAGAGGGGGAGAGAGAGAGAGAGATAGAAACAGAAATGATGCCCCATACTGGAATGGAGCCCACAACCTGGGCATGTTCCCTGACAGGGAATGGAACTGTGACCTCCTGGTTCATAGGCATAGGTCGACACTCAACCACTGAGCCATGCCGCCTGGGCTGTACATGTGTCATTATGTTGGGGTTTAGTAAAATAAGATTCTTTTGAAAGTAAGGAAAAGTGTTGAGGGGAAAAAAGCTCTCAGTATACTTCACTTAAATAAATCCTTAAATTATCCTCCAGAGGAAGAATTAAAATCTTCCATTTACTTTATGAATGTGCAGCAGAATTCAGTGTTGAACTCTAATCACATTCACTGATTTGTAGTAAACATTGAGAAAGGAGAGCCTTATATTTTATTTGAGCACAGTGTAATATGCTACTTAATCATGGTATGATTATGAAGCAAGCTGCCCATAGAAATAAGTAATGACTAGGCAGTAGCAAGCATATTTTTAAAGCATTACACATCTATATACATAAAAGCCTGAGCGACCATTATGACCTAATGACCAGAACAATGAGAACAACGGGTTGACCAGTCGCTATGACGTGCACTGACAACCAGGGGGCAGGTGCTCAACACAGGAACTGCCCCCTGGTGGTCAGTGCGCTCCCACAGCCAAGCTCCAATGGCCAGCCAACATCCCTCGGTCCCTCCCCCCAGCGGGTAAACCTCCCCCAGTCCTTACCCCCGGCTGGCCCCACCCCCGATTGGCCCCCATTGGGGTGGGCAGCTGGACCCCACCCGAGCATGAATTCATGCACTGGGCCTCTAGTATAATCTTAAGCAATTTTATATTTTCACCATAAGTACCTTAGAACAGTTGTGTGATGGAGACAGCTTACAGCAGCTCATAGAGCCTCTTAGCAGCATTTATTATCCATTTGCATTCAGTGACCAGTAGGCAGATTGAAAATGAAACAGGGCAATAAATAGGTCTGGACTGCCTGTCGCTACTTGAGCCAATTAAACAGAGAAAGGATTGCATCATGTATGAGCATTTATTCCAATAAGGCTAGCAGGATGGGAGAGCAGCAGGCCATCCAGAAAGATGTGCTCTGCCCCACCCCATAAGCCAGCTGCTTCTATTGGGTAAAACGATGGTGAGGGTGAGGGCAGGATTGGGGGGATGAGAGGACATTGGGGGGGTAAGGACACATTTGTAATATCTTAATCAATAAAGGGAAAAAAAAGATTACATGGGAAAGCAGGAATTACAGGCATGAGGAAATAGGCAAGTATAATGGTTACAGTTACAGGCAATGCAGACTGAGGCATCACATAGGGGCACATCTGGGACTCCATTGTTTTGGCAGCAAGGTTGTTAATCTTTCCATGATGATAGGCAGTTCTTGGAAAAAGAGTATGACTGCATTCCGAGGTTAACTCCCATGTCCCAGGGCGTGCAACTCTTAGGTTAGAATGTGCTTTCTCTAATCAGAAGAGAACAATCACAGTTAACAGAGCCGAATTAACATATCTTATAACTAGAGCTCGTCCCCACTATTGTATTTCTGCTCCTAACAAAGTCATCCACAGAGTATTTTCATCATAAAAGTTGGCAAACCCGTCTATCAAGGCTTTTTCCTACCTCTACAGGGAGATCCAATGTTTAGACCTTTAGCAACACATCACTGCTTAAAATCCAAGTACAGTATTCAGAATTTATAATTCAAATATGTTATTATTCAGAAGAATACATTATTTCAACTTTTCCTGTGATATGAACACAAAAATATTCAGTAATTTTAACTCTGCTGACATTTAAATGCACCACATCATTTTTTTCCTCTTTGAGAGCAAATTCAAAGAGTTGAATTTTGTTATGAATTTCCAACCAAATATTTCTTCTTTCACATTTATATATAGTTGCCTGTTTTTAACCTTTCAAGATAAATGATAAATTGCATCTCCCAGTGAACCAACTCACTGTTCAGCTAATACAATCTTTACTTAAGATCAAATAGGCACTGTTCGTTTTACAGATTTTATTTTATTACTGTCAGTTGGATCATACTTTTTTCTGAAGTGAAAGTAAAAAACACACACACAGAAAACAACCAGTTGAAATATTTTTCAAGATAATGTTCTGGAAGGTCACAATTTACTGTCGAAAACCACAGTGAGATTGCTGACAAAGATCACGTTTTGGTCAATGAAAGTCAATTTGCTTTCCTCCTCCCTGCAACTACTCTTGTGTTGCCTATAGATGTGAAAATATAAAAAGTTTAACTTTTTTTCTCCTATCAAGGAAATAAACTTCTCTTTTCAGCATCTTTTGGTCATTGAATACTTATTATATATAATACATGTAAATTTAGAGGTGATTTATGAAAATGGTTTATTTTAAGTAGAGAAATATATTTAAAAATACAAATATATCTGAATTAGCAGTCTTTGACTAGAATTGGGTGAAATGTTCCAGTTGTTCTTTGCATTAAATGGTCAGAAATAACAAATGTGCACTCACACACATGCACACACACACCACTCATATTTCATCCTAAAGTTTACAGATATTTAAAAGCTTTCTTCTGCATATTAAGCAAGGCTAAAAAATACAAAGATAGTGTCTTACCCTTGAACATATTCTTAGAAATTTTAAACTATTTAGAGTCTACAGAAATTTCTACAAGACAAAATTTATAGGATTGTGTTTTAGGATTGTAGAGGTGGAACGATTGCAGCTCTGATTTTCTCCTAAGAACCCTTCTTTAACAGGAGACGGCTGCTAATCTCTATGAAAGTAAAAGGGGGATCTGGTGAATTCAGAGAAGCCAGACAGGGAAAGTGGGTGACTAGAGCAAGAACAAAGATTAATTGATGGCCTGAAAATATACAACTACATCATTTAGGATTTTTTTTCGACCTATCGAAACACATAGACTAAATCATTGAAAGGAACTACAAGTATTTTCTTAATAAATTGAACAAATATCTTAAAAAAATCTAAAACTATTTGTTTGAATATATAGCAACAAAGCAAAATTGCACAGCTTTCAATTCCTTGAGAAATTAATAAGATCAGGCAATCAAGATAAAGCAAGCATAAATGAGAAAGGCCAAATGAAACACAGTAACAACAAACTGATTATAGTCCAGTGGCCAGCAAACTGTGGCTCGCGAGCCACATGCAGCTCTTTGGCCCCTTGAGTGTGGCTCTTCCACAAAATACCAAGTGTGGGCGCACACATACAGTGGGATTGAAACTTCATGGCCCATGTGCAGAAGTCAGTATTTTGTGGAAGAGCCACACTCAAGGGGCCAAAGAGCCACATGTGGCTCACGAGCCGCAGTTTGCCGACCACTGGTATAGTATATACAATTGAGCAGTTAATCTAGAGCACAAAAGACATTTTTAGGCAAGTAAGCACATAGTACATTTATCACTCTTGTACCTATTTTCAGGAACTTATTTGAGAATTTAGTTTAGAATAATCTAAGAGAGAAGAGACTGTGATATCCATCTAGCAATACTTTAAAACCAATGAAACAAATAGATCAACAAGAAGAAATCTTCATTGTGTGACCTAACTTCTCAGGGAGTCACCAGGTGTGGGCAAATAGTGTTCACCAGGTTTATACAGATTCACACTCGTCTCCAATGTCACATCTGGTGCCATTCAGCAAATGTCTCATACACCAAGGCCAGCTGGCACCTGCCCTGGGGCTGAATGGGTGGGGTCTCAGGGAGTCATCAGGGTTATGCCAATAGATTTTACCACGCCAAAATAGACCAAGATTTGGCAATGCAGAGGAAGGCTCTGCACAGGAGTGGCAGTACTGGTGCTGGTTGGGAATGTGAGGAAAAATGGCCCTCTCCCTAGAGCTACCCATCAGTCCCTCCCTGTGATCTCTGCCTCTCTCTGAGTCTGCCTGGACCTCCTTGCGATTATTCCAAGAAAATCTGCACCTCGAGCCCAGGCTGGCTGTAGCCAGCTGACTCCTCTGCAGGGAGCAAGCTCAGCATGGCAGGGCCACAAGAGTGGAAACGTGGGGCTAGTGTATCTCCTATGGGGAGAGGCACCAGGCTGGCATTTGGTGGTGTGGAGGTTTGGGTGGGAGAAAATGACCCCAGAACCACAGAACTCAGTGGAGACAGTGTAGGAGAGAGACTCAGCACAAGGAACTTTGTAGCTGTCCTTCCAGCATTCTCCCTGAAGCCACACAACCCATTCTCGCTCTGTGTGACTCCAGTTTGCTCTGAGCCATCTTTCCTATGCTGGAGCCTGGAGCCCACGGGACTGTCTGCCAACAAGATTTTGTGTACTAGAGCCTTGATAGGGTGCCGAGGTTTATCAAAGACGTCAGTATCACCCTCGTGTACTGAATTCCTGCTGATTTTCACAGCCAGGTATTATGTGGGCACCTCTTCCTGGCGCTGGTGCTCTGGGCTGGGGAGCTGGGTGTGGAGTTGAATCCCCTAACTCCTCAAAGGGGAACCTTTGCTGCTGATATACCCGCCCTCCTGATTCTTAACCACTGCGTATGGGTACAGGGCCAGCCCTTTTCTGTCTGGATGTGGCTTCTTCTGTAGATCCTTAGTTGTAAATTTTTGTTCCATTAGACTTCAGTCATTTCTTCAGGTTGTTTGTTCTATAATTTAGGTGTAATATCTGTTTGGTCCTGGGAGGAGATGAGTGTAACTTCCACCCACTTCCCTGCCATCTTGACTCTTCTATGATCCATTTTGACTTAATTTTTGGTGAGGGAGTTGAGGTCTGCATCTAGATTCATTTTTGTCATGTGAAAATCCAGTTGCTCCAGCACCATATGTTGAAATGACTATGTTTTCTTCATTGTATTGCCTTTGCTCCTTTGTAAAAAAATATTTCATTATATTTATGTGGCTCTATTTTAGGGCTCTGCATTCTGTACTATTGATTAGCTATGTGTTCTTTTCCACTGTTTCCTGATTACTATAGCTTTACAGTGTTCAAGCTGGGTGGTGTCAGTCCTCCAACTTTGATTTTTTTCCTTCAATATTATGTTGGTTATTGTGGGTCTTTTGGCTCTCTATATAACCTTTAGAATGAGTTTGTCCACATTCTAATAATAACAGTTTTCTAATCAATGAACATAGAATGTCTGTCCATTTATTTACTTCTTTGAAATAATAAGTATTTCTAACAATGTTGAAGGATACAAAGTTATACAAAATTCCGTTGCTTTCCTGTATGCCAACATGAATGAGTGGAATGTCATGTTAAAAGTACATATTCTTTATGTTAGCAACCAAAAGAGTAAAAATTGAAGAAAATATGTTCAAAATGTAAAAGAGAGAAAAAAAACTAAGAAAAACTTCAGTGAATGAAATTGAAGAAGTAAATGGGAGATATTCCATGTTGCCCTTGAGGAATTAGAATATGGGAAACTGATACTAAATGTGAACATACAAGGAAATTCTGTATCACAGAGGAAACCTGAAATTATGAATCTTGGTGTCTTGAACAGTAGCTATCAGGAGAGAATGAGAGTGGGCTTTATTACTCTTTGGTGGGAGCATTTGGCTCTAGGGGAGAACAGAAAGATTGCTTTGTAAGTAAACAAACGGTTTCAACTCTGTTGTCATTAGAATGTGATCAAATGGCTCTAGGGAAATATACAACCTCTACCTTCAAGGAAACTTTGCCATTCAACATTTCTTAATCTAGGTTGCCAGTTGTTTTGTTTTTTGTGGTTGTTGTTTCTTTTTTTTTTTTTTTCACAGAAAGCCCTGACCATACAGAAATGTGGAAAAAAAATTATCTTAATAGGCACATATTTGCAATTTCAAATCTTTTAACAAACTATGATATTTAAATTTAAAATATCACATGTAATGAAGTATATAATAAATATAAATGCTGTTAAATGGAATTATTCCTTTAAATATTCTTTTTTTTCTGGATAACTCTGAATTATCATGAACCTTCCTCATTTTAAATAATGATGAATTGAGAAAAACCAGTTATATGAATGCTGAAATGCCAAATTTGGTGTAATATTTTTAGAATATCTTTCAAAATAATTTTCAAAGTAGAAAACTATAAATTAATTATTTTATTATTTATGAATGTGGTATTTATATTTGTCTAATAAAAAGAGATATGATTTGTATGGCAAAATATTTTACTGCAAAGTTTAGGAACACTTTGAAAACTTCACTTTAATAGAAAGGGAAAAACAAAAAATTAAACATTTTTTCCAAAATCTTCTTATTCAGTGTTTTGAAAGGGGAAAAATACCAAGTTTTGGAGGCAGCATGTGGGTTACTTTCTCAATGTTTATTTTATGCAACTTAGTCTTTAATCTATTTTTATAACCCATCATACTGTTTCTATTATTCAGATAAATAATCCATGCATGACATTGCCTCTCCTTGGGAAATCTTTAAAATTAAAACCTGGAATGACACTCAGTTTCATTGATGCAATTAGTTCTTGAAAAGTTAACATGGTGGTACATAGGCAGGCTAAATAGCCATCTCAGAAGGTGGATAAAGAAAAATTGAATTTATTTAAGGAAAAGGGATGGGGGATGGGAAAACCAAAGGGAAGGGCTGCAGCACCAAGACAAGGGGACATTGTGCTGATGATGGACGGCAGCACCCAGGACCTGGAGTTTCATCCTTTCATGCAGTCACTGACGGGAAGCTCTTGTCATCACTGGGTCTAGGGCCTGTGCTGGTGGGCTTGGAATGCGATGGAATACAGGTGTTCAGTAGGGTGTCCTTAGGACAGTTTCAATTCCTTGTATGATCTGATTCCTGGTGTTTAGCAAGTTTCTCCTCCTCTTGTGGGAAGCTTACAAACGGCTGTGAAGGGTTGTATTGCCCTATAGACTAACAGTTCTCTATATTTCAACAGTAGAACATCTCATCTTTTTCACAGTGAAGATTCAGAAAGGAATTTTTATGAGACTAAGCTAAAGCTGTATGCAAAGGTGGAAGCTATTTGAGTTGATATATTTCTAAAAATTAAAGAAACACTTAGTAAACCCAGTCATGGTTTTCTTTTAGATAAAATGTTATTTATAACATAGTATCATGAATTATTTACAAGCAATGGAGTCACTTGCAACAAGAATGAACAGAATTGATGGTGACCTTCAGTTCACTGAACTGCCGAGGAAGCAATTCTCTCATTTAGTTTACACTGGAGAATAAAAGAAGTCTTTGCCTCATGAATAAGTCACTGCTTGCTCCCTCAATCCCTTAATTTTACCATAGAGTTGAAAATAAATATAATGAAAAAAAAATTACAAATGATTCTCAACCCAGCTCTCTGTTAAATATATGATTATGGTCTCTCTATTAGTATGTCACTTAGAAAGATACAAATGGGCTCGTGATCTGGAAGTAAATCTCAGATAAATGTGTAGACATTTCTGCCATTATTAATGAGGCTTTGGGGGACTGTTCATTGACTGGAGTATTAAGATTGTGAGGAAACAAATTTCCTGAAACCATCTTGAACATTATTATGAGATATTTTCCTCCCAGGGCTGAATGATTGTCACAGTGACGAAGAGTCTGTCCTTGAAAAAGACTTAGTCAGGCTCCTGTGAGTCCTACCTTGGGCTTCTGTCTCTGTTCTTACAGAGTTCATTTTTCAAGATACTCTGGTGTTCTGTTTTTCCGTTTGTTCTGTTTTAATGAGAGAAAGGTATTTCTTATTATGGCCATTAAAATAACATTTAGAACTTATGGTAAATTTCAGAAAACAATTTTCTTATTATCACTTATTAAATAGATAGACATTCTAGTATAAAATTCATGAGCTTAGGGAAAGTTACAAAAATCATCTAAAAATTTTCCTGGTGCTTAAGATGTTTATAATAAATGTTAAATCTAATTTAATCCTTTTACATTTATTATTAAATTAAAATAACTAGAAACAGGGAACCTAACATAACCTGAGGATATGGACAGATTTCCTGTGAAAGTAACAATATGTAAGAACACACATAATATTTGTTGAATTGAGTTAAATTGATTTTATGGCTTGTAAATATAAATTTTAAACAGATGAGTATGGCTATTTAATACTAGACATTGAATTATAGATACAAAAATGATTTGATAAGTATTGTGGAAAAAGAAGATAACTGGAAAACATGCAAAAGGTAAGAAGAGTGTTAAGTCTGCAACAGTAGGTTAGTTAGGAGAGGCTTGAAACAGGAGGATTTTATAATTATCTTCTTCTACTGATGATTATTATAATCAGATACTCCACTGGGTTTGTCTGGGTGGCTTTCCTGTATGAGATAAACATCAGCTTAAGGTCAAGGAGAAGGAGAATTTCTGGCATTAATGAATTTAAGAGATAATTGTTCAAATATAACCAATAAGATTATCTAATAATCAACTCATGGGATAGTTATTTCTAGGGAAAAATGGTACTTGTCTCAACTGGAAGAATTGAAGGGCAACAAATGTAACATTTACTAAGAAGATTGTCATTTCAGGATGGTCCATGCATACACGATACTCAAACTACAAATGAAACTGAACACGAAGCACAGTAGCAGTTCAGGCTATTCTTATATGACTTCATTTTCTTAGGAAAAAATGTGTAGTGGCTTAATATTAGTGATAGGTAATATCTAAATTGCTGTATAAAAGTGAGACATGACAAGGAAACATTTATGCAGAGAGCTAATTTCAAGGAATAGTTACAATATTAGATCTTTGCTATTTTTAATTTATTGTAATTTTGTACTAACCAGATAACTGTGAGGCTTACTATGTGTGAGACTGTTAGTCTCTTGTGATTTATTGTAGGTTAAACTATGGTTCCTGCTCCCAAAACATCATTTTTTATAGAACTATAATTTTCTCTATAGTGACCATGATGTAACACGCATCTTTTGATTTTATTAATGTTTATTGTGTCTATTTAAATAAGCGTGGTTTAGAGATTGAGTGAAGACAAAATTCATTTATCAGTATCTAGAGAGAATAATTGCCACTGCAGTGCTGAGTGGTGTTACAAAGCTAAACATTTATGTGATAGCCTGGAAGCTTTCAAATCTTGCTAAATTTTGGCCACATTTAGTGTTATTTTATTTGTATGTGTTTTCTATGATATATTAATTTAATATCTCCTTTGAAGTATTGATCAACTTTTCTGCCTTTCTATCAATACTTCTATGAATTTTATAGTTATTTCAATTCAAATATATTTCTTTTTTATCAAGAAATCAAACTCAAAATCAATCTTAATTAATTTTTCAAGTGGCTCTCATATGCATAAGTTATATCAACTAAAGCATGGCCAGACGATTTTTAAAATTTATTCATACTTATTTGCTTGTGTGTGTTGCGTGGGGATTACTCTCATTTTAATTCACAGGAAAATGGAATTAGAGATAAATAATATATATATATAATTAACTTATCTAAGTTTTTTCTTATAACCCTGAGTTAATGCCACTGTTTCCATCTTAGATTCCTGTTAATAATTATAACATTATCATAATCTAAGAGATTAATGAGTACTCTTTATTGAAAATAATAATAATATCAGAAATAAAAGGCATAGATATAAAATGTGCACTGCATATATTAAACTTTCAGAAAAGAGAACTCACTCTACATTATAAAACACTACCTGTAAAGGTTATTTCAAAGTTTCCCTGGCAGAGCAAATAAACAAAAAAATACATGCACCACACCCAGACACCAAACACCTATATTGTGATGCCATAATGTACATCTGTTCTGCTATTTCTATATTTCCATATAGACTTTTAGGTTTAGGAACTGGCAAATTCTATGTTCTTTAAAGAATCTCAGATTGAGATTGACTTTATTTGAGAAGAATTAATCTACACTAATAAAAGAGAAACATGGTAATAAGCATACGACCACTACCCTTCCCATTGGCTAATCAGCATATCCTTATGCAAATTAACTGTCAGCCAAGATGGCAGCCGGCAGCCATGCACTGAAGCGAACAGGGAGGCTTGCTTGCTCCAGTGACTGCGGACTCCAACGTTCCCCGCCTGACTTGCCGGCCTCTCAGCTGCAACTCTAAGCAACTATGTTGCAAATATAGAAGCTAATCAAAACCCCAGAAACCAGCTTTCAGTCAGCCGGGCTTCAGCCAGCCTGACTGCAACATTGTATCAATGTTTTCAGCAGCGAGGCCTCAGAGCTAAAGCCGGCCCAGAATTAAAAAAAGAAAAAGAAAAAAAGGAGCAGTTGGGAGCTTCAGTCACCCGCCAGGCTGAAAACGGCCCTCAGCTCCTCACCCAGACTGGCCAGGCACCCCAGTGGCCTCACCCAGACTGGCCAGGCACCCCAGTGGGGACCCCCACCCTGATCCAGGACACCCTTCAGGGCAAACCAGCCAGCCCCCACCCGTGCACCAGGCCTCTATTCTATATAGTAAAAGGGTAATATGCTTCCCAGCACCGGGATCAGCGTGACAGGGGGCAGCGCCCAAACCCCCTGATCGCCCTGTGGCTCTGTGTGTGACAGGGGGCGGGGCCACAACCTCCCTATCCGCCCTGCTCTGTTCATGACAGGGGAAGGTGCCCCACCCCCCTGATCAGCCCTGCTCTGTGCCTGATAGGGGGGAGCTCCCCAACCCCCTGATCGCCCTGCGGCTTCTGAGTGTGACAGGGGGGAGCTCCCCAACCTTCTGATCACGGGCCCTGCTCTGTGTGTGACAGGGTAGAGCCATAACCTCTCGATCGCCCTGTGGCTCTGTGTGTGACAGTGGCGGCACCCCAACCCCCTGATCGGCCCTGCTCTGTTGGTGATAGAGGGTGGCGCCCCAACCCCCCTCCACGGGCCTTGCTCTGTGTGTGACAGGGTAGAGCCATAACCTCCCCATTGGCCCTGCCCTGAGTGTGACAGGGTGCAGCGCCCCAACCCCCTGATCCGCCCTGCTCTGTGTGTGACAGGGGGCGGCGCCCCAACTCCCTAATCGGCCCTGCTCTGAGCCTGACCAGGGGCTGCACCTAGGGATTGGGCCACCCGGGAGCAGGCCTAAGCCAGCAGGTTGTTGTCTCCCGAGGGGTCCCAGACTGCAAGAGGGCACAGGCCGGACTGGGGGACCCCTCTCACCCCCCCGAGTGCACAAATTTTTGTGCACCGGGCCTCTAGTGTTTTAATAAAAGGATATCTGTTATTTTGTGAGTAACATGATAGTAGAGATACTATATTTAACTAAGAAAGCATCTCTTTTAAAAATTATGTATTTGAGAGTGTTTTTGTGTGAAGAGCTACTGTTACTTTCTTCTTACTATATGATACAAATTAAGACTAAAAAGATAAGATAGAATATATTGATAATGTTCACCAAAAAGCAAAGCCCCTTATTAAATGCAAAAGTTTATATTTAAAAATATAATCCTGATATACAAAGTGTATGAACAATCATAAAAGAAAAATTACTATCAATACCCAGTAGATGCATGCAGTAATGCCAGACTTCAGCAGGTCACAAAATGCAATATATCCATGTTCATATTTGTAAATATGTTAGTGTTATTTTTTAAAAAGAAAATATTAAATGCTATACAGTTGAATGTCTATATAAAGACAAGTTTAAAGATTTTCAAGTTAGATTGTAGGCAGAACTTCCAGCTACTATTAAAATAACATCTGGGTTTTGCATCCTCTGAGTGTGAATTCTTGGCACAAGGAATCCTAATCTGCAAATTTCTTAATCAGCACGGGGGAAATGATCAGGATGAAATACCTCCAAAGCTTTTATAATTTTTTAATCAAAAAAAAGATGTTCTTAAACCATCTGAAGAATCTTTTAGAAGCAATATACTATCAAGCTAATGAAGTCTATTTGGCTACTAAAAATTTATCATGATGAATTCTATATTATTTTGAGATTTTCAGTCCAAGAATGCTCTATTCCACCTTCAGTCTGAAACTGATAATACAGTGCCCATGTTGCTGACTAAATCAATATGTAGCATTCATATTCCAATTCCTAGTGATTAGATTATTCCTAAAATTTAAAGAAGATTATTCTCCACATATAATTATGAAAATCCCTTTCACAAGATTGATTCAGCAGCTTAAGAGAATTCAATCCAAGGAATGAAAATCAATGTAATTGTTAAAAGTCAAGTAAAAGTGTGAAAGCATTAAATATTTTCTTAAAAAAGAATTAAAATATGTTATTATATAAGCTTTAGGGAGTGGCAAGTATTAACATTTAATTTCTCTTTATGTGAAAAGAAACTTCAAACTATGAGAGGGTAGAGTTAATTCCATGATAATTCAACAGAATCTAAATTTCAATAGCATCCAACTTCATGTGCCGTAATAGAAAATGGAAAAGACAAGAGAAAGAATAACCGGTATCTACCTAATAAATCTGAGAAAAAGCCAAAAAGCCACGAGGAGTAGCTTCTTCAAGGGAATAAAATGTAACTTGTTTCATTTTATCTGCCAAGAAGAAAGAGAATGAGAAAGGCAGGGAAAAGCATGTAACTGAAAGTGTATCTTCGAGTAAAACTCATGTGATGTCTCAGAATCCTGGATTTTGCCAGTAAGTACATTCACTTAGCTAATTAGAATCAAAGGAAGAGCTTCTGGCCAAATATGATGTTAAAATCTGCATTTCCATTGTAACACACAACCTTGGCAGTTTTCCTAACTTGAGAAGAAACTATTTTTAACTGGAAAAATAATGAAGATTTATTTCTCTTTATGTGGTATCTTAAAAATATTCAATATTTATAGATACTTTTATATAATATTTCACTTAAAAAAGAAAAATAGTTCATCAAAAATATCGATACCATTATTCTATGGTGAAAAGATTTAGCATTTTCTCTTTTCCTAAGAAATATACCTGCTCCCTTTCTTGGTTTTCAGTTAAGTAATTAAGCAAATCCCTTCAACTAAATCTAAAAAAAAAAAATAAAGAAAGAAAGAAAAAGAAAAGAGAAGAGAAGGGAAGGGAAGAAAGAAAGAAAGAAAGAAAAGAGAAGGGAAGGGGAGGGGAGGGGAGGGGAGGGGAGGGGAGGGGAGGGGAGGGGAGGGGAGGGAAGGGAAGGGAAGGGAAGGGGAGAGAAGAGAAGAGAAGAGAAGAGAAGAGAAGAGAAGAGAAGAGAAGAGAAGAAAAGAAAAGAAAAGAAAAGAAAAGAAAAGAAAAGAAAAGAAAAGAAAAGAAAAGAAAAGAAAAGAAAAGAAAAGAAAAGATGGATACTGGAGTGCTTCCACCCTCTTCCACCCTAGTTATAGATTTTGTTGGTATATTTTAAATTGTTACTGGTTCTACTTTCTACTTCCTCTAACCATCAACCAATTAGAATGTTAATAAATCCAAACACTTCAGAAACACCATTTATCACTATTATTCTATTTGTCTCATTTGCAAAAACTGAGCCTTTAAGAAAATCTCTACATGTAAAAAAAATAATAATTATGTCAGAGTAGACTCCTTATGTCACAATTTTATGTCACAAAGTTGTGATGTTGTGTTATTATTAAAAATTATTTTCAATATTGAATAGTCAGTGTGAAAATGTGAGTACCACCAATTCAGAACACTTTGCTTATTAACCTACATTGCACAACATCAGAAAATTAGCTACTTAATAATCTGTATAATTGTATTGCAAAGCTTATTATCAATGAACATTTTGAAATTGGAGATAAGTTTTCAAGTTCAAACTTGTAAAATATACCTGCTAAAACTACATCTTTTAAAATTTAGTATAGGTTTCAGAGAACAAGAAGAGTACAATATCTTTGAATCTTAAAATGGCAAATGTCCTTTGTTTAGTATCTTGTCTGGTTTTTTTGTTTGTTTGTTTTGCCTCTGGGCATTATGATCGATTGAAAATAGGGTTGTCTTTATTTTTAGATCTGTTTTTATAAGTTTTTGAAGAAGCACTTTTACAGTTTGTCTGAGATGACCTTCTTCTCAAAGCTAAAACACAGAAACACTTCAAAACCTAACTTTTTGATCCTAAATCTTCTTTTCTCAGAACAAAGTAGAATAATATACACCAGTTTGAGGCCCAACATTTCTAACCAGTCCATTATCCATTCTGGGTTGTCTGTTAGCCTATGTATACTCACTTTTTGAGAATGGAGGAGGAGTAAATGTAAAGATTTATTAAGTGAAGATAGTATAGACAACAAGTAACATAAAATAAGTTAGTAGTTGGAGATACTAGAAATCTCCAAGTTATTTCTCTTTGTTTTATGAAGAGATGAGAAAAACAGAAACTGAGAACATGTATAACAAAAGTTTTTTATCACAGTGTGCATCCTAGTTTTTAAGGTTAATTCATTCTATTTTTATAATATTTGAATCTACAATTTCCGAAATTAAAAGAATTCTAAAAATAGGTTTTGAATAATGAAAATAATAATTAAAAGACATATTATTATTGAACCAGATACTTCAGAAATCATTATTCTATTGTATCAGTTTATAAATTTGAGCTGAAATATCTTTCAGTTTTTGTATATTTCATAGGTGCTTATTTATTAAAATAAGGAAGAAATACTCAAATTTACAGGAGCAAATTTTGTGGGAATATACAAATATGAATGAGCTGAATTATTGATGTAGTATATCTGTTGTATTATATCCATATCTTGGCAATGCATTCATTAGCATGCCCATTCTTCTATTCATTCTTGATAAGGTCTGAAAAGTAAAAGATTAAAAAATAAAAATGAGCTTCACTTTTTACTTTACCTTTTACTTGTGTGTATTTTATTCTCTTCTATTATAAAGTGAGGGGAAAAGGCAAGATGAAAAGGTATTATAACACTGAGTGGCAGAATTTGGCACAATAGCTTTCAAATGTGTAATGCAGCATACAGGGAGATTCAATGCATTAGAATGTATTTATATTGACAAAGGAGTCATTCTTTGTAGTGTTTAGAAGAAGGATTCTGCCATGACCCACATAACAAATTACTGTTGTCTGACCTCATTGAAACAAGAATCTAGTGAAGTACATCCAGTGGGGCTGATGTAGTAGAAGTTCTTTTACCAAATCCCTCCTGGCAGGGGGCGATTATACCTCCTCTTATTTCCTAGGCTATCAAAGCACTCAATAGCCTTATCACCTTGATACGGAGCTCTCTATGAGACAGAAAAAGGAGAGGCTGTGTTACCACAGAATAGCATGCTATTTTCTGAAGAGTTAAGATTGCTAAATAAGAGAAAGGACTCATACAAACTGAAATAGAACTGTGTACATGTTGCAGCACATTCAGCCAGCAGTTTGCATTAAAAATAAGGGGAATTTATTTCTCCTCATTTCATATTCTGTTATACTCCCAAGTTGTATACCTAAGCAACCTGTTGTTAATGGGCTTCCCCTTTAATCATTTCTTTCTCTTAAAGTATATATTTTATTAAAAACACATTCTAAATTCTTTCTTAATGGAGAGAAAAACTATATAGTTTGTTTTATAATGCATTGCTATTTCTTATAGATTGCATTCATTTTAAAACAGCGGTGTTTTTCTTACAATATACTTTATCATCTATGGATTTATTTCATATAAATATTCATTTAAGTGGAAATTCATAATGTGATTGACTATCAGAGTTAACAACAAATTAGTTGTAAAGATTTCTTTTAAATAAAAGACTATCAACCATTTTTATTTTATTCAAACTAAATGAACTCAACTCTAAAAATTGTAAAATAATTTTTCCAAAATGAAAATGTAAGAACTTTTAGTCCTCATTAAGTACTTCCTGTCACTACTGCTGAGCAGGCGATTCTTATATTCGCTTAGAATAATGAAAGTAATCTTTGGTAATTTTTCTAATAGCCAATAAAGAACTGAATCTTACACACCACCAGACAGCTTAAAAGCTAAGCTCTTTAATTGTTGTTCTTAATATTCCATTTAATATTTTATTGCTGAATGCAGTCAGGAGGAAAGCACCGTTTTATAATTTTCATTTTTAAGTATATTTTGTGGATTTTATTCTTACCAAATTGATTTTGCAAAAAAGTTGTTTCAGGCACTTTGTTCAGAATCCTTAAATTAAATAACAATGTCGGGGAAAATCCATACTGATTAGTAGTCATGGGGATTATTCAAGGCTGAAAGCTTTTTCTCACCACTATAACACTTTTAATGAAAGGGTTGAAAATATTACAGTTTAGGATTACTAGTGACATTTGTTAGGGGAGAAGATTTTAAAAAGTTGTATTTGTTTAATGAAATTATATAGTTTCAGGTGTACGATTCTATAATACATCATCTGTATATTGTATTGTGTGTTCACAACCCCAAGCATATCTCCTTCTATTACCATTTATCCCACCTTTACCCTCTTCTAACTCCATTTACCCCCCTTTCACTCTGGTAATCACCATACTGTTGTCTGTTTCTATGAGTTTGCTTTTTATTTTGCTTAATGCTGTCACCTTTTCCACCCAGCCCCCCAAAACTCCTCCTCCCTGACAGCTGTCAGGCTGTTCTCTGTATCTATGAGTATGGGTCTATTTTATTTGTTAGTTTATTTTGTTCATTAGACTCCACATACACTGAGTGGCCAGATTATTATGACCGCCTGATGTTTGTAGGCAAATTAGCCGTACACTGCATTGTATGGGATATGGAGGCAGAAGGTCTGTTCGAACACCTTTGCTGTCTGCAGTTACCAAGATAAATCGTCTCCAATTCTCACAGGAACACAAGGATTGGACAGTCGAGCATTGGAAAAAAGTCATGTGGTCCGATGAATCACGTTTCCAGTTGCATCATGCAGATGGCAGAGTGAGAATTGGGCAGAAACAGCATGAAAGCATGCACCCCACATGCATGAGTACAACCCTTCAAGCTGGTGGGGGCAGTGTTATGGTTTGGGGCATGTTTTCCTGGCATGATTTGGGCCCTTTAATTCGTGTGGAACAATGTCTGAATAGCACAACATACCTAAGTATCGTTGCTGATCAAGTTCATCCTATCATATTGATGGTGTATCCCAATGGAGATGGCTTCTTCCAAAAAGACAATGCGCCATGCCATGATGCCCGTATTGTGCAGGAGTGGTTTCAAGAACATGAGGGAGACTTTACCTTGCTTAGGTGGCCCCCACAATCACCCACAAGATCTCAATCCAATTGAACATTTGTGGGACAGAGTTAAAAGAGCCATCAGGCAGCTGGTTCCACAACCATCAAATCTCACAGAACTGGATGGTGCTATTTATCAGCCACGGTGTCAGATTCCTCTCATCACCTTTCAACATCTCGTGGAGTCAATGCCAAGAAGAATCGCTGCAGTATTGAAGGCAAAATGTGGCCCAATGAAGTACTGAGGGGGTGGTCATAATAATCTTGCCACTCAGTGTATAAGTGAAATCATATGGTATTTGTCTTTCTCTGACTGGCTATTTCACTTAGCAAAATACACTCTAGGTTCATCCATGTTGTTGCAAAGGGTAATATCCCCCCCCTTTTTTTTACAGCTGAGTAGTATTCCACTGTGTAAATGTACCACAGCTTTTATACCCACTCATCTACTGATGGGCACTTGGGCTGCTTCCAAATCTTGGCTATTATAAATAATGCTGAGATGAATGTAGGGGTATGTAAATTCTTTTAAATTGGTGTTTCAGTTTTCTTCAGATACATTCCCAGAAATGTTATAGCTGGGTCATATGAAAGTTCCATGTTCTTTTTTTTTCTCTTTATTTTTTATTTTGTTTATTTTTTTTTTATTGTCTAAAGTTTTACATATGTCTCCTTTTTCCCCAATTGACCTCCCCCAAAAGTTCCATTTTCTTTTATTTTTTGAGGCAATTACATACTGTTTTCCATAGTGGTTGCACTAATCTGCATTCCTACCAAACTTGCATGAGGGTTCCCTTTTCTCCACATCATCACCAACACTATTGTTTGTTGATTTATTGATAACTACTTTGACAGGTGTGAGGCAATATCTCATTGTGATTTTAATTTGCATTCCTTTGATGATGAGTGACAGTGAGCATCTTTTCATATGTCTATTGGTCATCTGTATGTCCTCCTTGGAGAAATGTCTATCCAGGTCCTTTGCCCAGTTTTTAAAATTGAATTGTTTCTGTTTGGGGTGTTTAGTTGTATAAGTTCTGTATAAATTTTGGATATTAACCCTTTATCAAATGTATTATTGGCGAACATTTTTCCCAGTTAGTATGTTGTCTTTTTATTTTGTTGATGGTTTCTTTTGCTGTGAAAAAACTTTTTAGCTTGATGTAGTCCATTTTGTTTAATTTTTTTTTTCTTTTGTTTTCCTTGACTTAGGAGATGTAGTAGAAAAAAAAAATTGCTTCTTGAAATGTCCAAGATTTTACTCCCCATGTTTTCTACTAGGATATTTATGGTTTCAAGGCTAACATTTAAGACTTTAATTTGAGTTTATTCTTTTGTATGGTGTAAGAAGGTGATCTAGTTTCATTTTCTTTTGCACATATCTGTCCAATTTTCCCCACACCATTTATTGAATAGACTATCTTTACCCCATTGCATGTTCTTGCCTCTTTTTTAAAGTATTAATTTACCATAAAGGTGTGGGTTTATTTTTGGAGTCTTTATTCTGTCCCATTTTAGTTTGCTACAGTGGTTCTCAACAGGGAGAGGCATGTTTTTGACAAGTCCCCAAAAGATATTTGAAAATTTCTGGAAACATTTTTGGTTGCCACAACTGTGGATGGCAGGAAGTACTGTCATGTGTGGCTAGAGCCCATGAATGTGGCTAAATATCTGCTTTATCTCATCAACAGCACTATATCATTTGTATATTTTATTTGGAGAAATCACTATTCAACTCTTTAGCCCAATTTTTTATCAGGTTATTATTATTGTTTTTACTGTTGATATTTTGGAATTATGTATTCATTTTGGAAATTAACTCTTTATCTGACATATGGTTTGTACATATTTTCTTCCATTCCATAGCTTGCATACTCATTCAATTGATTGTTTGAAATTGCAACTCAGTGAGAATAAGGTTTCAATTATGTAAGTTGATTAAGTTCTAGAGATATGCTGTATAAAATTGTTAACAATACTGTATTAAAATTTTGTTAAGAAGGTAGACCTCATGTTGTGTTCTTACTATAATAAAATAATTATAAAACATTTTACCCATAAGTGACAATTAATTCAAATGCCAATCTTTCCTTCCCAGAATGTTCATGAAATAGCCTTCTTACAAATCGCCTTTCCCTCTGAATATGGAGTCTCAACTCCCTGGAACCCCAAGTTTGAATTTCGATTTCAAGTTGACAAATCTCCCGCCTCTGAGATCTGAATACTCATTTCACAAATATTATTTGAGCTACAACTTTGGCTTGACATTGTTCTATTTCTTGTATAGATATGTCATTAAAAAAACACACATACAAATAGATGAAAAAACAAAGACCACACTCTTGATTATATTTACACTTAAGAAGAGGACAGACAACACAGAAAATAAGTGAATTAAGCGGTATTTTAGAAGGCAATATATTGTAGGAAAAATGATAATAGAGTACTGAATGAAGTATTGGGAAAGCTAAAAGTTTGGGATGGGTGGAGCAGTTAGCACTTGCAATCTCTATATATAAAGAGCCAGGGGCCATCACATCTGAAACAACCAAACGGACTACCAAACAGGCTGAGTGGGGCGACCAGGCCAGCAGGGGGATTAGTGAGGGATGACCAAACAATTGAGCACCAGGCTGCATGGGGCGACCAGGCCGGCAGGGGGGTTAGTGAGGGATGGCCAAACAACTGAGCATCAGGCTGTGTGGGGTGACCAGGCCGGCAGGAGGGGCAGTTGGGGGCGACCAGGCTGGCGGAGGGGGGGGGCAGTTAGGGGCAATCAGGTTGGCAGGCAGAGGCGATTAGGGGTTATCAGGCTGGCAGGGGAGCCACTTAGGGGTGATCAGGCAGGCAGGCAGGTGAGCAGATAGGAGCCAGTGGTCCTGGATTGTGAGAGGGATGTCCGATTGCTGGTTTAGGCCCGATCCCCAGGATGAGGTGGTCATAATAATCTGGCCTAAACCAGGATTGGGCCTAAACCAGCAGTCGGACATACCCTGTTTGGTCCCAGATTGGAGAGGGTGCAGGCTGGGCTGAGGGGACCCCCCCATGCATGAATTTCATGCACCAGGCCTCTAGTTTTAAATAAAATAGTAGGATTATGTTTCATTGTAATGCAATTATTTAGCAAAGGATTGAGAGAAATGAAGATGCTACCATCATCAACTCTGTGAAAAGATCATTGCAGGCAATGAGAACAGCCACTGTGCAGGCCCTAATGTGACAGTGTGCTTTGGTGTAACAAAGGGATAAGGAAAACAGGGTGGCTGGAATAGAATAATCCTTCCTGAAGGGTAGAAAAATGGGGAAGGAAGGTTGAAGCCAGATCATGCAGGACTCTAAATGACTTGAATTTGAATAGAATCATTTTTATTTTTCTGTTGAAAATAGACTGTAAGAGAGCAATAACTGGATTATGTTAAACCTGTTAAGAAGCTATAGAGGGAAGTCAAGTCAGAATTGATGATGTGTTGACCCACAGTAGTAATAGTGCTGCTAGCAGTGAGAAGTGATTTCATTCTAGATATGTTGTAAAGATAGAACCAGCAATATTTCTTAATATATTATATATGGATTATGAGAAAAAAATAAAGAGTTATGAATGACTCCAAGGCATTTGTCCTTGGTAAATGGAAGGATATAGTTATCATTCACTGAGATGGGGATGGTTGCTTAGGGAGCAGGTTTGGATGGAAATTTAAAAGTTCAGTTTGGATGTGTTAGTTTATTGGGACATCTATTATTCATCCAAATAGAAATGTCAAGTAGACAGATATGTGAGTATGGTGTTGAGGAAAAACAAATCTTGACTGGAGAGATAAAGTTGGAATAACTGATGTATAAATGACATTTAAGATCAGGAGATATTTACCAGTAAGATCAGGAAACTTAATGAAAAGAGAGCGTAGACAGAGAAAAGAAAAGGGAAGTCTCCAAGATTAAGAGGTGAGGGATAATAAGACAGACTAAAGAATAATTAAATATATGTTTAACCTGAATATGGGTGGGAGAAAAGATAATATCAGAGAAGGTTAAAAGTTTGTAGAATCCATGAATTGCAATGTCATTAACGTGGGAAACAGATGCAGTTGTGTTATATGAGAGCAGGACAGTTGAATACATAAGATTTTTAAACTTTTAACTTTTTATATGTTTTATTGAGATTTTAGAGAGAGAAGGGGAGGGAGGAAGGGAGAGAGAGAGAGAGAGAGAGAGAGAGAGAGAGAGAGGAGATAAAAACTTTGATCCTATCATCTCCTCTTCACACGCTAACCAAGATCAAATGCACAACCTGGGTATGTGCCCTGACCAGGAATCAAACCCACCAGCTTTCAGTGCACAGGATGACACTCCAACCAGCTGTGCCATACTGGCCAGGGCAAAAACATAATAAGTTTTGATCAAAGTGTAGGGTATATAAAATTGAGACATTAACATATGCATCCTATGGTAATTTTCAACAGTATAGGGAAATATCCTTTTAAAATTAGATGGAAGTAGCCTGAGATAAAAATCTGAATATTACTGATATTCCTATTGTTTCCTTGAAAATGAGAAAGTAGATTGATGGCCAGATGCTCTAATGTAATAAAGAATAGGTTATATATCAGCTGTGTAATTTATGTACTTCTCAAATGTTACTCAAAGGGTGGAGAAACCTATTTGAAGTTGCAAATTGACAACTGATGGATAGCTTTTTATGATAGCATTATTATGTTTTGACCAATTGGGGTGAAAAAACTTCATGGAAATGAATAAAATAATATATTCAAATTCTTGGAACTCTTTATTCTTTAGCATAATGCTCAGTTCTGCTCTAATATCATCTAGTAAAATGAAATGAAAAACAGAATGAGTCAAAAATAGGCATGGCATTAGAATTTGAGCATTAATTATAGAGGGTTCACATTTATAAGTTCTGTGTGCACACAAGTGATGTGAAAATGATATACTTCTTATAGAATATAAATTATATAAATTATTCTATAATAAATATATTTCTAATATAATATTAGCTGCAATATATTTATTTAATATATATTCTATATATTATATTTATTTATAAGACAATATTACTGTGTTTAAAATATATTTTCTAAAACTCTAAGCCATATATTAGCAAAACACTGAAAGATGATTTATTATTGTGTTATATTGATAGCAATTCTATGCCACTTCTTATATTTCTTTTTGAAATGTGATTTTAAAACTTCTCTCTTTAAAATGTAGAGTACATTCTGTCATATCTTGATCCTGGGCCATCCATGAATTATTTTGACTAACAGAATATGGTAGAAAAGATGATAGTTCTGAGTCCAGGCCATAGATTGCACACTTCCAATCTTTCTTTTAGACCCCTAGCTCCATCATGAGTAAAATTCCAGACGACCTTGCTAGAAATGAGAGATTACATAAAATACTGTGATAGTCTAGCATCCCAGCCAAACTTCACACATATAAGGTTCATCTCACATGAGCAGACTCACTTATTTTACCCACAGGTGAACGCAGATGCATGAATAATCTTTACCGAGCCCAGCTCAGATCAAAAGAAGCACCCAACTAACCCATTAACTTATGGCAGTGAACATAAATGGTTATGATAGCTAATTTATGTTAATTTTTATGTAGTTTGTTGTAGTGAGATATACATATATTTAACCATGTTAAGCGTTTAAGTGTACAATTCTGTGGAATTAAGTACATTCATACCATTGTGCAAGCATCATCACCATCCATCTGCAGAACATTTTTATCACCCAAAACAGAATCTCTGTAATGATTAAACAATACCTCCCTAGCACCTCTCCTCCAAGTTCCCACTAACCTATATTTTACTGTTTAAAAATGTATAGGTACTTCATATAAGTTGAGCTGTATACCAGTTGTCGTTACTTGTATGGCTTATTTCACTTAGCATAATATTTTCAAATTTCATCTATATTGAAGAATTTATATGAGTTTCACTCCCTTTTATGTCTGCATACTGTGCTATAGTATGTATATATCACATTTTGGTTATCTACTCATTTATTGATGGTTACTTCCATCTTTTGACCATTATGAATAATGCTGATATAACTATTGGTTTACAAATATCTGTTTGAGTTCCAACATTATTTTTTTTATATACCTTGAAGTGGAATTGCTGGATCATTTGGTAATTCTCTACTTTTTTGAGGAAGTGCTGTACCATTTTCTACGGAGGCTAAACTAGTTACATTTCCACCAGTAATGTACAAGCATTCCACTTTCTCTACATCCTTGTCAACACTTGTTCATTTTTGTTTTATTTTAATATTTTCTTTTTTAAATAGATCCATCCCAATTGGTGTTTTGAAAATGTTAGCACTTGTTTCATAGCCTAAAGCTATGCTCTAGGCTGGAGAATGTGCCATGTGCACTGGAGGAAAATGTGTCCTCTGCTCCTGTTGGGCGGAGTGTTCTGTACACAGCTGTTAGTTACAATTGATTTACAGAGTTACTCAAGTCTTCTATTTCCTTATTGCTTTTCTATCTTCTATGTGCTATTGAAAGTCAATTAGTGAAGTCTTCAATTCTCATTAAAATCCTCTCTCCTTTGAATTATGCCAAAGTTTGCTTCATATATTTTAGAGGCCTGATGTTAGATGCATATATATTACATGTTTATACCTTCTAGGTGAATATTGCAACCATTCTCATTTAATACAGAAAGATACGTAAGTTGCTATTTTGCAGTGCCTCCATTTAATATTTTAGCAGATGTTTTGTCAAAGCAATGAAAGATAGAAATACAAGAAACAAAAAGAATAAATGAGAAAAACAAACATGCTACAATTTATAGAAAATAAGAGGATTAATACTATTACTTGTCAAGGTTTACTGGACACCAGTAAGGTCCATTTTCTGAAGAATAAGAAAGAGTAGGATCCAAATTGCTGGTAGAGGTCAGTTGTTTCTTAATAAGAGGAGTGTAAAGAGTAAGATGAGAGCAAAATTAGTGAGATTTGTATGATTGGAAACAGTGAGCTTGCAAGGTTTTTGTTTGTTTTTCCCTTGAAAGCTTTTATTTTTTTTTAAATGAGGTCATATGTTGTGTTGTGAGTATGAGTGGAAATCTAAGGAACTTAAGATTGGAGGATGGTTAAACATAAGAGCATTTAAAATGTTACCATAGAGGATGGTTAAACATAAGAGCATTTAAAATGTTACCATAAAAAGTGAAAAAAAAAAGAGCCTAGCCAGGTGAAGACAGTATGAATGATTATCAAAATCATAGGACAATTTAAATGTGCCTATTCCAAGTTTAAAATAGGAAACACCAATATTTTTGTGTGACTTTTTACATCAATACTAAAGTATAAGAAAAAGACAGACAGAGGGTAAAATTTTAACCTATATAATAAAAGCCTAATATGAAAAATTGACCAAATGGTGGAACAACCAGTGGAACGACCAGTCACTATGATGTGCACTGACCACCAGGGAGCAGACGTTCAACGCAGGAGCTTCCCCGAGTCCGCAGTCCCCAGGCTGGCCAAGGGAGGTGCCAGCAGGGGTCCCTGATCGCCCCACAGATCGGCCCTGACAGCCGGCCAGGCCTACGTCCCTACCCGTGCACACATTTCATGCATCGGGCCTCTAGTATACCAATAAAACAAATACTGAAATGATAGACAGGAAACAGTGCAACAAATTAGAAAAAAATAAATATAAATGAAGTTGGTTATGAATTGAAAATAAAGTAGAAATGCCAATAAAGAAGAATATCTCTTGAGGTCAAAGGGTGTTATACTGTATACAGTTGAACCTGCAAGATAAAGTTAGAAAAGGCAAAGATAGCCTCAGTTAGTGAAGTTTTATGTCAGACAGCTGCATGGTCTGAGATAAGTATGGGTGTGTGTGACTTCAGTATATAGTCATAAAACATTAGAAATACTCCTTTTAAAAAGATGCTCTCAAAATACCCATACTAAGAAATCTACTGGATAGTGTTTTTTATGTCCTAGGAAATCTTTATAATAAAATAAGTAAATTATATAAAATATATGATTATTAAAAAGTGATGTACAATATCTCATTATATTTGTGATTATTTATCTTCATAAAAGTTAGAATTTTTTTTAGCAACAATAGTAGAATTCAGCTGAGAATTTGGATACATGACTAATGTACCAAGAAAATTTGAAATGCTCATTTGGTCCAGGACTAGACTGTGCTTTTAGATAATCTGTTTACTTCCCAGTAAATATAGGGCTATACTTCCATGTGTGTATCTTCTAGATATTTTCAACAGTTGAATGCTATTTCTAAACCAAACTGCATATCTTATTTTGTATTTTAAAGAATCTTTGTTTTATTTGTGACTTTCAACATGCTTTAGAATAAAGAGAATTAACAGTAGTATCTTTTTCCATGGTATTTTACTTTAGGACTATAACTAAAATGTAATGGTGTGTAGGGAACATTTAAAATTAAAATAATAGCCTGTTACTATTTATTGCATGCTTATCAATCCCTTTAATTCTATTTCCATTAACTACTTCAATATATCTTATGATTTATGACTCTGTCCATAAAATACCTGATGTTAATCATGATTAGATGTTGAATTAATGACCTATTCAAATGTATAAATTAGATAGTTTTTTAACTTGATAATGAGTACACTTCTGATTTACAGCAAATAACAGGGCATATACATTAGCTAATCATTTAGGCTTAGAAAAAAATGCTAAATCCTTCAGAAGTGAAAATAAAGTATCTGCACTAATAAAAGACACACATACAAATTGACTGTACCTTTGCTAAGCCTTAAGCCACGCCAGTCAGCCAATCAGAGCGACTATATGCAAATTAACCCAACCAAGATGGCGGCCGGCAGCCACGGAGCTGGAGCAAGCAGGAGGCTTGGTTGCCCCAATGATGGAAGAAGACAAGCTTCCCGCTTGCCGAGGCAGGCTCTGAGCTCCACTCAAAGTAACAAAGTTTCAATTATAGAGGGTAAATAAACCCCAGATACCTGCTTTCAGTCGGCCCTGGACACAGAGCTGGAGCGAGCAGGAGGCTTCCCTCCAGCCCACCCTGGCCGGCTCTGAGCTCCACTGAAGGCAACAAAGTTTCAATTATAGAAGGTAAATAAATCCCAGAATTAAAAAAAAAAAGAAAGAAAGGAGAGGCTGGGAACTTCCATCGCCGGGAGGCTTGGCCAACCTGAAAACTGCCCTCAGCCCCTCACCCAAACTGGCCAGGCACCCCAGTGGGGACCCCCCACCCTAAAGGGGGTGTGGCCAGCCTGAAAACAGCCATCAGCCCCTCACTCAGGCTGGCCAAACCTCCCTGAGGTGAGGGTCCCCACTGAGGGGGGGCTTGACCAGCCTGCAAACAGCCATCAGCCCCTCATCCAGGCTGGCCAGGCACCCCAGTGGGGATCCCAACCTTGAAGGGGGTGTGAACAGCCTGCAAACAGCCATCAGCCCCTCACCCAGGCTGGCCAGGCACCTCAGTGGGGGCCCCTGCCCTGAAGGGGGTGTGACCAGCCTGCAAACAGCCATCAGCCCCTCACCTAGGCTGGCCAGGCACCCCAGTGGGGAACCCCACCCTGATCCGGGACACCCTTCAGGGCAAACCAGCCGGCCCCCACCCATTCACCAGGCCTCTATCCTATATAACAAAAGGGTAATATGCAAACTGACCCTAACAGCAGAAAGACTGGGAATGACTGGTCACTATGACACACACTGACCACCAGGGGGCATACGCTCAATGCAAGAGCTGCCCCCTGGTGGTCAGTGCGCTCCCACAGGGGAGCTCTGTTCCGCCACAAGCCAGGCTGATGGCTGCCAGTACAGCGGTGCTGGTGGGAGCCTCTCCCGCCTCCTCAGCAGCACTAAGGATGTCCAACTGCAGCTTAGGCCTGCTCCCCGCTGGCAAGTGGACATCCCCCAAGGGGTCCCAGACTGCGAGAGGGCACAGGCCCGGCTGAGGGACCCCCCCCCCCCAAGTGCACAAATTTTTGTGTGCTGGGCCTCTAGTATATATATAGATATAGATATAGATATAGATATAGATAGATATAGATATAGATATAGATATAGATAGATAGATAAATAGATATAGATAGATATAGATAGATATAGATAGATATAGATAGATATATGGCTAATATGCTAAGTGTCCGTTTGACTGGTACCTATGACACACACTGACCACCAGCAGTTCAATGCATGAGCTTCTGAGCTGCAGTGACTTGGCAATGGCAGTTCTCGGGTGATGCTCCCCGAAACCAGAGAGGAGGGAGCCCAATTACGTCTGGAGCCATGTGATTCCACCTTATGGTGCCACCCAGGTGTGTCTGGCTGGGGAGGGACTTTGGGAGGTTGGCTGCAGTACATGTCTGGCCCGTCTCGCCCAGTCCCACCTTGATGGCTGCCTTCTAATTAATTTCCTTTCAATGTGCACGAATCCATGCACCAGGTCACTGGTATTAATATATTTCACCAAGAATTACTATAAGTGTATTCCCGGGTTTTTTATTTCCAGGGATTTAAAGTTTTATTACTACTCTCAGTTTTTTATTTATCAAGAATTCATAAAACACACTGTATTATCTACAGTAAATAGACACATTTTGTCACTGTGGAATGTCTGTTTGAAAATAATTTACCCATATTTTAATTCCTTTGTACAGTTTTATGACACACAGTAACTGATTAATTTGGTATTAATGTAAATTAAGAGTTCCTTGTACAGATTGATTTAATTATTAACCCTTTGCAATCATTTAGACAGTTTTAATTCATTTCAAAAGTAGATGCTGACATTTATTGCAAATGGATTTTCTTCACATTGCATTTCTACTCCTATTTTATTTTTTTAAACAAGGTAATGAGTATAGTATAAAAATGTAGTGATGCAGTAATTGATAAAGGAAATTTTTTAAATATCTTAACCACCTTCCTATCCACAACTTTGAATGTCACTCCTGTACACATGTATCTTTTCAAAGTTGGTTGGTTTTTCATAAATAAAATTCATATTTGGGTGACAAATAATTAATCCAAGGGTAAATAAGGAACTACCAAATTGACCTGCAAAAAGATTTTTAGCAATTTACAGCCTGATTATAAATCTTGAAAATAAATATTTACCTACAAATTGGATAACATTTTATTTTACTTAAATTTGTGAACCTTTGTGCATTGGTAGATCCTAAGCTCCTATCATTGGAAGATTCTTCTTTTAAATAACAGCATCCCATTTCCGACTGTATTTTTAAGTTTTTGGTGTTTGGTTTTTTTTTTATGAGCATGGACACTATCTTTTCTATAAATTTTATATGGATACTAGTAGCCCTGCACACGAATCCGTGCGCCAGTAGCTCTCTGCGGGGCCTGGCCACTCTGTGCCCACTGCCCAGAGGCTCTCCACAGCCGGGCACAGAATGCTTGCCTCATCGCCAGGGCAACGACGCAAGCATTTCCCCCTCCCACCCACCCCCCCACCCCGGCCGCTCCGTGCCCGCTGCCTAGAGGCCCTCGGTGGCTGGGGTGGAATGCTTGCCTTGTTGCTGCAGTGACGAAGCAAGCATTCTGCCAGGCCACTCATACTGCCTGTTCTCAGCAGCCGCTCCCCTGGGACTGGGGGACTCTGGCGGGGCTGAGAGTATTAGGCACCGACATCTTGTGGCTATGGGCACTGCCATCTTTGTGACAGAATGACAGTTAATTTGCATATTACCCTTTTATTAGATAGGATGGATATGTAAATATGCCTAATGTTTTCTAATCAGTTACAATTTTTATAATACTAATTGTATTTTCCATGTAAAATGTTTTATTAGTGGTTTTGTTTTGTGTAATTCTCTCAAAAATATTTCATTTTATTCTGAGGTTTTATACCTCTTAAGTAATTACCTCCAACTCAATTTTATTATCTTATATTTTATGCTTTTAATTAATTTTTTTTATTTTTAAATATGATATGCTATTAAGTCTACTGTTTTTCTTTCTTCCCAGTAGTACCTAAAACATAATTAATTAAATGTCTTTTCAACTGGCTAACCAGAGCATGAGCTTCTGGAATAGTAGGACCTAAATGGGGAAGGGAAGAATCCAATTCTGGCCAGCTCTAGTCCTCGTGTTTTCCTGGGATGGCGAGGGCAGGATGGGACTGAGAAACACCTGTGATGTTTGTAGTCCAGTCAGATCATTAAAAACTGAGACCTAATCACAGGACTATAGAACCCTTCCCTGCCCCTCACACTTCACAAGGACATGACATAAGGCCTATTTATAGCAGTTCTTTTTACCTAATACATCATATATGACTATTAAAAATATTATGAAGTGTATCATAAGCCAAAAAATATAATTTGAAGAGACAAATTAATCATTAGAATCAGAGAGGTTTAGGATGTTGAAATTATCAGGCCAGGAATTTTAAACAACTGTAATTAATATGCTAAGGGCTCTAATGGGAAATTATTCAGCATGCAAGAACACATAAGCAATGAGAACAGAGAAATGTAAATACTAAGAAACAATCAGAAAAAAATACTAAACATTCAAAAAAGGCGGTGACAATAATGAGGAATGCACTTGGTAGGCTTATTACTATATTGAATATGGCTGAGGAAATAAATCTCTATGTTAATGGGTATATTGAGAATTTTCAAAAGTAAGGAGAACAAAGGCTGAAAAAAAGTAGAATAGAATATCCAAGGACTGTGGGATAACTGTGGTAACAAAAGTAATAGGAATAGTAGAAGGAGAAAAATGAAAGAAATGGAATGAATATTTTGAAAAAATAATTACTGAAAATTTCCCCTAAATTAATGTCAGACACCAAATCTTAGATCCAGGAAGATGAGAAAACACCAAGCAGAATAAATACTAAAAGAACTGCACCTCAGTATAACATTTATAAATTAAAAATTATAAAGATTAAAATAAAAATTTAAAAACTTCGGAAGAAGCCCGAAGTAGGAAATGAAACAGATAAAAATTGCATCCTATTTGTCAGAAACCATGCAAGCAAGAGGAGAGTGGAGTAAAATATTTAGTGCTGAGAGGAAAAACAAACACACCAACCTAAAATTTCAGACTTCGGGAAATTATCTTTCAAAAGTGAAGAAGTAATAAGGACTCTAACAAAAATTGAGGGAATTTGTCATTGGAGACTTTAACACCCCTCTTTCAGAAATGAACAGATCCAGCAGGCAGAAAATCAGTAAGAACATAGTAGAACTCAATGCCATTAATCAAGTGAGTGTAATTGGCATCTATAGACTACTTCATCCAACTATAGCATAGTGCACATTTTTCTCAAGCTCACATGTAACATTCACAAAAAGCAGACCACATTCTAGGCAATAAAATAAACCTTAACAAATTGAAAATAATCATTCAAACAATTCACTTCTAAGTAACAAACACATGGATCAAAGACTTCATCTCAGGAGAATTTTTTTCAAAATTTTTTCTGCCCTTACCTTTTATTTATTTATTTTACTTTATTTTTATTGCTGACACTATTACAGATGTCCCCTCCCCCTTGCCTGCCTCCACACAGCCATCAACCCCCCATTTGCCTCCTGACATCATCACACTCTTGTCAGTGTCCATGGGTTATGCATTTATGTTCTTTGACTAATTCCTTCACCTTCTCTCATTGAGTCCCCCTCCCTCTCCTCTCCTCTGATAGCTGTTAGTCTGTTCCATGTATCCATACCTCTGTTTCTATTTTTTCAGTTTAATTTTTTCATTTGATTCAACATATATGTGAGGTCATATAGCATTGGTTTTTCTCTGACTGGCTTAGCCTCCAGGTCCCTCCATGCAGTCCTAAATGGAAAGAGATCCTTCTTTTTTACTGCTGCTTAGTATTCCATGGTGTCAATGTACCATTGCTTTTTTACCCACTCATCTACTGATGGGCATTAAGACTGTTTCCAGATTTTAGCTATTATAAATAATGCTGCTATGAACAGGAGTGCATATATTCTTTAGAACTGGAGTTTCTGGATTCTTAGAATATTTCTAGTAGTGGGATCACTGGATCAAATGGCAGTTTCATTTTTAATTTTCTGAAGAAACTCCATATGTTTTTCATAGTGGCTGCACCAGTCTGCATTCCAGCAGTGCATGAGGGTTTCATTTTCTCCACATCCTCGCTGTTTCATTTATTGACAGTAGCCATTTTGGTAGGTGTGAGGCGATATTTTGTGTGGTTTTAATTTGCATCTCTCTCAAAAGAAATTTAAGAATAAAATTTTAATATATGAAAATAATTTTTTAAAGTTGTTGTGCTGCTTGGTGTTTATCCAAAGAAGTTGAAAAACCTTCACAGGAATGTTTGGATGAAACAATGGTGGTGAATGGCTAAATAAGCTGTGGTATACCTAATAGGATATTGTTCAGTAAAAAGTATTGAGCTGTCAAGCTATGGAAAGACATGGAGGGAACTCAAATGCGTATTATTAAGTGAATGAAGCCAATCTGTAAAAGCTTTGTGCTGTATGATTCCACCTATATGACAATTCTGAAAAAGGCAAAATTATTATATCAATTTATATTTTTAGGCACTGTATTTTCAAGTTGCACTTGCTCCATATCATCTCCAATACTTGTTATTATTAGGTAAATAACTTTTACCATTTTAATGTTAATAGTAATATCTAATTGTGGATTGAATCTTTTCTATTTGAAACTGTTAAACATCTCTCATATGCCTGTTGTTTAACATGATCTAAAACATTACATAGGGAAAATATAGTCCATATGCATTTCTGGTGAGGTTATTATTGTGATAAATGACTGTAAGTTTTTGAAAAAATGTTAACTGTTTTTTGTTTTTCAAAAAGTCAAAGTGAAATGATCAATAACTATACTACACTAGAGAGTGAAATAATAGATTATCTCTATTAAACAAGGTATTACTAATAACCATTATATTTCATAAATAAATATGTCTCTGTAATGACAGGCACTTACACAGGTTTAGTGTAGACATTTATTTACTCACTATAGAAATATCCAGACAAACCTGACTCTGCTGATTATGTTCTTCCTTCTCTACCTATCATATTCATCTCAAATCTTCGACCTATCACATTCCTACACCTCCATTAATGCACAATAAAATGGAATGTATCACAATGTTCATTTTCATCTCTTTTCTATTTATTTTTTATGCCTATTGATCATACTAAAATTACCCATCTGTGCTGTTACAATTAAAATGTTTGAGATTTTGAAGCAAGCTCACATATTTGCTTTATTATTTTATTGACTCAAATAGAGTAATTCCTTATTATATCTATTTATAATGTATTTATTAATTCAATTAATTAAAAAATCCTCTTGGAATATATATATATATACATACACACACACACACACATGATTAGATTATAAAACAATGGATGAGATGTGGTCTCTACCCCAAACAGGTGACAGTTTTGTTGCAGATACATACTCACACACACAAATAAGTAATTGTAATTATATGTAGAGACTGTTAGGGTAGGAAAATATATTAGAGGCTGAGGAGATTAAGGAGGGAAGGGCTGAATATTGTTTCACAGTGGTGCTTCCCTTCTTGTGAGCTAGAGAACTCCTGCCCAATATCTATGTCTGCATGTTGCTAAGAAGTTACTTGTCTTGATTCCACAGACTTTATCAAGTTTTAGTCCTGTCCTAAATATAGGAAAAGTGAAGCTAGCTCATAATCCTTACGTATTTTATGGACTCAAAAACTCACATAATAGCTTTTCTAAAAACTTTCAACAGTTAATCTCACACTCACTATTCAGTTATCCAGCCAAATTAGACCAGATTCAAACTCATTATTATATACTAGAGGCCCGTTGCACGAAGATTCGCGCAATAGGCCTTCCTTCCCCTGGCTGCCGGCACCCGGGACCCAGGCATTTGGTCCAGCCGCAGCAGGGAGGCGTGGCTTCTCCACTCCGGCTGCAGTGGAGAAGCCATGCCTCTTCAGTCTTCAGTTGCTTCAGTCTTTGCTCCGTGCCTGCATATGCAAATTAACTGTCATCTTTGTTGGGTTAATTTGCATACTCATCTGATTGGCTGGTGGACATAGCAGAGTGACACCAATTTGCATGTTTCTCTTTTATTAGTGTAGATGCATGAATAAGATGATTTTAGTTAATTTGATAACTACAGTATCTTACCAGTATAAGTATTGGCTTTCCTGATAAACTCACTGAATGAAAGTCAAACTATGAAGATTTATAAGACTGTTCCATTAAATAATACTTAAATAAGTAATGAATGTTTTTTTTGTTGTTGTTGCTGATCTTAGAAATGCTGATAGGTTTATGTATGGTTAATGTCACTAAATCTAAATGCACTTTTCAAGAAAAGAATGATTATTTTCAATCTAAACAATTAATACTCTGATAATTGATTAAATATCAGAGGTAATGACCTTAATCAAACCAACATAAAAATAAAGAACTCAATAGTGGGTGATTTATTTTTAATTTCTACAAAGGTAATTGAAAAGAAACTAGAAAGACAAAATGGATCTCAACATGCAAACTTCTCTTTTGAAAACTTTCACAAATTTCATACTACATATTTTTGAGAGTGTTTCAAGAAAAAAATTGTGAAAATGACCTTTTCTTTTATGCTTTTATTTTCTTGATGTGCTAGCTTGGATCATCATTTTATGCACTATATATACTCCTTTTATGGGAAAGCTGACCTTTACTGGAAATTAGATATGAACAGAATACAAACGTGCAACCATACTTCTTATGCACTTGAAAAAAATCAAAGGAATGATAAACAGATAAGGAGAGCATCTGTGACAGATGTTATATAAAGTGTATTTTTCAGGCCTTTGTTTATAAAAACCAATTACAGTTTTGTAGCTCTCTAGATTATTTTATCAGTACTTAAAAATGAAATATGATGAGACCAGTATCAACATGCAATATCCTCGATCAAATAACTTGAAAGTGTGTTATATGTTAACACAATATAATAATTATAATGTTTTATTTAAAATTATACTAAATTTGGGTATGTTTGAAATATATAAAGATTCAACTCCCTGTTTTTGAAATAGTATAATTCTTAATAATAATATCTGATTTGACTTTTGTGTCATTAAAATAAAAGTTAGAAAACTTTAAATCTGGTTGAAGTAAAATTTTGAAATATAACAATGACAATGTTGCATATTAAAATTGTTTCTAAAACATATCTATATCTATATCTATATCTATATCTATATCTATATCTATATAGCTAATATGCTAAGTGTCTGTCCGACCGGTAGCTATGATGTGCACTGACCAATAGGAGGCAGATGCTCAATGCAGGAGCTGCCGTGACATGCACTGGCTATTTACAGAGAAACAGCACCGCAGACGTGGTGCCCACAAATCAACACTCAGCTTCACCAAGTGGGACACAAGCCCCACTACCACCCCAGAGTGACACCCCACCAAATCGTAGCTGATGCTGCCAAGACCCCATGGCAAAAAATGCAGACCACAGCCCAGCCCAGCCTGGAAATGGTGACTGTGGGTACCGAGTAATGACATCACATAGCAACGCCTAGCTTCCTCTCTAGTGAAGATCTATCCAGTGAAGTAAATGGAATATTAAAGTCTTCTACTATGACTGTATTGTCGATTTCTTCATTAAAGTCCTCTAGAAGTGTTTTTTTTTAATATATATATTTAGGTGCTCCTATATTGGGTGCATATATGTTTACCAGGGTTATATCCTCTTGTTGGATAGATCCCTTTAATATTATGTAGTGACCTTTGTTGTCTCTTGTGATGCCTTCATTTTAAAGCCTTGTTTTTGTTTGTTTTTTTGTTTGATTTTTTGTTGTTGGATGTTAGTATTGCCACTCCAGCTTTTTTTTCTTTTCCATTTGCATGGAAATTTTTTTTCCCATCCCTTCACTCTCATCCTGTGTGCATCTTTTGTTTTGAGGTGAGTCTCTTGTAGACAGCCCATAGTTGGGTCATGTTTTTGTATCAATTCATATCCATTCAGCTATCCTATGCCTTTTGACTGGAGCATTTAATCTATTTACTTTAGGGTTATTATTGATAGGTACTTATTTATTGCCATTTTAATTCTTGTATGCTTAGGCTTCTCTCTGTTTCTTCTTCTCATTACAGCAGTCCCTTTAGCACAGTGGTTCTCAACCTTGGCTGCACATTAGAATCACCTGGGAATCTTTTTAAAATCCTGATTTCTAGGCCTCATCCTCTGGAAATTCTGTTTCTTTGTTACTAATGTTGTGGCCTCATCCCATAACAAAGAAACAGAATTTCTGGAGGATGAGGCCCAGAAATCAGGATTTTAAAAAGATTCCCAGGTGATTCTAATGTGCAGCCAAGGTTGAGAACCACTGCTTTAGCATTTCATGTAATGCTACCTTGGTGGTGATGTACTCCTTTAGCCTATTTTTGTCTGGGAAGCTCTTTATTTGACCATCTATTTTGAATGATAGTCTTGCTGGATATAGTAATCTTGGTTTCAGATCCTTGCTTTCCATTACCTTGAGTACCTCATGCCATTCCCTTCTGGCCTATAGAGTTTCTGATGATAAATCAGGTGTCAGTCTTATGAGAACTCCTCTGTAGGTAACAGTTTTCTTTTCTCTTGCTGCCTTTAAGATTCTATCTTGGTCTTTAGTTTTGGGCATTTTTATTATGATGTGTCTGGCTATTGTCCTTTTTGGGTTCTTCTTGCTTGGAGTTCTCTGTGCCTCCTGGACTTGTGTGACGTTTTCCTTTACCAGGTTATGGAAATTTTCTACCATTATTTCTTCAAACACATTCTCTATCCCTTTCTCCCTTTCTGCCTCTTCTGGCACACCTCCTATTCTAATATTGTTATGTTTCACATTGTCCCACAGCTCCCTTAAGCTGCTCTCCTGTTTTTTTAATTGTGTGTGTATTTTTTTCCCCTTTGGTTCTCTGATTGAGTGATTTTTTTCAACCCTGTCTTCTAATTCACTCATTCAATCCTCCAGCTTCCCCTAATCTGCTGTGTATTTCTTCCAATGTGTTGTGTTATATCATTCTTTATTTTTGACTGTTCTTTTTTCATAATTACTATATATTTTTTCATGCTGTTGAGCATCTTTACCATCATTACTCTTAACTCTGCTTTGTTTACCTCTTCTTCTGGAGAATTCTCTAGTTCTTTCATTTGGGGGTTGTTTCTTTGTCTCCTCATTTTGGCTTTCTGTTTGGGTTTGTGACTATGTATTGGGTAGATCCTACTAGAAAAAAAAAAACACATTGCCCTGCTTGGGAATTAGATCCCAGAGTTCTCAATGGCAACCCCCCACAGATGATGTATTTTTCTGGAACTTCAGTTGATGTGAGCGCCTGGCCAGCCCTTTTGTGCCTCCACCTCTCCTACCACTTTCTATGCGGTCTCCACTTTCAGTCCTCAGGTATCAGGGTTCTCTTCGGCAAGTCTTTCATTGATTATTCAGGAAGTTCTTCTGTATTTTAGTTGTAATTCCAGTTTGTTCCTGGGAGCATGTCTGGGCAGCATTCACTTCCTCTGCCACCATTTTTAATCTCCCCAGAGCTTCCTTTCCATTTTACAATCGGGTGTTAAAATCTATTAGTCCATGTGCAGAGTCCCACGTGGCCATAGGATACCTGGGTGCAGAGGACATGGTCTCCTGCCATCAACCCAAGAATCTGCTGTGGTTGGGGAGAGAGAAGAGAGAAAGAGAGATAGAAAGAAAGTGCAGGCTTTTTAATCTAGGGGCGGATACATCCTT
>NW_005871048.1:56868114-56871250 GCF_000147115.1 Myotis lucifugus | reverse complement strand
ACAAAAGCATACAGAGACTGACCTTGAAAATTCCCTGAGCAGATAAAACCCAGTTTTATCATACAAGCAAAGCTTACCAGTAGTTTTGTTTAGAATAACTTAACCTGGGTGATTTTTTTTTGTGCCTCTGGAAATCATAAGTGAAATTTATAGTTTCTCAAGATTGATGTGAGGTAACGAATAATTAATTTTCTATTATTCAAGAAAATTCTAATATTGTAACCAATTACAGTGAAGAATAAACAGTGACTGTGTTATAACTATGTACTCCCAAGCCTCATTCCCTGTTTTGCTTTGACTGTTCCAGGTTTGCAAACTGTCTTTTGGTATGTACACAATAAGATTTTACTAATTACTACTTTGATGATTTGTCGTTTTTACTTCTGTTATTCTCAACTTTTGCTATAGTGCAATGAATATTCCGATGAAACTGAGTGAAGACAGGAGAAGTATCATGTATATAGTTGCATGTACATATGGCACATATATGGCACATACAGTGAAAAATGCAGGTATGAAATTTGAGAGTCATAAGTATACAGAATTTTTACCATCCTTTGGCTATCCTGCATCCCTGAAAGCAGACAAAGTAAACCTGAAAATTAGTAAACATTCCAATGTAAAGAAATTCTTTTGCAGATATGTCTATGTTATGGTTTTAGCACACAGACATTTACAAGATTGGTATTTTAAGAAGGTTACTCCTGCTTATGCCAACATATAATTTAAATGTATATTCAGTTGCAGTGTTTCCCTCAATTATGTAGATAGTAGAAATGAAGCTGATCTTGAAACTTTATTACTTAATTTTGATGTGACTTCAACTAAGAAATTCCTTGAAAAATTTTAATGACATAAGCCAACCAAATAAGTCATCGCCATCTAAAAATGCACTGACATAATCTGCTATTAGAGAAAGTTTTTTTCTTCTTCTTCTTTTTATTGTTGACACTATTACAGATGGCCCCATTTCCTCCCCCTTTGTCTTCTTTCACCCAGCCCCCACCCCCTTTCCCTCTGGCCATCATCACACTGTTGTCTTTGTCCATGGCTGAAGATTAAGTTTAAGGATGTGAAATACACCCCCAATTTCTTCTTTCTTCTTTAACTACAGTTGTGACTTTTGAGGAAAAAAATATCATTAATCTATCTGAACTTTACTTTCTTTATTTTTTTAAGAAGCATTTTTTTAAAAATATATTTTATTGATTTTTTACAGAGAGGAAGGGAGAGGGATAGAGAGCTAGAAACATCGATGAGAGAGAAACATTGATCAGCTGCCTCCTGCACAGCCCCTACTGGGGATGTGCCCACAACCAAGGTACATGCCCTTGAGGAATCAAACCTGGGACCCTTCAGTCCACAGGCCGATGCTTTATCCACTGAGCCAAACCAGTTAGGGCTGAACTTTACTTTCTTATAACATGTCTGTAGTATCTTTACCAAGCACAAATCAACCAAACATTTATTTTCTTTGGCATTGGCTTTAGTGTCATAATATAGATGTATTTTTCTTTGAATACTCCTCTTTTCTATATAAATTATTATATAACTAATGACCCAGTGCATGGATTTGTGCACATTGAAAGGAAATTAATTAGGAGGTGGCCAGCAGGGCGAGATTGGGTGTAATGGGCCAGACACGCACTGGAGCCAACCTCCAGTGGTCCCTCCCTGTCCGGCTACACCTTGGGTGGTGCTGTGGCTCATAGGGCATCTGCAGAGTGAGTGGGGTCCCTCCAGCAGGTGGGGTCCCTCAGGCTGGCCTATGGGGATTGGACCGAAACCCGCTCTCTGACATCCCCCGAGGGATTCCAGAGTGAGAGAGGGCACTCTGCAAAGTTGCTGTTGTACAGGGTATGGGATGCAAATGCAAATGTGCAGTAGACTAGATTCAGGGCCAACAGTGCCCCAACAACAACATAATCCACAGCCGAGGGTGGAATCACGCAGCCCAGTGAGTAATCGAGCTCCCTCCTCTCTGGTTTCAGGGTGCATCACCCAAGAACCACTGCTGCCAAGTCACTGCAGCTCAGCAGTCCTGCATTGAGTGTCTGCTCCCCGGTGGTCAGTGTGAGCCATAGCTACCAGTCAGACAGGCAGTTAGCATATTAGCCTTTTATATATAAACTAGAGGCCCGGTGCACAAAATTCGTGCACTGGAGGGATGTCTCTCAGCCCAGCCTGCACCCTCTCCAATCTGAGACCCTTCAGGGGATGTCCAACTGCTGGTTTAGGCCCAATCCCGGATCGGGCCTAAACCGGCAGTCGGACATCCCTCTCACAATCTGGGACTGCTGGCTCCCAACCGCTCGCCTGCCTGCCTGCCTGATTTCCCCTAACTGCTTCTGCCTGCCGGCCTGATCACACCCTAACCACTCCCCTGCCAGCCTGATTGACGCCTAACTGTTCCCCTGCCGGTCCAGTCACCGCCAACTGCCCTCCCCTGCCAACCCGGTCACCCTTAACTACCCTCCCCCTGCCGGCCTGGTCAACCCCAACTGCCATCCCCTACAGGCCTGGTTCCCCCCAACTGCCCTCCTTCCCCTGCAGGCCAGGTCGCCCCCAACTGTCCTCCCCTGCTGGGCATCTTGTGGTGGCCATCTTGTGACCACACGGGGGCAGCAATCTTTTGACTACATGGGGGCAGCCATCTTTTTGTGAGGGCGTGATGATCAATTTGCATATTACCTCTTTATTATATAGGACTTGTGACCCATCACGTGAAACAGCATGAGACCCGGGATCCCCTCCCCCAGTGCCATTAGACCACAACAAGTCCTGGAGTCCCACTCTGTGTGGCCGGTGTACCGCAGGATGGCCCCGAGTCCTGGAGTGCCGCCCCGATGCCCCGCCTCCGGCCCATGCGCAGAGGCCACCGGGCCCCGCCCCTGCCGCGCACACACGGGGCTGTGAAAACCTCAGCAGAAGCCACTCAAAGAAGCTGCTGGCCCCGCCCCCGCTGCCCCCGCCCCTCTCTGTGCGCTTTTTATCTTTGTGATGGCGTTATGGGCATGAGGGGTCAATTTACATATTACCTCTTTATTATATAGGGGTCGATATTTGGTTTAATGAGAACACTGATTTGAAACATTGCAATCTATCCTAGCTTCCAGTTTCATATTTATAGTACCGA
>NW_005871048.1:56847207-56868014 GCF_000147115.1 Myotis lucifugus | reverse complement strand
ACATGGTCTCCTGCCATCAACCCAAGAATCTGCTGTGGTTGGGGAGAGAGAAGAGAGAAAGAGAGATAGAAAGAAAGTGCAGGCTTTTTAATCTAGGGGCGGATACATGCCTTGCTAACTCCTAATTGGTCCTTTCAAAGAATTCTGCCTTAATAATGGTCTTTGGATTGGTTATTCACCTCACTTTTTTGTCATTGGTTATCTGCAAGCTGCCTGTCTTAGCAACATTCATACATTTGAAAGCTCACTTCCCACACATAGATTCTTAACTACCTAGCTTCCCTCTGTTTCCTCAAATACACATTGCAATATACAGATGATGTATTAGAGAATTGTACACATGAAACACATGTAATTTTATTAACCCTTTTCACCCCGCCCCCCCAACAAAAGCATACAGAGACTGACCTTGAAAATTCCCTGAGCAGATAAAACCAGTTTTATCATACAAGCAAAGCTTACCAGTAGTTTTGTTTAGAATAACTTAACCTGGGTGATTTTATTTTTTGTGCCTCTGGAAATCAAGTGAAATTTATAGTTTCTCAAGATTGATGTGAGGTAACGAATAATTAATTTTCTATTATTCAAGAAAATTCTAATATTGTAACCAATTACAGTGAAGAATAAACAGTGACTGTGTTATAACTATGTACTCCCAAGCCTCATTCACTGTTTTGCTTTGACTGTTCCAGGTTTGCAAACTGTCTTTTGGTATGTACACAATAAGATTTTACTAATTACTACTTTGATGATTTGTCGTTTTTACTTCTGTTATTCTCAACTTTTGCTATAGTGCAATGAATATTCCGATGAAACTGAGTGAAGACAGGAGAAGTATCATGTATATAGTTGCATGTACATATGGCACATATATGGCACATACAGTGAAAAATGCAGGTATGAAATTTGAGAGTCATAAGTATACAGAATTTTTACCATCCTTTGGCTATCCTGCATCCCTGAAAGCAGACAAAGTAAACCTGAAAATTAGTAAACATTCCAATGTAAAGAAATTCTTTTGCAGATATGTCTATGTTATGGTTTTAGCACACAGACATTTACAAGATTGGTATTTTAAGAAGGTTACTCCTGCTTATGCCAACATATAATTTAAATGTATATTCAGTTGCAGTGTTTCCCTCAATTATGTAGATAGTAGAAATGAAGCTGATCTTGAAACTTTATTACTTAATTTTGATGTGACTTCAACTAAGAAATTCCTTGAAAAATTTTAATGACATAAGCCAACCAAATAAGTCATCGCCATCTAAAAATGCACTGACATAATCTGCTATTAGAGAAAGTTTTTTTCTTCTTCTTCTTTTTATTGTTGACACTATTACAGATGGCCCCATTTCCTCCCCCTTTGTCTTCTTTCACCCAGCCCCCACCCCCTTTCCCTCTGGCCATCATCACACTGTTGTCTTTGTCCATGGCTGAAGATTAAGTTTAAGGATCTGAAATACATCCCCAATTTCTTCTTTCTTCTTTAACTACAGTTGTGACTTTTGAGGAAAAAAATATCATTAATCTATCTGAACTTTACTTTCTTTATTTTTTTAAGAAGCATTTTTTTAAAAATATATTTTATTGATTTTTTACAGAGAGGAAGGGAGAGGGATAGAGAGCTAGAAACATCGATGAGAGAGAAACATTGATCAGCTGCCTCCTGCACAGCCCCTACTGGGGATGTGCCCACAACCAAGGTACATGCCCTTGAGGAATCAAACCTGGGACCCTTCAGTCCACAGGCCGATGCTTTATCCACTGAGCCAAACCAGTTAGGGCTGAACTTTACTTTCTTATAACATGTCTGTAGTATCTTTACCAAGCACAAATCAACCAAACATTTATTTTCTTTGGCATTGGCTTTAGTGTCATAATATAGATGTATTTTTCTTTGAATACTCCTCTTTTCTATATAAATTATTATATAACTAATGACCCAGTGCATGGATTTGTGCACATTGAAAGGAAATTAATTAGGAGGTGGCCAGCAGGGCGAGATTGGGTGTAATGGGCCAGACACGCACTGGAGCCAACCTCCAGTGGTCCCTCCCTGTCCGGCTACACCTTGGGTGGTGCTGTGGCTCATAGGGCATCTGCAGAGTGAGTGGGGTCCCTCCAGCAGGTGGGGTCCCTCAGGCTGGCCTATGGGGATTGGACCGAAACCCGCTCTCTGACATCCCCCGAGGGATTCCAGAGTGAGAGAGGGCACTCTGCAAAGTTGCTGTTGTACAGGGTATGGGATGCAAATGCAAATGTGCAGTAGACTAGATTCAGGGCCAACAGTGCCCCAACAACAACATAATCCACAGCCGAGGGTGGAATCACGCAGCCCAGTGAGTAATCGAGCTCCCTCCTCTCTGGTTTCAGGGTGCATCACCCAAGAACCACTGCTGCCAAGTCACTGCAGCTCAGCAGTCCTGCATTGAGTGTCTGCTCCCCGGTGGTCAGTGTGAGCCATAGCTACCAGTCAGACAGGCAGTTAGCATATTAGCCTTTTATATATAAACTAGAGGCCCGGTGCACAAAATTCGTGCACTGGAGGGATGTCTCTCAGCCCAGCCCGCACCCTCTCCAATCTGAGACCCTTCAGGGGATGTCCAAGTTTAGCCCGATCCCTGTGTGGGATCGGGCCTAAACCGGCAGTTGGACATCCCTCTCACAATCTGGGACCGCTGGCTCCTAACCGCTTACCTGCCTGCCTGCCTGTCTGATCGCCCCTAACCACCTCTGCCTGCTGGCCTGACGCCCCTAACTGCTCCCCTGTTGGCCTGATTTCTCCTAACTGCCTCTGCCTGTTGACCTGATTGCCCCTAACTGCTTCTGTCTGCCAGCCTGATCACCCACTAACTGCTCCCCTACTGGCTTGATCACCCCCTAACTGCCCTCCCCTGCTCGCCTGATCGCCCCTAACTGCCTCTGCCTTGACCCCAGCCACTGTGGCTTAGTCAGGAAGGATGTCCAGAAGATGTCTGGTCTAATTAGGATATTGCCCTTTTATTAGTATAGATTTTGTGCAATATAATTATTTTTAAAATGTTTTGATTGATTTTAGAGAGGAAGGGAGAGGAAGAGAGAGAAAAACATAGATGTGAAAGAGAAACATTGATAGGCTGCATCCTGACCATGCTACCCCCACCCCCCCTGGGAATCAAGCCGGCAACCTGGGCATGTGCCCTGACCAGGAATCAAGCCAGCAACCTTTTTTGTGTATAAGGTGATGCTCAATCAACTGAGCCACTCCCACCAGGGCTGTGCTATATAATTCTTACCAAAAATTTTCCATGCTTAGTAGAGAATATAGCATCTGAATTTGAGTAGTATTCCATTGTATGTATGTACCACTTTATCCAATCATGTATCAAAGGACACTTCAGATATTCCCATGTCTTGTCCACTGTGAATAATGCTGCAATGAACATAGGGGTACATACATCTTTATGATTAAACTAGAGTCCCGGGTGCATGAATTCATGCATGGGTGGGGTCCCTCTGGGTGGCCTGAAGGGATTGGGCTGAAACCCGCAGTCCAACGCCGCCTGCAGCTCCTACCTGCCGCTCCCACTCATCCCTGCCCCACTGTGCCTGCCATGGGCTCGCACACAATCAGTCCCGATTGGGAGAGGCTCACGCTGCTGTAGCAGTGCTTGCCAGCCATGAGCCCTGTGTCTAGTGCTCTCACAAGGGAAGTGGCCTGTGGGATCGGGCTGAAACTGGCTCTCTGACATCTCCTGTGGCGTCCTGGATTGAGAGAGGGCGCAGGCCAGGCTGAGGGACGCCACCGGTGCACAATCAGGCCAGGGAGGATGGCTCCCGGGTGTGTCGGGCCCATCTCGCTCAGTCCCGATCTGCCAGACCCCAGCAGCAAGCTAACCTATTGGTCTGAGCATCTGCTCCCTGGTGGTCAGTACACATTATAGCGAGCTGTTGAGCAGCCTTACCATATCATTAGCATATTACACTTTGATTGGTTATTCCGTTCTGCCATTTGGTCTATTTGCATATTACCCTTTTATTATACTATAGGATGCTTTTAAATTTGGAAAATAGATACCTAGAAAAGGGGCTGGGTCATATAACTGTGATTCTTAATTTTCTGAGGAACCTCTATACCAGTGGTTCTCAACCTTCCTAATGCCGCGACCCTTTAATACAGTTCCTCATGTTGTGGTGACCCCCAGCCATAAAATTATTTTCGTTGCTACTTCATAACTGTAATTTTGCTACTGTTGTGAATCGTAATGTAAATATCTGATATGCAGGATGTATTTTCATTGTTACAAATTGAACATAATTAAAGCATAGTGATAAATCATAAAAACAATATGTAATTATATATTCAACTAGAGGCCCGAAATTCGTGCATGGGGGCACCCATAGCTGGGCCTGCAATGATGCCAGCATCCCTCACCAGGGAGTCTGGCCCGAGGCCCCTCCCCTCCCTTCCTTCGGCATGGACGCTGCCTTGCGTCACAGTGAGCACAGCGTTCCTCGCTGTGGGCTCTGGCCCAAAGTCCCTGCCCTCCCTTTCCTCCGCCCGGCCAGAGTGCAAACACTGGGCTCGTGTCGCTATAAGCCCAGCGTTTTTTGCTGCAGACTCCATCCCAAGGCCCCTCCCCTTCACTCTCTCCACCGGCTGGGGTGCGAACGCTGGGCATCCCTAGAGGTGGACTCTGGGAGCCCAGCGTCCCTCGCCACAGATTCCAGCCCAAGGCCCCTCCCCTCCCCTCCCTCCACCCAGCTGGGGCGTGGACGCTGGACATTCCTGGAGGCGAACTCCGCAAGCCCACTTTCCTCCCTGTGGACTCCAGCCCAAGACCCCTGCCTTTCCTTTTCTCCGCCCGGCCGGTGAGCAGATGGTGGGCTGGTGTCGCTGCAAGCCCAGTGTTCCTCACTGCGAACTCCAGCCTGAGGCCCCTCCTTTCCCCTCCCTCCACCCGCCAGGGCGCGGACTCTGGCCCTAGGCCCTTCCCCTCCCCTCCTTCAGCGTGGACGCTAGGCTCTTGTCACTGTGTGCCCAGGGTCCCTTGCTGTGGACTCCGGCCCGAGGCCCCTCCCCTTCCCTCCCTCCACACAGCCAAGCTGGATGCTGAGCTCATGTTGCCTGGCTTCTGAGTCTTCTGGGGATGGGCTGCCTCACCAAGTCAGGGGGCCGGGGCCCGGGTCCAGCGGGGCAGTGTCACTGGTGCACTGCCGCTGGCCCCGCCTACTGTATGCAAATTAGCCGCCATCTTTGTTGATGGTTAATTTGCATATCACACTGATTAGCCAATGGGAGGTGTAGTGAAGGTACGGTCAATTACCATGTTTGTCTATTATTAGATTAGATATGTGTTGTGTTTTTTTTAAAATATATTTTATGATTTTTTACAGAGAAGAAGGGAGAGAAATAGAGAGTTAGAAACATCGATGAGAGAGAAACATCGATCAGCTGCCTCCTGCACACCCCCTACTGGGGATGTGCCTGCAACCAAGGTACATGCCCTTGACCGGAATCGAACCTGGGACCTTTCAGTCTGCAAGCCAATGCTCTATCCACTGAGCCAAACCAGTTAGGGCAAGATATTTGTTTTCTGATGGTCTTAGGCGACCCCTGTGAAAGGGTCGTTCGACCCCCAAAGGGTTGCTACCCACAGCTTGAGAACCGCTGCTCTATACTGTTTTCTATAGTTGATGTACCTGATTACATCCCCACCAGCAGTGAATTAGGGTTTATTTTTCTCTGCAAACTCTCTAACATTATCTTGTTTATAATAGCCATTCTTTAAAAAATAAAATAAAATCATATATATATATATATTATTTATTAATTTCAGAGAGGGAGAGAGAAATAGAAACATCAATGAGAGAGAATCACTGATAGGCTGCCTCCTGCATGCCCCACATGCGGGATTGAACCTACAACACAGGCATATACCGTGACCAGGAATCAAACTGTGACCTCTTGGTTCATAGGTTGAGGTTAAACCACTGAGAATACTGACCAGGTGATAATCGGCATTCTAACAAGTATAGGTGACATATCATTGTAGTTTTGATTTGCATTTTTCTGAAACTAGTAAAGTTGATCATCTTTTCATATATCTGTGAGTCATTTGTATGTCTTCTTGGGATGTGTTTCTGTTTCCAACTTTTAATATGTTCTAAAGTAATATGTATTTTATATATATATATATATATATATATATATATATATATATATGTCATTGTATTTAAGATTTCTATTTTAAACAAGTGGAAAATAATTGTATAGGGTATGGATCAATTGATGTGCCCTAATGACCTCTTCTAATTTGATAATATACTGGATGGGGAACAGTAGGTTTATTCTTGTATTATTATTATTGATTTATTATTTTATTATTTTCCATACAAACATATATATATTATATGCATACAATTACATGCCTTCTAGTATTCTTTTAAAAAAATAACAGCTTTGCCCTGGCCTGTTTGGCTCAGTGGATTGAGTGTTGGCCTGAGGACTGAAGGGTCCCGGGTTCGATTCCGGTCAAGGGCACATGCCCGGGTTGCAGGCTCTATCCCCAGTAGGGGGCATGCAGGAGGCAGCCAATCAATGATTCTCTCATCATTGAGGTTTCTATTTCTCTCTCCCCCTCCCTTCCTCTCTGAAATCAATAAAAATATATATTTAAAAAATAACAGCTTTATTAAGATATAATTCATGCCCTAACTGGTTTGGCTCAGTGGATAGAGCATCAGCCTGTGGACTGAAAGGTCCCATGTTCAATTCTGGTCAAGAGCATGTACCTTGGTTGCAGGCACATCCCCAGTTGGAGGTGTGCAGGAGGCAGCTGATAGATGTTTCTCTCTCATCGATGTTTATAACTCTCTATCCCTCTCCCTTCCTCTCTGTAAAAAATTAATAAAATGTATTTGAAAAAAAAGATACAATTCATGTACATATAATTACCCATTTAAAATGTACAATTCAATGAGTTTTAGCACATGCATAGGTTTGCAAACATTTCAAAAATTGTTAGATATTTTTATTGCTCTCATCTCCGCAAAATGCCATATGTATGAGCATGAACTCTATGGGGTGCAGCTACAGTGTTTTGGGCAGGTTCAAGCCTTGGATTGAGGAGAGGGCACAGTCCTCTCATTGCCACATGCAAGTCCCAGCTGGAGGGCAGAGCCTTCCCAGCACAATTAGCCAACAGCTATAGCTCTAAGCTGGAACCTATGGTCCAAACACGTGGCCCCACGTGCCTGTGTGATAGAGTTCAGGTGCATGTAGTTGAGTAGGGTTGAAACCAATGAGAATGTTGTAAACATCTTGATCACGCCCCTACTTTGCCTCATGGCATCTGCTATAAAATAAGGACACGGCTTGTGGGCGCTGGCACTGTCTCCTCATCAGGGAGCAGTGTCCCACCGAGACCCAGCTTCCGTTCTCATTCTGTCTTTTCTCAATCCTTTCACCACCCCCACTCAGGGTCACTGAACCAGGCTGAGCTGGCATGAGTATGCCATGGCCGTGCCGGCTCCCCACAGAACTCTCTTAGTTTCCTACCACTTATCCCTGCCCCAGTTCTTAGCAAAAGTTAGACTCTATAGATTTGCCTATTCTAGACATTTCAGAGTGAAATCATAAGAAAAGGTCGTTTATTTTTTCACTTGCTTCTTTCACTTAGCATAATATTTTCAAGGTTGATTTTCTGTTATGGCATGTATAAATACTTTGCTCCTCTTTTATCTCTGAATTTGAACTGGCTACCCGTGGTGGGCAAACTGCAGCTTGCAAGCCACATGCGGCTCTTTGGCCCCTTGAGTGTGGCTCTTCCACAAAATACCACGTGTGGGCATGCACGTACAGTGTGATTCAAACTTTGTGGCCCATGCGCAGAAATTGGTATTTTGTGGAAGAGCCACACTCAAGGGGCCAAAGAGCCGCATGTAGCTTGCGAGCCGCAGTTTGCCGAGCCACAGTTTGCCGACCACTGGATACCATTTCATTGGTTCCATTATCATTTAGTTGAATAATATTTTATATGTATCCACTCTGTTATTTATAAAAGTCCATGTTCTTAATTTTATAATTTATAACTATAAACATAGTAAGAAACATTTTTATTGTTTTTAATTTTTAAATTTTATTATTTTGTGTTTCAAGAATAGAAAAATAAGAGCATAATGCCAAAAAAAAAGCTTAGGCAGAAAATGAAAAGCAACAAATGCATAGCATTTTTTAGAAGCATATATATTAGATATTTAAAAAAATGAATTATTATAAAGAAAATAGCATTTTAAACATTTAGTGTGATTCCAAATAATCGATTCAGGCATACTTGCTATAGTTTTGTATGACCTTGTGAAACAAAAAAGAAATGTCAAGCTCACATTTGGAAACATTTTTATTTCTATTCATTTTGTTCATTAAAGATAGCTAAAAGGCCTTTGACATTATATGTGTTTTTGCAGCTGTTGTCATTAATTCAAACCAAACTGTGAAATGTGTTGATTTCTCCATGACCAACCCATGAAATCAGTTCTCTAACTGCTTCATATTCTGGCTGCTTACCAAAAATGCTCTAAATAAAAGATGTGCTGTGAAAACAAACATCCTGTGTGTGTGTGTGTGTGCATGAGTGTGTCTTAGATCTCATTAAAACATTTTTAAATGAAAATTATAGAACTAGAAATAGCTCTATGTACATTTTAAATTCAATTTGAATAAAAAGTGTTATGCCCTAGCTGTTTGGATAGAGCGTCGGCCTGTAGACCGGAGGGTCCTGGGTTCGATTCCGGTTATGGTCATGTACCTTGGTTATAGGCTCCTCCCTGGCCCAGGACTCTGGTTGGGGCGCATGCAGGAGGCAACCAATTGATGTGTTTCTCTCACATGGATGTTTCTCTTTCCCTCTCTCTTCCACTCTCTCTGAAGGATCAATGGAAAAATATCCTCAGGTGATGATTAGCCAAAAAAAAAAAAAGTGTTATGACATTGTGGCTTAGATATGGAATTATAATTGCAGAAACCTTCACTCTACACTAGCTTTTTGTTTTGTTTTGTATTGTTTACTAGCTGTAAGCTTTGATTACAACTTAGTAAATGCATTGGGCTTACAAAATTTTTTTCTATATTTTCTTTATATCCTCTTTTTATTAATATTTATAAATACAGGGTTGGGCAAAAGTAGGTTTACAGTTGTTCATACGAAAAATAACTCCATAATTAATAAATATTACAAGAATAAACTCTGTATCTCGTGCACTTACAACTATAAACCTGCCTTTACCTCACGGTCATAAAATATATACTGGTTCTAACATTAAGTTTATTCCTTTAAAAGTGATGTACGGCCTTGGCCAGTGTCACTCATTTGTCTGAGCATCATCCCATGCACTGAAAGCTCACTAGTCCGATTCCTGATCAGGGTACATACACAGAATATGGGTTCAATCCCTGGTTAGGTGTGTGTGGGAGACAACTAATTGATGTTTCTCTCTCTCTCTCTCTCTCTCTCTCTCTCTCTCTCTCTCTCTTCCTTTCTCTATAAAATAAAACAAAACACAGAAACATATTTTTAGAACAAATATGTACTGACTTTGTCTCCTAATCTAAATTATTTACTGAGTACATTACTGTTTAGTTTGTTTATTTAGTTTGTTTAGTTAATGTTGAATTAGTTATTATTCAGATTTGTCAAAATGTTCATGCCAATTATGTATTTATGCAACCATTAATCTGACTTACTCAAATTATTTACTAAAGTGTCTACATATTTTTTGTGGAATCATATTAACAATTATATCATATTTTCACATTTGTTTTAAGAATACCATACTTGAAGATAATTAGAATTTTGCCATTAGCCTTTTGAACAATTCTTCTATTAAGTTGTACATTATACATGCTTATATGAGGCAAGTGTTTTGAAAATTTTGAAGTTTTTATTAGAAATATATTTTCTCTCACCCAGTCAAATGTGTTAATGAAAAGACAAAACAAGACACTGAATTCTGGTTGAGTCATCCTAATCAACGATGTTTATTAATTTTATTAACTAATATATCAGCTTGAATTGTGTTATTTTTGTTACTGAAATGATAAAATTTTTAATGCAGTTTTTAATTTATTTTTGGTGATATCTTCCCTAGATATCAAAGCTTCTTTTCATTAAGTGATGTGTGTACTTCTTCTGGGAAAGGAAATATACTTTAAAATTAAATGACCTTGTTTTGTTCAACTATTTAAAGTTATCCAACAGAAAAAATAAAAAATATATAGTAATGGTCTTTTAAATAAAACTTTATAAAAATATTATAATAAAAATGAATTAAAGATACATAAAGCCAAGAATTTCTCTTGGCTACTAGATACCTAGAGACTTGACAATCTTGGAATAATCTATATTTCCCAATCTTTTTATGTTATTAACTATATTTGCTCTAGAAAAACAAATGGCACTTACAGTGGTACTTACTTCTCCAAAATAGACTGCAATATTGTATGTTGATCATTGACTGTCAAATTATCCTTGCATTATGATGTAAAATTTATTTGTGTGTATGTACAGTCAGTACTCATTATATTCATTATATAATATTTTTCAGCCTTGCAAAAATACATTTTTTGCTTTGTCTCTTTAATCCTCACCCAAGGATATTTTCCATTGATTTTTAGAGAGAGTGGAAGAGAGAGGGAAAGACAGAGAGAAATATTGATGCGAGAAAAACACATTGTTTGGACATATTGTTTGGTTGCTGCCTGTGGGCGCTCTGACCAGGGCCCAGGCCAGGTAGGAGCCTGCAATGGAGGTACTTACCCTTGACCAGAATCCAACCCAGAACACTTTGGTCCTCAGGCCGACTTTCTATCCACTGAGCCAAAACGACTAGGGCCAAAATATATTTATTTATAACTCCCAGGCCAGCATTTCTGGTGCTTTCATCTGTGGCCATATGCAACGAGATGAAAACTTTGTCACCCTTGTGCTTGCGTGTTCCCAGCAGAGGCTGAAGAAGCCAGAGCTCTGCCTTCTTGCTTCAGGTCTCATACAAGTGCCTTCTTCCTGGTCTGTGCAATGCTGCACTTTGCATTTTATTTTGTTGTTGTTGTTTATAATTTCCTTTGTTTAAAATGCTCACCATGCATAGTTCTGAAGTTTGTATAGTGTTCTCAAAAGGGTGTTATAAGCCTTACCAATAAAATATGTGTTCAGGCTTGAGTTAAAGTGCTGTTGGCTGTTAGTTCAATGTTAATGAATTAACAATATACAGGGTCGGGCAAAAGTAGGTTTTTGCTTGTGAGTATTTGAACAGAGTTTATTCTTGTATTATTATTTATTATTGTATTATTTTCCATATGAAAAACTGTAAGCCTGCTCTTGCCCCACCCTGTTTATTACATAAGGTATCTTTAAGCATATACATAAAATTAGGTTATATATTGATCAGTTGACAAAAATGTCATCAGAGGTTCAAAGCCTGTATTTTCTCTGGGAGCAGTGGTTCAGTGTTTGCTAAATCAGTGTATCTGTTCATGATATAGAGCATGACTACAGTGACTATTATAACTTAACTGAACAGATATTTTTGATCCGCAGTTGGAAATCCACATACGTGAAGGGCCAACGTAAGTTATATGTAACTTTTTTTGAGTTCTATCCAGTGCCCCTAACCCCTATGTTGTCCAAGGGTCAACGATATATGTATGTGTGTGTGTGTGTGTGTGTGTGTGTGTGTGTGTGTATATATATATATATATATATATATGCATACCCATGTGTTTACATGTATAATTATGTCCTTAAATTTATTTTAGTTAGTGTAGATTTTTAAATATTACATATTCTTTTAAATGAGGGAATTCCACCAAAAAAATATCAAATCAAACAGTAATTTTCACATATGTAAAAATGGTACATCATTAATATTGAAAATTTATTTGCAGAAAAATCCAATGTAGTTATTTATTTGTGATTTAAATTGCTGCTGTGATCATTTTACTTTATAATCCACCAAGTATGGGGAAAATTACATATCTTCACTAATATTTTATATATGTTATGAATTAATACTTAGAATTATTTTTTGCACTTTTTAAAAATTGTTCATTATCAAATATTGTACTTCTTTTTTATTCTTACTCATTGGCTATTTGATATATTTTTACACTAGCATAATAGAGACAATAAACAAAATACAATAGTGTTCAAAATTCTTTTGAATATTCACTTTTCTTCAGACCATTTTTCAGAAGACAGATATTGAAATTGGTAGAATGATATTGCAGAGCATATAATTTTGATGACATGGTTCTAGTGAGTCTCTATAATAGTTCACGTTAAGAATACATGAAACATGATAGTCTTGTATATATTTATGAGCAGATCATAGAACAGAAGTATACATGAATACACTTTAACAGAATTGTGGGACTTAAATTGTTGCTGTGTATACGTGATCTTTATGGTTAGTAGTCTAGTACATAGGGCCATGATGCATTGAGTTTTTGCTATCAGTGTATTTCTGTAGGTTTTTAACACAAACTAACATTTACCCAGGGACTTTCTATAATCCTGGGCAAACTCTAATTCTGTGAATGTGTAATTGGTCTCTGGGAGGGATAAGATCACTGAAATATTATAGTGGTTCCTGGTTTCACTAAAATTGGAGATTTTATTAACAAATCCTTGTTTTTAGGAATTGGAGTTGCAGGTCATAAGTTCAATTGTTATTTATACGGCTTTTACTATGGAACTAAGAACTTTATATTGCTCCTAATTCTCACAACTATCCTTTGAATTCAGAATTAATATCAAGCTCACTTCAGACTTAAAGAGAATGGGGTCAGAAAGATAAGTAACTTGGCTAAATTTACTAAATTTTCGGAATGTGAAGCAAGGATTGGAGCCTGGCTATTCTGATGTAAAAAGGCTCACATTTTAACCACTTACCTACTTGCTGCATTCTCATGTAAGTAAAATGTTACCATTTTAATTGTGCTAAAATAGTCACATCAAAATTTACTATTTTAGCTATTTCAAGTGTACAGTTCAGTGGCTCTAACTGCATCCCCATTACTGTGCAACTATCACACCTCTCTGTCTCCAGGACTATTCAGCAGAAATGAAACTGTTTTGCTGGCATTGAAAATCCCTTGAATTCTCAGCACTCAAATGTAATTTTAAAAAGAACAGCAAGACAAATTAGAACAATAAAAACAGTAAAGTCTGAAATCACACATAATGGATACTGACAAATGAATACAGCATTTAATAATACAAAATGTAACCATTTCTATATATTTCCACTGTTGAAGTTGAATAATGATAGCTTAGCCACAATGCCTGAAAGATCTCGTTTGATCACAGTGTGCTGAACTCTAATCATTCGCTTTTCCAAGAATTTGCCATTTCTGCTTCCATGTAAATCTATTGTATATAGTGAAAATTAATACCATTAGACTGTGAAATAGGTATCCATACTATATTTATTGAGAAAAGAAACACCTACTCTGTTATAGTGAAACATAACAAATATTAGAAAAAGTAATTGAAACAGGTATATTTGTCAAATAAAGTATTTTAGGGCATTCTTGTTTGAAGTGTTTATGTATGTTGATCAATTTCTCCCTTAGAGACTACTATAAAAGCAATGGGATTTCTTTAGCTTATGTGCAATAATAATTATTTCAGAATCAAGTTTCTCCTCAAATAATTGTCTCTGTCAAAACATTTTAACTAGAAAGAAATCACTCACATTTTTCAAAATAGCTTTTTTGAATTTTAATCAGACGGAAGTCTATTAACATGAAAAGTATATCATTGGATATAAAACTTGAATGGGTTTCATAAGTATAAATTTTAAAATAGCATTTAATTTATATAAATGCATGCAAAGTTTTGCTTCCCAAGGGTGACACTACCACTAAAATCAGGGGCTTTTGTGATATCAAATAATGAGAATATGTCAGGATGCAAGCTAAGCAAACCAGAAAACATTAGAGTAAAACATTGTAGAGTTTATTTCCATAGACAAAGTAGCAACAAAATATATCTCAAGCCTTTAAAATACCACCTTCATTAAATTTCTTCTCAGAAAAATACAAAAATCACACACAATTTAGTGCTGTCAACGTTCAAAGCTCCTTAAGCATAGAATTATTTTGGATGTTTGAAATGTTTGAATAGAAAGAGGTTATAATAGTGTAACACAAGAAGATATTCCCTGATAATATGTAGTCTTAAATAATATGTTAACTCTCTTGACAGGATGAGGAGGAGTTTGAATAACCCTTCAATTATGCTTTTTTAAAAATATAAATTTGTATTTATTAGAGAGAGGAAAAGAGAGGGAGAAAGATAGAAACATCAGTGATGAGAGAGAATCATTGATCAGCTGTTTCCTGCATGCCCCACACTGAGGATCGAACCCACAACCCAGGCATATGCCCTGAACAGGAATTGAACTGTGGCCTCCTGGTTCATAGGTCAATGCTTAATGACTGAGTCATCGCCAGCCAGGCTATGGAGGGTAGTTTTAACTTTTACTTGTATTACATTTTTATTTTTTTCTGAAAGTTTTCCTTTACTGAAAATTCTATTTTAAAAACTGAATTCCATCTCAAAAAACCATGTTTAGAAATTTCTCCAGGATAACTAGTTTGCTATTCTTTTCTGAGATTAGCATATTTTCATTTAGTACCTAATCCCCAGAACCAAAATAAAGGAAATTAAATGCAAATGCATGGCATATATTTGAAACCTTAATCAAAGTCATATAAAGAATTCTGACACATCGAATCCGTATTTTGTGAAGGAACACCTCAAATTGCTCACTGGCTCTTAAAATTTCCCACCAGAAATCACATATACCTTCCAGTTCCATATGAGGAGGCAAATGAGCCAGGTAGAAACACTGAACTTTAAAGGGGGAAATGAAGTCCATTTCTACCATTTGCCTTGAAGGAGCAAAGTTGGAAATATTTGGGAATTGGCACTAAGGATTTCCACAGTTTGTAGTAGTTTCCTCTGTAGGACCTCTTTTTTTCCTTTCTAATTTATCCTTTGTCCAGTTTCCTTTTTGATAGATTTCCCTTATCTTGCTGATTCTTGTTTATTTCCATAGACAAGGTAGCAACAAAATATATCTAAATCCTTTAAAATACCATTTTCATTAAATTTCTTTGCACAAAAATCACACACAATTTAATGCTGTCAATGTTCAAAGCTCCTTAAGCATACAATTATTAGGGAGGGGGTTTGAAATGGTTGAATAGAAAGAGGTTATCATAGTGTAACACAAGAATATCACTTGATATTCTTCGTTACACTGTATTATCCAAAATATGCTATTTACCATTCTAAATTCTACATAAACAAAATCTCTTGCCTCATAATACAAACCTCTCGATGCAATGTAAAGAAAAGTCTGATCCAGCCATTCCCTGATATGGGGATTATATAATATTGTAAAAAAAAAAAAAAAACCAAACCCAACATATACACAAATTCTTAGTGAGATATTACAGTATGTCTCTTCCTTAAGTCTTCAGTGGTTCTCAACCTTCTGGCCCTTTAAAACAGTTCCTCATGTTGTGACCCCCAATCATAAAATTATTTTCGTTGCTACTTCATAGCTGTAATTTTGCTACTGTTATGAATCGTAATGTAAATATCTGATATGCAGGATGGTCTTAGGCGACCCCTGTGAAAGGGTCGTTTGACCGCCAAAGGGGTCGAGACCCACGGGTTGAGAACCACTGGCTGAACCAGTAACCAGTTTTCTCACTGTACGTCTACTTATTTATCACTCAGTCTAAATTTTATCAATGACAGAACAATAATCACAACTATCTGAGTGCTGTGCTTGGCTTAATAAATATAAGTGGTCATTGTTACTGTTAATACACTACAATTCAGTAAAATTAATACAAAAATATGTGTTAACTAATAACTTTTCATATTTCATATATTAACTGTGCTAAAATTTTAGGGTATATTTATTTTAAAAATTGACTTTGATCTTATCTTATTGATTCCTTATTACTGTGTGTGTTTCTTGTTCCTATAATGCTTCTCATGTGTTAAGATACTGAATAATTAGATAGCAAGATTTTTTTTAATAACTCATGTTCTCTAGTTTAATCCTCAGCAATTAAGATTCAATAGACTAAGCTTCAAATATTTGGATATTTTATAGTTTTTTTCTGAGGGAATCTGCAGCAGCTAGGAAATATGTTTTGAGACAAAATAAAGCTAAATAAATGAATGGCCCTTTTTGGAGGGTACATTTATCAGGTCACATCTCCCAGACTGATGGCCATCACTTCCCTCGATAAGAGGAGTCTTTGCCTGGCCAATGTGGCTCCGTGTTTGAGGTCCAGATTGATTCACAGTTAGGGCGCATGCCCGAATTTCGGGCTCGATCCCCAGTAGGGGGTGTGCAGGAGGCACCAATCAGTGATTCTTTCTCATCACTGATGTTTCTATCTCTCTCTCCCTCTCCCTTCCTCTTTCTGAAATTAGTAAAAACAAAAAAATAGAGGAGCTTGTCATATGTACATAAAATATATCTGTATTCAAAATACCTATTATTGGCCCAAAATTGCCACCTCAATTAGACATAGACTGAATAGGAAAAAAAGTTAAATATATTAGAAAAAGAAGCTCTTAAAAACATAAGAGTACATAAATTTTAAATAAAAGGAAATGAGAATGGGTATTTCTAGAAAATACCACCAAAATAAATATGGTGTTGTAATCTGAATAATTTATATGTATATGTAAAAATAGGTACCACATTTAGGATGATGATCAGGTCAAGTGAAGAAGGAGAGTGATGTAATCCGGAAGTAGACACAGGGCCAATCAATTGAATAGTCACTATTTTCATTTTTAATTTTCAAACGTACTTTGTTTCCAGAGATTTGCTGGCATTTTAAAGCATAGATGACTAATAATACATCTAGAAACCCATTTTGCTATTTATAAAGTGTAAAAACTTATTAGGAAGGGCTATAGAGTATGTAGGATCAATAAAATATTATGAGAACCTTTGGAGCCAGAAAATAGTCCAGAGAGCACAAAGCACTATTAATTAACACTGAAAGGAAATAAAAGTTTAGATGAATGTTTAAAACTACTAGAAACTACTTAGCTTGAACTGTGTTTATTACATTAGAGGACCTGAATTGATTTTCATTTACTTTTATTAAAGATGCTTCAAATTACTTAATTCTTTGTTAATCAAAAGGTACAGTACAATTTCCTATATACATGAAATTTTTCCTCATATCTTATTTTTTACTAATAAGGCATCTTAAAAGTCTTTTTAAAAATGCCACCTCTACAGTTATCCAATAATCTGATCCAGTTACTCTTGCTTTTCAGAAAACGTTTTTGTGTTTTTTATTTGTTTTTTATTTTTATTTTTTTAGTTTCTAGAACCATTACGTACAGAAAGTAATTTAAATCAATTACCTTTCTAATTTTTAATTTGGCATAAAAATCTTACTTATGAGAAATACAGATTCCCTCAGAAAAACTGTAAAATATCCAAATATCTGAAGCCCAGTCTATTGATTCTTAATTGCTGTGGATAGGATCTCATAGTGAAGTCAAAGGTACAAAGCCAAGCAAATATAGTCTTGAAAGTGCCTTTCAAGCCTTTATTTGCATTCTGGTTTCCAACATTGCATTGGGCCTCAAACCAGTTACATGGCTGAACTTAGAATCAAGGGATAGGGAAATAAATTCAATCACTCTATCAAAATTAATTTGAAAGTCACATATATAAAACTCATTGGTACAGGAGAGAGTGAACTAGTAGAGATATTAATGTAATCAACCTACCACACCCTTTATGCTGTCATTCATATGTAGAAATTTTTTTTCCTACAGATATACTTGGACATGGGTGGCATGACCTAGGTATAGTAATATTTAATAAAATATTTTTAAAGCTGGAAACTAAAATATGTCAAGCTTGAAAAATGTCAAGCATCTATCAATAAGGGAAAAATTAAATAATTACAAAAATCTGAAAGGAATATTCTGTAGGTACTGAAAATTATTTACATGACAAAAACACTTTTAAGTAGAAAAGAAATATACAAAACGGGGTACTATATGCTACTATGTTTTTAAATATATCAAGTATGCTTAGATATCTCTGCAAAAATAGTAATTGTGCTAAAGATGACTGGTTGACTTTGGAGAGGAGAATAGGAGGACTGAGAAACTGAATTGTTCATATAATCTTACCTTGTACAATGTGCCTTTCAATCTTTTTCAAATTCTGTACCATAAGCATATATTACCAATTTACTTATTACATATTTGTTCACACAATAACTTTGAGTTTTGTTTTTATTTAATCCTCACTCGAAGATATTTTTCCATTGAACTTTAGAGAGAGTGGAAGAGAGAGAAATATCCATGTGAGAGAAACACATCGATTGGTTGTCTCCTGCACACAGGCTGACCAGCGCTTGGGCCAGGGAGGAGCCTGCAACCAAGGTACATGCCCTTGACAGGAATCAAACCCAGGACCCTTTAGTCTACAGGCTGACTCTCTATCCACTGAGCCAAACTGGCTAGGGTGTGAGTATTATTTTGTATCTCACATCAATAATAGAGTGGGCAACTATATAACATGTCCAGATAAAAAGATATTTCTAATATGTTTTCCAATCTTCTAATTACTTTAGACTGAATTAAGACAAATTGTACTATGTAGAAGGAAATATTACCCCAAACATATAAATGTCACATAATTTATATGAATTGCCAACAATTTTGTGTATCTAGCACTTAAGCTAATGAATATGTTTGTGCAACTTCTCAATTACTTATTTAGGTAATTTTTCCTATATTTAGTTTTGCTAATAAGATGACAACTCTCCTTAAAGAAAGAGAAAATGTTTTCTTATATGTCCTCTCTGTTGTTGCTGGGAGTAAGTAGCAATATATAGCACCACAGAAGTGAAACAAGATTAGGAGAGAACTGTCACAAATTTCCAGGATTTAGCACTATTTGACCATGAGCAAATTGTTTACTTGTTTATTCATTTTCCTTAGTGTCAATCTCCATTACTTGGGAAAAAAATAAATAAATGGGGAAAGAGTGTCTATAGGCAATATTAGTTTAAATATTTCTATGGTAGTTTAAACATTCAATGGTAATTTAAATATTCCAAAATTTTATTATACCCTGAAACTTGTTTATTATGACTTATTCTGACTTCTTATTGTTTCACATTAATAAATACAGTGTGTCTTAAACTCTCTTCAATAAACTACAACACATTTTTTCTGCTTAAAAAAAAGATGATAGGTGATGCATTTTTTACTCCCTAATGGTTTTATTAATTTATATTAATTGTTTAATATTTTCATACACAAACAATAAAATTCAATGAGAATGAAACACATCTGAGTTATTTAAGGCTGATCTCTTGCTGTTTGTAAGACAGATGGCAATATTTCTAAAGTTATAAATTCAAATTATAGTGTATGTGCCATTGGGTATTCATATGCATAATTTCAGATATTTTTGACTACTTATTTTTCATAAATATGTAAATATTTTGTTTCATCTTTGGGGACGAAATCAGTGTATTACATCCAAATAATAATCTAAAGGGAACAAATATCTATTGAACTCGGTTCCAGAATTTATAATGAATATAATTTGCCAACATAAATGACTTTCAGGAGCTGACTTTTCAAAGTAAATATCATACTCCAAAGAGAAACTGTTATAACTGGTGTTAGAAGTTAAAGATACTGGATATTGACTTTAAAATGGAAAAATAGAAAAAAAAATATATTTAGGGAAAAAGACTTAAGGGAATGAAAAATTTAAAAATCACCTTTAAGTAAATAAAAATATCCTATATAATAAAAGAGTAATATGCAAATTGACTGAACAGTGGAATGACCAGTCGCTATCACGTGCACTGACCCCCAGGGGGCAGATGCTCAACACTGGAGCTACCCCCAGCCCACAGGCCCCAATTGCCCTATCAGGGCCTGCAGGCCAACCTCTCGGTCCCTTCCCCCAGCTGGCAGGCTCTGATCACTGATGTCAAATGGGGAATGGGGTGGGTGGCAGTGGGGGCAGGGCTGGCGAGCAGGCAGGAATGGCCAACCTCTTGGTTCCTTCCCCCTGGCTGGCTGGCATTCTTTCCTGCAGCTGAGACACAGGACTGACCACAGCTGCAGACAGTTGCTCCTCACTCCTTCCCACCTGCTCCCTGAGGGGGAGGGAGAAACCATCAGCAAGGTAGTAGGCATTGGTTAGATGGGTTGTTGAGAAACCTGTCTCCTGATGCTGCTGAATTCTAACCCTGTTCAGTATTCCATGTTCTCTGCTTAAAGCACCTGATCTTACCCTCCTCAGTGGTAATGCAACCTGAAATCTAATGGGACCTTTTTGTGGAATGGGTTGTTGTACCACAGGACCCTGCAAGTAGAATCCTCTAGTGAATAAACACAGTGAACATTCAGGTGTGACCAGAATGAGCCTGATAGCACCACCAGCCCTCTGGAACTCTCTTGGGAATTGAGCCCACACCCCATCCCTTACCTGAAAGAAATTCCACACAAAAGCACCTCCTGCAAACGGGCCTCCACTGGGGGGATCACAGCCTCCTACACAGGCTGAAAGTATATCCTGGGCCAGGCCCACCTTTGGGTGCAAGATGGCAAATGGAGGACCCGAGAGGTGGGTTGCCAGCAGGGGTCAGGCCTGGGCTGCCATCAGCCTAAGGAAGATCGTCTCTGGAACAATAGCCAAGCCTAGGGACCGTACTCCAGTATGAATTT
>NW_005871048.1:56758378-56847107 GCF_000147115.1 Myotis lucifugus | reverse complement strand
CTGGGAAGTTAGGCCACTGGAAGGCTCCTATCGGCCCTGATCTCCAGCCAGGCCTAAGGACCTTACCTGTGCATGAATCTCATGCACTGGGCCTCAGTACAAAAATAAAATTAGAAAAGTTATACTGAGTAACAAATAAAGTATGATTTTTTCCTTAAGAGTTTAACTTAAAAAAATCATTTTAATTAAAGCTTTAACTGAAATTGACCTTTTCAACATTACTTAATTTATATGGAAAGAGAGTTTATAGGTAGACCAAATCAAAGATTCTATTAGAAGCTAATGATGTGCATTTATATATGTCCCTATAAATCAATTATATTATATAATTTCTGAGTTCAACAAAAATTGAACTTTATTGAACTTTAGCTGGTGTCATGTACATAATGTCCTCACACACCTACCCAGATGATAATGGACATTATAAGATCATACTGAAAATCAAATTTCTCAGTATTCAGTAAATAGCTAGTAAAACCAATTAGTTGAAGACCTACAAAACTAGTGTTAAAGGTGTTTAAGCCAACTTAATAATTATTAACAAAATAATTATACTTCCACAGTAAACTTTAAAATTGTAATTGGATTGTCTATCCCAGTTAATTAAATAATTAGCACACCAAGATTACTGAAAAAAAGAGTAGTTGCAAAAGTGCACTTTTTAGAAATCTCACATTTAGATAGGCTCTTTAGGATAATTTGATATCACTAATATTCCAAAGTTAAGAGAAGACAATTTAATTTTCCTTTTCACAATAATTAGTAGTTATCCAATTAATATTATTGCTCTTACTTTTTACCCCCTTCCAAAACAAACATCAACCAAAAGTCCAAACTAACATTAGGTGAGGTTACTGGTTGATTGCCTCTAACAGTGGAGTAAATTGTGGAAGATTATATTTTATTAAGTTCTTTAGTGTTTCAAATAAAAAAAAAATAGAACATTTTTTCTTTATTAGGAAAAATATTTTGTATAGAATCATATTTGCCAAAGCCGGTTTGGTTCAGTGGATAGAGCATCGGCCTGCGGACTGAAAGGTCCCAGGTTCGATTCCGGTCAAGGGCATGTACCTGGGTTGCGGGCACATCCCCAGTAGGAGATGTGCAGGAGGCAGCTGGTCGATGTTTCTCTCTCATCGATGTTTCTAACTCTCTATCTCTCTCCCTTCCTCTTTGTATAAAATCAATAAAATATATTAAAAAAAAAAGAATCATATTTAATGATCCCTGACCTTGAGATTTAAATAAGCTAATCTTGCTAATATACTTTATTCAGAAAATAGTTGAGGAGCAACAATGAGCCAGGCAATGTTTAGGTAATAAACATTGGTAATACAAAATAAAACAAAGCTTACTGATAATACAGAAATAAGCAAAACAAACAAAAAGTCCCACTGAGGAGTTTGTATAATAGTGAGAATACCCATTTATTTCACCATAGGTTACAGAACCTTCAAAAAATAACCCTAACATTCGATGACAACTCAATGTTTCTGTGCTCAGACCCCCATAGATTGTGCTCAATCAACAGTCTACTGTTACAATAGAAATAGTATCGAGCATTAATTTCTTCCAGGACCTGGCCAATCAATAAATATATCAAAAATTATATAATTTGCCCTAGCCAGTTTGGCTCAGTGGATAGAGTGTTGGCCTGCAGACTGAAGGGTCCCAGGTTTGATTCCGGTCAAGAACACATGCCCAGGTTGCAGTCTCTATCCGCAGTACCGGGTATGCAGGAGGCAGCCTATCAATGATTTCTTTCTCATCATTGATGTTTCTATCTCTCTTTTCCTCTCCCTTCCTCTCTGAAATATATATGTATATGAAATATACATATATATATATGTATATGAAATATACATATATATATGTATGTATATTATATATACATATATATATGTTTAAAATTATATAATTTTAAGTTAGTATTTTAAAGCACATTTTACTATGTGCATCCCAAACATTAAAAATAAGAATAGCAGACATTTTAGCTAAAACAAATCTTAATATTTTTCAAAATTTGCTCCATTTTTTTTAAAAAATAAAATATTATGATATACCTCAGTCTCTTCTAACTTTTCATTGTTATGCTGCTTGATATATCAAACACTGCAATAGCTGGGTAGTACCTTTCTCGTGAATTATTTTATACAATTAATATATAAAGGTTCTCTAACAAAGTCATTTACCAAAGCTACACACACACACACACACACACACACACACACACATAAAAATTATCAATTTTATAGATGTAGCTATGGTTCATTTATTTAATTCATTTGTATGATTATATTTATACTAGAGGCCCGGTGCATGAAATTCATGCACTGGGGGGGGGGGGGGCGGGTTCCCTCAGCCCAGCCTGCACCATCTTGCAGTCCAGGAGCCCTTGGGGAATGTCCAACTGATGGCTTAGGCTGGCTTAGGGAGCGGGGAGCGGGCCTAAGCTGGCACTGCCACGGAGGGGGAAGAGGCACCTGCCACTGCCGCTGCACTCGCCAGCTGTGAGCCTGGCTTCTGGCTGAGTGTTGCTCCCCCTGGGGGAGTGCACTGACCACCAGGGGGCAGCTCCTGCATTGAGCGTCTGCCCCCTAGTGGTCAGTGTGCATCATTGTGACCAGTCATTCAGCCGTTTGGTCGATTTGCATATTAGCCTTTTATTATATAGGATATATAATATTTTATTTTGTAAAAATTTAGGTTATTTTCATATTTTTCTCTATTACAATTCATTCTGGGATACATATTCTAGCATAAGTGCAATTTGAAGTTGGGCACATATTTCTCACTGTCCATAGTAGATGGTTATGCTAGAATTCTCCTTATTCTGTGTTCTATTGTATTAATTAACATTGCTTATGGACCAACATAATCATATACATAGGATTCTCTTGATCAATTATTTATTGACCATTTCCAAAGAGACATTTTGGGCTAGGTGAACGTCAAATCTTTAAACATAGGTCTCCTACATTGAAAACTAATGAGTTTGTCCCTGGTTAGAAGCTTGGATTTATTTGTGTTTATAATTCATACTTGCTCAAATATACACAGAAGAAAAAGGACATCTAGAATATTCATTTCAATATTCCAGTTTTCCTGATTAATACTATGCCATTGATTTAATACATCAGGTTGGCAACTGGTAGAATTTAATCAATGGCTCAGTTTGGATTCCTTCCAAATAAATTATAGCATAGAAACAGTGTTAATATCATTTTGATTTAAGACAGATGGGAGATTGCTGTCATGACCATACCAATAAAATAAGGCTTGTGCACCAGGTACACTGGTGATGAAAATTATGTATTTATTGTATTCAAGATTGTGTAGAGCTTGCCTATGACTTTTCCAAGTTATAATATTGCCTAATACTTCTTTGTAATATTGAAATTACCTGACTTACATGCCAGTATTCATGGTGAATTGATATGCTTCATATGGATACTTGATTTGCCTCAATTTTTAAAGGTGGTGGTTATGGCACAGAACAACCTTTTGTTTTTGGAAATTCTTTAATAATTTAAATGAATTTGATTGAGTATGTGATAATAAGAGATCAAGATAATCATATATCATCTTAGGACTCATTGTAGAAATATTTCTATTGGGAAATTTTAATTACATATTCCCTGTGAAAATGAAATTCAATTATTATTATAATATGCAAACTGAGAGAGGGTCAAAATTAGATTTTTTTCCCTCTATATATTCCTTGTTTGATATTGTCTCAAAGTATTGATGAGACATTAAAAAGTACTTTGATGCTCTTAATTATGCTGGAATATTTACCAACTGCAACATATAGTAGCACAAATCAAGTCAAACATTTGATGATAAATACCATTTATAATCATAAGAATTTTGGAAAAACAAAGATGCCTAGAAAAAGGGAGCTTGGTCACCCCAAAAATATTCATATTATTATAGTCCATTGCCTAAGAAGCTAGGACTGAAGAAATGTAAATTTTATCATGTGCCCCAGGTTATAATCATACTGTTCCTCAAGTGCAGTTCTAATGTAACTCCAGGGAAAAGATCTCCATATTATTGTAATAATTTTCATCATGAAATATTTCTAATCTATTACTTATGTTATATTATAAAACAGTATAATACATAAGTGAGTTCAATGAACATTAGGGAAAGGTAAGCAAATAAAAATTGCTCATAAGTTTATCCTTTTTAAAAAGGAAATACTAGCGATTCCAAGAATGTCTCATATTATCAAGCCCAATTAGGGCTTTAGGTATTTGAATGTGTACTAACAACCTTGAAACCTGTTTATATAAAACCTAGGACTAGAGTCATTGCTACAGTCCTTTTATGAAGTAAAACAAATGCAAAGATATAATTTTCTGTATTGAAAATTAATTGTATTTTAAATATTAACATCAGTAATTCCAACAAGAAAAACAATATACTCAGGGAAGTAGCTCCTAACAAATATTCATGGTAAAGTAAAATAGTTTGAAAATAATAGTTTGAATTTCAAAGAATGAAAAAAATACATAGATTTAAAATATGTATATATGCATATGCATATATTGTATATCTGTACTAATAAAATGGTAATATGCTAATTAGACCAGTCATCTTCTGGGCATCCTTCCTGATGAAGCCAGGGCTGAAAGCCAGCAAGGGTCCCGGGTGCCAGCCAGCAGCTGGAGGAGGGAAGCCAAGGTTTCAGGTGCCGGAGGGAAGCTGGTGCCGGCAGCCACAGGAAGGAAGGCCTACTCTTGCACAAAATTTCATGCATTGGGCCTTTGGATGTGCTATAATACCAGATTTTCTGATTCAAATTTACTATAATACCAGATTTTCTGATTCAAATTTACTAAAAAAAGTTATTTTATTATGTTGTAGCTATTTTCTTAATTTTAGTCCTAACTTTAAAATGCATTTTCACAGATATATCTGAACCTGCAACACAATTTAATTTTAAGTGTCACCATATTTCCATTTTTTTTTAGCAAATGTTACTGTATACATACTGAATTAACTCTAATGTAGTGTTCATTGAGAATAGAAAACAATTCAGCATAGTCATTTATCTAGGAATTTTCTTCAACATCTACCAATACAATGATGGATCCAATATTGACATCCACCGCCAACAAAATTATATATCCTCCAGAACTTCATGATTGGCTATATCGGGCATTTTCACTTAGATGCCTGTAACACTTTCAGTTTTACACGTTCCCACTTCAAACCCACCTCTCCTTTATTTTTTATGTCTTGGTGGATGACTCTTTATAGCTAGCCAGTTAGACAAGTCAGAAAACAAGACATCTTACATTCCTTTTTTAATTCATTATAATCAATTAAGTTGAGAATTCTATGTCGTAAATATCTATTGTATTTATGCCCATGCTAGTACTATAATATAGGACCAACTTGTTACTTTCCTGGCCTCTTAGCTAGTTTTATCAAATCACAATCCATTTTATACTCTCATCAAAATAAGTTTTTATTAACATACATATGTAATGGTGCCATTCCTTTGCTCATAATACTGAAATAGATCATTTTAACCTTGGAAACACATCAAGATGACATTGCATCCCTTCATAACTGAATAATACATATGCCCAGCCAGTATTATTATGTTCAGGATGGGGAAAAAGTAGGTTTACAGTTATGAGTACATGAAATACAGAGTTTATTCCTGTATTTTTATTTATAAAATAGAGGCCTGGTGCATGAAATTCATGCATGGAGGGTGGGTCCCTCAGCCTGGCCTGCACCCTCTCACAATCCGGGACCCCTCAGGGGAAGTCAGACTGTTGGTTTAGGCCCACAGGATTAGGCCTAATCTGGTAGTCAGACATCCCTCTCACAATCTGGGACCGCACATTGCCCCTAACCACTTGCTTGCCTGCCTGATCACCCCTAACCACTCTGCCTGCCTGCCTGATGCCCCTAACTGCTTGCCTGCTTGCCTGATCACCCCTAACCGCTCACCTGCCTGCCTGATTGCCCCTAACCGCTCGCCCCTAACCACTCACCTACCTGCCTAATCGCCCCTAACTGCCTTTGCCTTAGCCCCCACCACTGCAGCTTCGTCTAGAAGGACATCCAGAAGGTTGTTCGGCTGTCTGGTCTAATTAGCATGTTATGCTTTTATTATTATAGATTATTGTGTTATATTTCCTTATAAACAACTGAAACCTACTTTTGCCCAACCATGTATTAGGTTTAAGTTTTTTTCTGTACTTCATTGCTCCCAAACCATTGGGACATCCTTTTATTATCATGCTTTGCTATCATTCTACATGTTGCTTCCTTGCCTTAAACACCCACAGTAGGCTTACCCAGTAATTCTCAACAACCACATTTCACTTTCAAAAAATTTCCTAACAGTCCTTTAGAGGCTCTGGAAAAACAAAAACAAAATAAAACTTTGAAATTTTGTATAGATTATTGTTTCTTTTACACATTTATTTTACAACACTAGAAAAATGTTTTAGACTTTTCTGTTTGTTGGGTACCATCATGCAAAAAATGTATGTGGCTCATATATTTGGAGTCTGAAGGTTATATTCCCATGAGTGTACTCCAAATTCAAGGCCATGTTCCACACACCTAACTTGACACACTAATAACTCTCTCTCTTATGAAAAAGCATGCCTTTGTTAAAAAAAACAAAATTAAAAGTTTTTCATGATTTTACAACTACCACTGCCTCAGTGCACAAATTATACATATTTGCTAATATTTATACACATCCAAATTGACTTGACCTACTGAAAAATCTATATATTTAATAAGCTGTTTACCTAGGATGCCTACCACTTCATTAGTATGATGGAACCATTTTCTAGATCTACATTGTATGTGTTAATGCCTGCATCTTTTTTTGTAGTTCAATCCCTTCTTCCTCCCAGTATCTTCTTTTGTAATGTAAACATCAAATCTGGGGCATGTACCTTGATTTTATGATTAGCCTTTGACATTTAGTATCTGGTGTTTCAAGTAGGCGTGGGCCAATGGTAATATCACCATAATTGAGACACTCCAAGAAAAGTTTTGTTTTATAAATGTCACAAATGGAATTAGTGACTTTTCAGTGGTTAAGTATTGGCTTCCTTCACATCATCATCAAAGAATCTACTGTCTTAAGTTAGCAGAGACCTGACCTATAAAAATTGTCAAGTGATGAATAGGGCTTATAAATATCACTCAAGGGAAATATGTCACCTGAAGCATGTCTATTACCGTATGATCTTCAAAATGAAAATATAACCCAAGTCTTTTATTTTAACCTATCTCTTCAAGACTCTCACAGCAAAAAAGAAGGCCAGTATTGAAGTACAAAGTATTACATATGCTTGCACATCTGGTACTCAAGAAATCTTATTCTAGCCAACATCAATGACTTATTATAAGAATAAGAAACTCTTAAAGAACTGAAAACTATCTGGATGTCATAGAGGAGGTAGTTTGAAGGTAAATAATTAGAAGGAGAAAAACCCTCATATAAAATTTGGGGTTTTACTTTAAGGTATTGGAGTCAATCAGCCAAGACCACACGTACGATACCTTCAACTAAAAACATACAGAGGTAACTACAGTCTTAAGGGAACTGAATCTGCTTGTTTTTAACACCATCTCTGTTTATTCTATTTTAAAAGCAAATTCATTTTTAAATTGAACATGACTATTGTGATTCTTATCAACATTGATAAGATGACCCTTTGTAAGGGTCTTAGGTGACGTTTCATGCTCCTCTCTAGGCGAAGTCATGTATGGTATTCCTAAAATGTGTACTTTAGCTTTTTATAGCTCTTCAGAAAGTATAACTTTTGTCTATTTTTTTTTTCTGTTTCAAAAACTCAAGATCACCTTGACAATGATTGCTCCATTTGAACCATTTGAGAAAGAACAGCTGAGCAATTTCACCAAGGACTAAACAGTTTCAAATGGGCTGAGATACTGATTCCAGACAGCCAAATGACCATTAAAACAGAGATGGGCGGTTGTGGAACATGAAACTAATTTGAGAAATGTGTATTTTGACATTTTTTATTACACAAGCAGTCATATAAAGTCTAGCATTTCCTTCTAGATATGGAGAAAAGTTATTCTTGCCATAGAACTGAAAGGATAGTTAAAGAGGGAAGCTCATTTATATAGATTTTCAAGTGACTAAGATAAAAACCAACAACACCCAAATGGTATAAGTGAAGAAGTGAAAAGTGCAGGAAACTACTCAGCATGTGACCCTATCACTCTAACCCTCCCAGAGGCACCAGGACTTGCCCCAACCCAAGTTAACACACAAATCAGGGGAGAATTAGAAAATGCATAACAGGTACTACACTGCACTTAAAACTAAGTTACAGTATAGTAAATAGTATAGTAAATTTGATTCCTAACATTTTCTCTTGGGAGTATTTAAAATCATTGTGTACAATTTCCATTATTTGTAATAAGTAAAGGATGTAATTGTTTAGCTAAGTAGATTTTGATGTGCAGCATTTTGGCTGATTATAGCTCCTGAATATAAATCATAGAAACAAAGTGATATACATATTTTCATAATTAATAAAATTAAATATTTAATTTAATGTGACATAGCACTCTGAGATTATATTATCCTATATAATAAAAACCCAGTGACCGAATGGTGGAATGACCAGAATGACCGGTTGACTAGTCGCTATGACATGCACTGACCACCAGGAGGCAATCACTCAATGCAGAAGATGCCCCCTGGAGGTCAGTGTGTTCCCACAGCGGGAGCAGCTGCTCAGAGGGTGGGTCCACAGCTGCTCTGCTGACCAGGATGAGTGGTGCGCCCACAGTGGCCTGACCCCGCAGGCCACGCCCACCACCAGTGCATGAATCCTGTGCACCAGGCCTTTAGTTTTCACTATATTATAGATGAATATTTAATTGAAGGAAGAAGTTAATTCATTTACCTTAACTTATATTTTATTTTTTAAATATATTTTTATTGATATCAGAGAGGAAGGAGAGGGAGAGATAGAAACACCAATGATGAGAGAGAATCATTGATTAGCTGCCTCCTGCATGCCCCATACTGGGGATCAATCCTGTAACCATGGGCATGTGCTCTGGTGCTCTGACTGGAATTGAACCTTGACCTCCTGGTTCATAAGTCAACGCTCAATCACTGAGCAACTCCAGCCAGTTATATTTTCTATTGCTGATCAAGTCATTATCAGAGAAAGAGGTTGAATGGGATCTTTAACAGGACAGTGTTAATGTTGCTTATAAATTCAGTGGGCCAGGTATGAAGAATACTTTTGATTATCTATTCTTACACTCTAGGAAGACTATAACTCAACACAAAAACAGACAAAAGAAGCACACCAAACTAAACAAATAAAACTAGGCATGTCCTTCTCTTGAATTTGTATCAGTTACCTGATTAAATATTTCATTTTAGATTTATAATTGCAATAGTCTGTATAGTATAGTAATGAATAAAAAACTCATTTGTAACATAAAGTTTGTGATATAAAAATAGCTATTTTGTTGTTGTTGTTGTTGTTAACTTTCACCCGAGGATATTATTTCCATTGATTTTCTTCAGAGAGAGTGGAAGGGAGGCAGGGAGAGAGAGAAAGAGACATTGATTGGTTGCCTCCTGCATACACCCAAACTGGGGCTAGGGATCAAACCTGCCACCTAGGTAGTACCTGCCCTTGGCTGGGAATCAAATCTGTGACCCCTGGTGCCCTAACCACTGACCCAAATCAGGCAGATCAAAGAAAAAGCTCTTGCTCCTATTTATGGTTTCTTCTTATTTTTATTAAAAACATTTGAATGTGTATCCGAAATTGTATCTATAAATTTCTTGACAATTATACTATTTTCACGAATGTCACCTTACTATTTTCTGGTTATCATTACAAAGTCTGTGATGCCTTTGCCTTAGAGGCTATGTAAAATTTTTGTTCATTATAAAGCATCTCATTTCTGATTTCAGGAAGTCAACATAATCCATCTGCTGCTTTCACTTTCCAGCTGTATGCAGCTATGCCAAATTGCTCTAAGTTAAGCTTTATCCTGTTTTTGTAGGCTATCTTTTACCTACCATGCTTACATTTTCTTTGTGTAATCCACCATCGACACAGGTGCAGATGGTATGTAAGAAGAGCAATGCATTTGGGAACATGTACTGTGAAGCTTGCAAGGCTTTTGACAGACTTTGAATTACAGTCCTAAAGGAAATTAGTTTTGTCTAAGGACCGTCACTAGTGCATCAAAATGAATACAGCTCTCAAAGTGATCCCTGACTTTAGATCCAAAGTCCCTGTATCTATGGTTTTCTGAGGAAGCCATTTACATCCATTCTTTCATTTTCAACATTTCCAAATGAAGATGTTGATACTTTTCACTAACTTTCTAACATTGCTGGTTTAGCAAAAATAGGTAGGTAGATAGATATATTTACCTATTGATAATTATTTATTAGCAGTGTGCAATATAACTATAAAATATTCTTCTAAATAACATTTAGAATACTAAAGAGGCTTATGTTCTTATTAGTAACATTTAAATTAAGAACTGAGCAGTCAGGTAAATCTTATCAACAAGACCATTATGTATGCTCTAACTTTTCTGAAATGATAAAACTCAAACAGCCCAGCCAGTGTGGCTCAGTGATTGAGCGTCAACCTGTGAGCCAGGGGGTCATAGTTTGATTCCTGGTAAGGGCACATGCTTGGTTTGCGGGCTTGATACTCAGTGTGGGGTGTGCAGAAAGTAGCTGATCAATGATTCTCTCTCATCATTGATGTTTCTATCTCTTCTCCCTTTCTCTCTGAAATCAATAAAAATTTATTTAAAAAAACAACTCAAAATATAAGTTTGGAAGTTATAACCTAATAATTCTGCTAACCCAGATATGTATATACATGTCATCAAAATTACTTTACAATTATATACCTTAGGTATTTTGACTCTGATATTTGGAAATACCAGGTTTATGGTACTCTTTTCATTTAAAAATTATATTTTATTTTCTTAGAAAAAGGAGATTAGGTAGACTGGGCAATGTGTTTTATTGGAGGTATAGGAAAGGGTAGTCATTTAAACTTTTAAATTCATGAGCATTTTAATGTAGTTACATTCTACAGTGACTATTGATAATCAAATATGTGGAATACATATAGTATACTTCAATATATTTTTATGACTTATCTACATTTAGATGGTTTTATTGGAGTTGTCGAATGTAGGTATTTGTGAAAGAAACAGTATCCACAATGAGGAAAAATAGTGTGCTATTAGAAGTGCCAGTTTATTTTATGGTCTAATTGAACTTCTGGATTTGTGTTTAAGACTCTCTTTACTAAACTATAGCTTTTAGTCTTAGATTGACATGATACAATCCTCACAATTCAATGTCAGGAGAGATACCATCATATCTGCTTCTTGGTGCCAGTACCTACAAGATGAAAAAGATAAAGAAACAAACAACAAAAAGCCAGAAGAGTTTGTCTGTAAGGATGACGAAGGTTTTCTGGGATTTCTGACTTATTTGTCAGTTTACAACTTTTCCAAGTTTCCTATATATGCATTTAAAATAAATGTTAGGGGGAAAGGCTAGCTCATAACTTGTATAAGAGAGGTGACAAATGGTCTTTTCTCCTTCCAAATTCTGCTACCACCCAAATTAGGACACAATGGAATTTTCAAAAGTATTAATTCCATTTATTCTGCTATAATAAAATAATTTCAGAGACCATTCAGTCTATCAATAGATTTTGGGGGGTCAATTGCAGTGAATGATGATGGACAAAAAGTTATACTATTAAAGCCAATGTTTAGTACACAACAGGGACATGAATAACAAGTATCATTATTTTTTCTCAGTATTAATTGAAGTTCTGTTTATATACATTTGTGCCAAGTCTTTGACTATCCTAGTTGTATTCCAGTGTTTACATATTTTTTTCTCATTTCAGAGGTTTGTTCTAATGCCCCTTCCCATAATTTTTGTAAATTAGAAAGAAAATAATCTACTTTTTTTTTTTAACAAACTGTCTGCCCAAATTCTGTTGCTTTGTTAATTTATTTAATAACTAGAGGCCTGGTGCACAAATTCGTGCACAGGTGGGGTCCCTCAGCCTGGCCAGTGATCGGGGCCTGTCGGAGCCATTTCGCCCAGTTCCCATCAGGTCCGATCAGGGCCAGCCATCTTGGGGGATGGACTGCAGGAGGTTGGCCAGCCACAGGAGGTTGGCTATTGGAGTGCACTGACTACCAAGGGGCAGCTCCTGCATTATGCATCTGCCCCTTGGTGATCAGGGCACATCAGAGCTACTGGCCAGTTGTCTGGTCATCCAGTCGTCCAGTCATAACAGTTGCTTAGGCTTTTATGTATATAGATAGTCATGTCCAAGTAGATGCAAGACAAGAGAAGAAGATTCTCTTTATTTTCTGAAAATATTCTTCAGTTCTCATTTTTAGTTTTGCTATAAATCTATTACCTTAGGTAAGGCTTCATGCTATTTATTTTTACCAATCTATAAAATTGAAACTATATTGTCTGTTATGCTTTAGGGTTAGAAAGAGGTATCAGCACTAATTGATATTTCTGGCATAATTTTGAAAATATAAGATGACATTTATATCTCTCTAACCATTTTATTTTCACCTAATTACTCTGTCTTTCAATATAGAAATCTTCATTTATTGCCTTTGCTAATCAAATTTACTTTCCTGTCATTTCATTTCCCGATGTCTGTCAGTTATAATATTTTGAAACAAAATTGATCCAGGGAAAAGCAGTTTATTACAAAACCTCAACAAGAGCAAAAAGGTAAATTGTGCCTTTTTAACACCTATGAAAATGTCTAGAACATATATATTACCCATACTTTGGTTAGATCTTTGGAAAGCTGAAACAAATCTTAAATAATAAAAAGTAACTCTGGTGTTTTGAAGCAATAACTGATAATAATTTATTTTTTATCAACTTTTGCTTGCCATTCTACCTCCAAAACACCAAAGGAAGAAATTTATACAGAACCATTCAGCTAATGGAGCTTCAGTTCTACATTGAGTGTTACACAAAAGTGTAGATAGAAGGGTTAGATAAAAATTTGGCAGTTGTTACAAAAACTTTTGTTTACAATTGTGGGGTTACTAGAATGTTAATTTTCTCAATTAACTAAAATAGAAAGAAAAGAATAAACAGCACAGGAACTGGAAAAGAACAAAGAAAATAAAGCACATAAATTGGATAAGACAGTATAGCAGATGAGCTGTGTCAGCAATTTTCAGTTTGCAGAAAATGTATATAAGCTGGAGTACTTGTATTTATGGCAATTTGGCAATTGAGCAATGTGAAAAACCACACAGTAGAGAAAATCAAAAATTGTAGGATAAGTTGTAGGAAAATTTCCTTTCCAACACATTTCACAGCAGGCAAGAAAGTGAGGGAAATGTGTGAGCCTAAAAGTGTGAATTCAAAGAAGAAAGAAAGCTTTGAAGTTGGTAGCTGCCTTGGGGCATTTGACAATCATTGTAGGCCATGTCCTGGGTTTTAATTATCTGTGTATATAGAGGATACAAAAAAAAGCCTAGAGTCTACATATGGTAAAATGTCAAATTAAATACTTCCAAGTAAAGACTAAATCCTTGAAAGGGGATGCCACCATCCATAAAAATTGAACAAATCTAAATCTTACCACACAGAACAAGACTGTACCTACACTAGCTCAAACCTTCATTCTCTCTGGAAGGATAGTAAAGTTTCCAGAAAAGGCACAAATAGAAATTGGGATCTGAATTAACTGTATTCTTCTGGCCAAAAAACTATAATCTAAGAAGATGGCTTAAATTCTGAGTTAGTCATGACACAAGGCAGTTAACAGACTCATATTCATGAAAGAAAGTATCTTTATTCTCAACTCTCCAAAAATTAGCACAGATAAAATAACAACTGACAATGAAAAAGGCAATAAGCACATAAAGAAACAAACCATCATAGATAGAAATCAGATGAAACAAGAGAAAAGAAAAATATATTTTACTAGAGTCCCGAAGCATGAAATTCATGCAAGAATAGGCCTTCCTTCCCCCAGCTGCCAGCACTGGCTTCTCTCTGGCACCCAGGACCCGGGCTTCCTCCGACCACCGGCAGGCACCCGGGACCCAGGCTTCCCTTGCAGCCCTGGCTTCATCTGGAAGGTTGTCCGGAAGGATGTCCGGTCTAATTAGACTATTACGCTTTTAGTATTATAGATTTGTTTAAAAATGGATTTGAAATTACAGAAGAACAAGAGATCTTTAAGAAGTAAATTTGTAATATCTGAGATTACAAACTCAATGTAAGTCTTATATTTAGACCTGGAGAGTATTTTGCTAAGCGAAATAAAGCAGTAAGAGAAAGACAACTATCACATGATCTCCTTCATATGTAGAATGTAATGAACAAAATAAACTGATGAACAAAATAAATCCAGAGACATAGAAGCATGGAACAGACTGTCTAATCTCTGATGGAAGGTCAGGGAGGGTGAATGGGATGGGAAAATATCAACCAAAAAGTTGTATGCACATATGCATAACTCATGGACACAGACAATAAGGTGATGAAGGCCTGGGGCAGGGGCCTGGAGCAGGCTAGAAGAAGTCAATAGGGGATAAAAGGGGATATATGTAATATTTCAAGATTTAATAAATAAATAAATAAATAAATAAATAAATAAATAAATAAATAAAATGCTAGAAATGTGAGATTCTATTATCTGGCTAATCCTTAAAGGAATTTCTTAGACATATACCCCAAAGAGAAGGAATATGAGCGTAATAAGAAAGTCTGAGGTGCAAATAACAGCATCCATTAAATAAAATGGTAAACATGCAAATGAACTTGAACCATTTTATATGTAAACTAGAGGCACAGTGCATGAAATTCGTGCATGGGGGGGTGTCCCTCAGCCCAGCCTGCACCCTCTCCAACTAGGGACCCCTTGGGTGATGTCCGACTGCTGGACATCTCTCTTCCAATCTGGGATGCTGGCTCCTAACTGCTCACCTGCCTGCCTGTCTGATTGCCTCTAACTGCCTCTGCCTACCAGCCTGATCACCCCTAACTGCCCTCCCCAGCCGGGCTGGTTGCCCCCAACCTCCCTCCCCTGCTGGCCTGATCTTGCCCCCAACTGCCCTCCTCTGCTGGCCAATTTGGTTCTGATTGGTTGGTTTCTATACCAGTCAGCATCAAAACCTCTGCCTCCTATGCAGCCATTGGTTCTTCAACACACCCACATTTGGTTCCAATTGGCTGTTTCCTATGCCAGTCAGCGTCTCTGGGCCTATCAACGGGGCCTGATCAGAAAGGAGGGGCTTATCAGCAGCCCTGGTGGAGGCCTGGAAAGAAATGGAAGCGTGGCTGCTGGCCAGACTGAGAAAGAGAGAGGCAAGTGCTAATCAAAAGCTGCCACAGAGGCAACGGATCAGTCCCTGTTTCTCTCTTCAGGCCTCTCTCTGGCCCTGATTCACAGCCCCTCAGCAGTCAGTGCTGGGGCACCATGCCTGCAGCAGAGGCAGGAAGCAGTCAGCTGACTGCAGGACTGACTTCTGGTTGGTCAAGCCTCCATCATTGCGACCCAGGGTTTTTATATATTAGGATGGAAATAATTTTTAATAATTGGCATAAAAAGGAAAGCTAACCTATTTTATAATGTTTACATGTAATTTGTAAAGATTATCATTGGAATTAGAGCTGTTTAAAGTTGTAGCTTTTGGAAGTATAGTAGAGTTATCATTAACTTCATATTTCATTAGTCTATTTAGGGAATATAATTTAAAAAATAGTAGAGAAAAATTAACAGAATTAAAAAACAAAATAAATCAAAACCAAAACCAGAGAAACACAAATACACAATTAGGTATCTAGAGTAAACAGAAAGAGTAAAATAAGTGGTTTAAGAGAAATATAAATAAATCAATAATTAAATTAGTTATGAATGAAATAAATTATTCATTCCAAAGAGAAATATTTTTAAACAACTTAAAATATAGTTGTAGCTATATGCCATTCAGAAGAATAGTGGCTAAAGTGTAGAAACATATATATTGAGAAAAATGTACATCTACTAGTATATATATAAAAGCCTAAGTGACCATTATGACCAATCTACCAAATGACCGGTCAACTGGTCGCTATGATGTGCACTGACCACCAACGGACAGAAGCTCAACGCAGGAGCTGCCCCCTGGTGGTCAGTGATCTCCCACAGCCAACCTCCTGCAGCTAGCCAACCTCCCATGGTCCCTCTCCCCTCCTGCTGCCGGCCCCAATCGACCCCAATCGGGACTGGGCAAGAAAGCCTGATTGGCCCTGATCACTGGCCAGGCTGAGGGACCCCACCCATGCATGAATTCATGCACAGGGCCTCTAGTATATAAAATAAAATCTAATAATATAAACAAATTTGATGTAGTTATATTAGATTTTTTAAATTAACATTTAAAAAAGGCATTGCTGAAAGTATGATGAAAAATTTAATATCAAGCTCAAATACCCCAAACATATTTTAAAAATATGACTAAAATAAATATATATAAATTTTAAAAAGTAAAAATACACACTTATCATCAATGTGTTTATTTTTTAACATAATTCACTCACAAAACAACTGAGAATACAAAAATCAGCAAATAGACTGAATTAAATTAAACAAATTTTAGTCAGTGGATAAATACATAAATCAGTACATAATGACTACAAATGCACATATTCAAGCATGCATGGGATTATACAAACTACTGATTATCCTATATATTATTCAAAGCAAGTCCTATTGACTGTAAAAATATATAAAAGGAATAAATATATTTTTCTTTAAAGGTCCAGAAATTAAATATTTTCATCTTTGTTTCTCATGTAGCTTCAACTGTTACTACTTTATGGAACTTAGTGATAATGTAAATGTAGTCATAGAAAGTATGGTAAATAAATGGAATGATATGTGTAAAGCAAAAAAAAAAAGTATGTAGATGAACAGACATGACTGGGTTCTAAAATAGGGTTGGCACTGAGTCAGGCCTGTAGGGTACTGTGCGCCAATCTCTGTTATAAAGCACTCATTATTAGGCACAAAGATATTTAATGTCAAAATTAATATAACATAATGAAAAATATACACAACTGAAATAATTTTTAAAGAACATTTCTAAATGTCTCAAATAAAGAAGAAATCATAACAGGAGTTGGAATGTATTTAGAAGTAAATGAAAATATCAATAGTACTTTATAAAATGTTACAATGCGCTGACCCGGTGTAGCTCAGTTGAATGGACCATCATTCCATGCACCAAAATGTTGCAAGTTGGATTCCCAGTTGGGGCACATACCTAGGGTGTGGGTTTGATCCCTGGTGGGGTCATGTGCTGATAGATGTTTGATGTTTCTCTCATACATCAATATTTCTTCTCTCCCTCTCTCTCCCTTCCTCCCTTCCCATCTCTCTAAAGTCAGTAAACATATCCTCCTGTGAGGAGGCTCTCTCTGGAGCACACCCAGGCCTTTCTTCCTCAGACCAGCATATTTACCTTTTCTCTCTAATTTCCAAGGGTCCTCATGAGACTTGCAATCAGGGAAGCAGTGGGCAGCAGCTATCTCCAAGGCCCCCTCTTCTCTGACTTTTCAGTGAGCTAACAGCAGGCCCGCCTTGTTCATTTTTTCTTTATATGTCCATGCTTCTTCTACGCTAAGCCCTTCCTGTGTTTCACTGTCCGCAGCTTTAATAAGTGTACTGTCAAAAGCAATTTTTAAATGTTACAAATGTTTAATCAAGAACCATTTATGAACTATAAATGAGAACTTACTAAAGTTTGAACAAGAGAAGAAATTAAAGAGACTACAAAGTTAAAATGAGAGTGTCAATAAACACATGTAATTGTTCTAACATTTAAAGAATAAACTTAAATGAAAAAAGAATGAGCTAGATAATTTTTGCTATGCTTCCTTCTCCTTTCACAGGAGAAAAAAAAATTTACAAGTGGCTATGTGAGGGAAGAAAAAGAGAAAATAATCACAAGAGTCGCATGCACTAAAAACCTAGAAAATATTATGATCAAAATTATGCTAATTTATTCAATATATTTAAGAATTTAGATTAAAAAACAAAAGCATACAGAAATAGAACTGAATAAAAGTCTCATAAGTAAATGTAGATGATTTATTTAATAATACAATAAATCAATATTGACAATATTTATTGATTATAATAATTAAAAAGTCACATTTTCTTGATGAGTTATATGGCATGTTACAAACAAGATCATTTCAATATTATGCTAATTCTTTTAAAAATACAAAAAGTGCAAATATTCATTATCTGAATCTAATCTCATGATGATATTAAAACAAAAATGATTATGGAAATGAGTATTATGGTCAAATTATATCACAAAATACATACAAAAATCTGAAAGATAATTAAATAAATACAAACATCTATTTAAAGGCACACATGCATGGATACATACATATTTGATTTACAACATTGGCATATTAAAGGGAAAAATCACTTAAAAGAAAACATTTTGATTATGTCTCCACATGAAATAAAAACAAAAAACTTGGCAAAATACAAATAGGGTAGGACAAGTATGTGTTGTGTGGTGAAAATATAAAAGCATTTCTTTAAAATTGTAAAAATGCCAAGGAAACCACTATTACTAAATCAATTCCTTGCATTAAAATTTTTGGCCAAAATTTTTGGCCAGTAAATAGGAAAAGTAAGATTCCCCAAATAAGTCTCTTTTCTTTTCTTTTCTTTTCTTTTCTTTTCTTTTCTTTTCTTTTCTTTTCTTTTTTCTTTTCTTTCCTCCTAAATATCTTTACTACCAACAGAGGAATTCTTTTGTCACTTCTCTGTTGAAACAAAGTGAGATTTTCCTCAGTTTTCTTACAGTAAGATCCACAATTTTTATCATGTCCTACAAGTAGTTACATGGCATTCTCTTTTTCTCTTAGACATCTTTACTCACTGTTTCAGCTGCACAGGTCTTGTGACTTAAGGCACATGCACACTTTAAGATATTTTTAGTGGCATTTTCTTTGTCTGGACCAGTTCTTCTCTATAATCATTGTTACACAATCCAATATTGCTTAATTTCAATCTGCAATGAGATGTACTCTGAGAGCCCTAATATTATGCAATCCTTCTCCACTATCTCCCACACTTTAATTCTTCCACCCCATTTTACTATTTCTTTTTCTAGAGCACTTATTACCTAATATTTTAAATAACTTTTCTAGTTATTAGTCATGTTTATAAGGTGACCATTTAAAATAATATCTGAATAGTATAATTTGAAAATGGAAGAGGTTGCTATTAACAACATGTTGTGATAACAGGCATAAATGGGAATTATCACAAGCAAACGGAGCATATGATTATTTACCCTATGACTTATATTTTGTTTTGTTTTTGTTTTCTGTAATGCAAGATTCATGAAAGATCTTTGCTTTGTTTGCTGATGCAAATCAGGTGGCTGCAATGCCAAAATAAATATTTATTTGAGGAAAAATATCTGACAATTTCTCCTTTGCCATTAAAATTCCCTCCCCGGCCCCCCCCCCCGCCCCGCCACAGCACATGCCCTCACCTGATACTATTGAATGAAAAGTTTTGAATTTTGACACAAAGCCAGAGGTGGTTCCCACCCCCACCCCTCATATAATATATTTACTTCAAATATTGAAGTTTGCTTTTCTCTCATTTAAAAATTAGGTGGATTTTTACAAGAGAAAACGGAGAGGCAGGTGTGGGCAACAAGAACACGCACAGGCTTTCAGATGCAAAACAAATAGACCAACAAGAGCATTTGGAACCATCTCATCCTTGCCTGTTGAGGCCTAGCACAATCTGCAAAATGCTGTGAGGATTGTCCTTATGTTTATTCATTGAATAAGTAATATTTGCACATTTCTCTTTTCCCCTTTGGATACAAAGTTCTGTGAAATATGATAGAGTAAAAGGAACATTTGAATGACAGAATCTGCATACATATTTCTATTACAGGCGATAGGAATACTTGTGACTTTCCATCATTCCAGTGCTGCCTGAATATATATTTAAAAATCAAGTAACAAATACTCTTTTTATGAGATCAATAAAGAGAAATGTTTGGGAAATTATTATTTATTTTTTCATTACAATCGCTTAAAAATAATATTCTAAAAAAGTAAATCTAACTCCAGATGCATGATAGAAAAAAAATCCACAAAATAGTTTTCTGGCTCAAACAGCTTAACTCAACCCCTATTAGATATTGAAATCTTTAAAAATTATAAGCATTGCCTATTTAGATAGCCTTTAATGGAAAATTATTTATCATGAATTGACTGTTTAAGAAACCAGGTGATTAACTTTGACAATATATATTTTTCACCAGTTGCTTTGCAAATGTAGGCTGTTGAGAATAATTGAAGTTGTCTTAAGAACTGTAGAATATCTTCATTAGTCCTCTATAGCCTGAACTCTGATTCTATATTTATTGTTTGAAACCTACCAAAGAAAGGCTCTTGTATTCTAGACTAGATAGTAAATACTCACATTTATGTATGATATATGTCATATATCTTGTAGATATACACATATATATACCCATATGCCACACACACTATATATATATATATATATATATATACACACACACACACATATATATATATATGTATATGGTGTACAAAAGTAGATTTACAGTTGTGAGTTACATTATTTTGAGTTAATAAAGCTATTGTGATAATCATAAGCTGCATGCCCTTTTCTAATAGAACAACTGTAAGCCTACTGTTGCCTACCCCTGTATACATACAAACATGAACACATACTAGATAAAAAAATTCAGATGTTTGATACTATAGTACATCAGATGAGACATTGGCTTAAAAATTCTCAAACTCTCAAATACAGCAGGTCTTTCTCATAACATTTAAAGTAAGAGTCTTATGATGCTGTCTCTATATGTGTAGAGGCAGGTAGTACAATCCTAACTATATTGTTCTACACCTGTTTGTGTGGGTCAGACAATTGACCCTCAGGGGACCTTTCTAATTTAATTTCCTAGCAGAGGGCCTCAGCTAAAATATTGCTGGAAAGTAATTGAAGTCACTCAGGAATTGCATGCGGGAAGAATGGAAGGCATTTTCTGTCTATAAATAGATAAACATCTCTGGACATGCTCTCCTACTCTTACATGTTAATGAGGATAATTCACAATTTTCTAGTGCTATCTGTATCTCTGCAAACTCATAGAGACTTCTGTACAGATTTCTAACCATCACGACCCTCCTCTAAATAATGAAAAATCAATCACAAAAGCAAAACAAAAGTTTATCAGTAAATGTGGAATTGTAAACTCCACCTCACCAGAGACGTCAGTCTGATGTAATAGAAAAAGGGTCTGCTTTCTAAACCAGGCAGATGAGATGAAATTGTGATAATACCAGAGAATAGCCAGTTAACTTACTTATATTCTCTAAGCCTTACTTCTGCCACCTCTAAAATTGGAATAAGTCATAACTTACATGTATGTGTTGAATATAAAATGAAATAAAGTATTAAAAGTTGTTCTCAGATCATTCCACAATCAGTATGTCATGCATTACCACCCTTTCAAAAGTTAAGTATTGCTATTTTATCTTAAATATTTAAGGGATTTTAGTTTTAATTTATTTGAAGTATCCTAGAAGCATTTTCAAGACATTTTTTAAATGCTGGAACATCAAATATGTAAGGAATGATCTTTTTTAACTTTTTACCTTTAATATTATAATAGAGAAAAGAAACCAGGGTTGGAATACTGTCAATACTTTTTTTGCTAATCGAGCACTTTGTTAATGATCAACTTTGTAAGTCATCAATATACATAAAATAAATAGAAATGCACAAGTTGGCTTAGTGGATATAATCATTGTTTTATCTAATTGTAAAGATTAGCCTAATCTTAGTCTTCTTATTAATTTTAAGCATATTTGAAGCACTTTTAAATGTACTCATTTGTACATTTGAAAGTAGTGTCCTCGATCTGGCTGGTGTGACTCAATGGTTAGAGCATCATCCTGCGCACTGAAGAATCACGGTTTCAATTCCAAGTCAGGGCACATACCTAAGTCCTGGGTTTAATCCTTGGTCGGGGTGCATGTGGGAGGCAACCTATTAATGTTTCTCATATTGATGTTTCTCTTCCACATCGATGTCTCTCTCTCTTTCTCTCTTCCTCTGTCTTTAGAATCAATGAAAAAAACAAAACAAAAACAAAAACCCTTGAGTGAGCAATAAAACAAAAAGTAGTGTCCTAAGTTGATGTGGTTGTTTTTTTGGAGCCTGACTGCCCTCTTTGACACATGACAAATATTTACTTGCAGGGCTTTGCCAAGTTTTTTCATCTAGTTTGTAAAATTTACTCATCAAGGCAGTTTTCAAACTTTCCTAAAAGGAAGCTCCAAGCAATTGATTAATTTGCTTTTTGATTATAGTTTTCATTGCATTGCTCCCAGCCAAAAATTTCCTCTTCTGAGTTGCAAAAAGAGGTTGGTCATGTTCATTCACAATTTGCATTACTGGCTTCACATATTGCTCTGAGTGATATTTTCATTTAGTTATTGCTCGGGGTTTTCTCTCACAAGACACAACAAAATTCAGACTCTTTTGAAACTTCAAAGTAATAAAATCCATATTTTAAGTAAGTATCTATAAATATCTCACATTATTTTACTTTGGCTGATAATACATTGCAGTTGTATGAGCTTTGGAAAGATAGGTCAAAATAAAAGCACTGTGTGAGTCTGTGTGTGTTTAACTGAATTTGTGCTCAAGTATGCAATATCTCAATATTTCAGATATGTACCCTTTTGAGAAAAATGACAAGACTACAGGTTTTCCTTTTTGCCACTCTTGCAGAGCTGAATAATGGTCACCCATTAGCTAGGTGACAGCATGTGATAGTTTACTACAACTGTCTCTGCACAGGCAAAGCCCAGGCCTGAAAATCTGCCTTCTTAAGCACAAGGCCAGGAAGATACTGAAGAAACATGCAGGCCACTCTAGTCTGGCAACTAACAGAGTTTATTAAGGGAAAAATACATATGTGGCACATCTTGGGTGGCTGTAAGACAAAATGGATATTCTGTGTATTGCTTGGCAGGAACCAAAGAATTCCATAGAGTAAAAAGGGAGGGGAAATGGTCACGAGTACTAGTATGGGAATGCTACCAGGAACGGGAAATTCCTTCACATGCTTGACCAGGTCAGGACAAAGGCCTCTTCCAAGAACCATCATGTAGCGGCAGGCATGGGAGAAGTACGGAATTTACTAGTAACTTAGGTTCACTGATATTAACTAAGGTTCAATGTCACAGTGAATATCGGTCATGATCAGTCTGCAAGTGGGGGTTGCAGTAAGTAATCTGTGGTCCTGCCTAGGTCAGCTCATGGGCCAGACAGCGGTCATGTCCTGGAACAGTCTCTTATCCACACTGTCCACTCCAACCTGATGAATTTTTGACATTCTTGTCTAATGTCTGCAAATATTAATTACCACATCTTCCTTTGCGGCTTTTCTCATGATAAGAGAGTCAATGAAGGAAGAAACTTATTTTCTGTAGCCCTGACTCAATGAAATGCAGTCACTGCAAAATTAACATTTTGGAGTCACTAGATCTACATAGGAAAGCCAAGTAGCCACATACTGTAGCCAGATACATACGCAAAATTAAATAACATGATGTTTTATTTTAAAAAAACCTAAAGAAATGTAATTTTTAGGTATCAACAGAATGAATGTAGGTCTTAAAGAAAACAGTAAATGTTCAAAGAAGTAAAATTAATTATAATAATTATATATAAAATTATGTTTAGTTAAAACTATTTTAATTTGAAATGTCTATTTAATCTTTTAGCCATTGTAACTGGTTTATTTAGCATCTAATTATTGAATTGGAACAGTTCTTTATACACTATGGATATATTTCTTTGATCAGATGTATGTTTAGTAAGTATTCCCTCCCCAATCTCTGGATTATTATTTCATTTTCATAATGGTGTTTTTTGATGGGCAAAGATGTTTTAATTTTGATTAGGTCCAAATTATCATTATTTTTATTTTTAAGTATCATACTTTTGGTGATTCAACCTAATAATTATTTTCCTAACCCATGAAGAATTATTTACATTATTCTGTTATATACTTTATAGTTTTAGGTTTTGTATTTAGGTATATGATTTTTAGTAATTTTTTTATCTATAGTGTAAAGTGTCTTACTTAGTTCTTTTGTGTGTGAATGCCAAATTGTCTCAGTATAATTTTGAAAATAAAAATTCTTCCCTGGTTTGGGATGGCAAACTCTGCTTTCCTTCATTAGCTACACATTGTGCTCGGTGCCTTCACATCCATCATTGCAATAGCCTTATACTTTAGTAGATATTATCATTCCATTTTTGTATGTAAGTTAACTAAGATTCAATGATATTAAGTCTCTTAACTTTCAGTCACACAGCTTCTAAACTAAGTGTGAAATTCAAACCTACAGAGTAATTCTCCAGGAACAGTAATTCAGTCACTTGGATTTGCATGAGTAAAACAACATGTAAAACAAAATATATTTTGTCTTCACAAACTCTAAATGTTTTTATCCATCTTAATATAATGTACCATATGATGAAAAACCTAAATAAAAGGAGAAGCGATAGTCTAGGAGAAAATATGTACATATCTCACATGTAGCAAAATCCTGTTGTTCAGAACATATAAAAACTCTCAAAATTCAACAATGCAAAAACATAAAATAATAAAAATAGGAGCAAAACAGTCACTTAATAAATGAAACTAAGTGTATGGGAAATAAGTACATGAAAACATATATAAAAAGTACCAGTGATTTTGGAAGTGCAACTTAAAACCACACTGGGGTACTACTACTTACCTAGAAGAATGGCTAAAACAAAACAAACAACAACAAAAAAAGTCTGACAATACAAAATGTTAAAGACTGGCAACGACTTAGTGAAATTCAACTCTATCTCATACAGTTTTGGTCAGAATGAAAAATAGTGCAGTCAGTTTGGTAGTTTCTTATAAAGTCAAACACATACTTACATATGTTTCAGAAGTCCTGCCTAGATTATATATATATCATCATGAAAACTACCTATACATGTTTTTTTAACCATTATCTAATCACCGAAAAACAGAGATAAGCTAAATGTGCTTAAGAGGTGAATGGATAGCCCAACCAGTGTGGCTCAGTGGTTGAGCATGACCTATGGTTCTATTCCTGGTTGGGGCACATGCCCCGGTTGTGGGTTTGGTCCCCAGTGGGGGGCATGCAGGAAGCAGCGGATCATCTCTCTCATCATTGATGTTTTTGTCTCTCTCTCCCTTTTTCTTTCTCTCTGAAATCAGATGAATGGATAAACCATCCATTATTCATTCATTTGATAGAATACTATCCTATCTAATAAAGAGGGAATATGCTAATTGACTTCCCTGCCCTCAAAGATGGCGGCGCCCACAGTCACAAGATGGCTGACAGGGGAGGGCAGTTAGGGGTGATCGGGCCAGCAGGGGAGGGCAGTTGGGGGGTACCAGGCTGGCAGGCAAGGGCAGTTGGGGGAGATTGGGCTGGCAGGGGAACAGTTAGGCATTGATCAGGCTGGCAGGGGAGTTGTTAGGGGGTGATCAGGCTGGCAGGCAGAAGGGGCAATCAGGCAGGTGAGCGGTTGGGAGCCAGCAGTCCCGGATTGTGAGGGGGATGTCCGACTGCCCATTTAGGCCTGATCCCTGTGATCAGGCCTAAACCGGCAGTCGGACATCCCCCGAGGGGTCCCAGATTGGAGAGGCTGGGCTTAGGGACACCCCCCCAGTGCACAAATTTTGTGCACTGGGCCTCTAGTTCAGTAATAAAAAAGAACAAAATATTGGCATAGCCAATGACATGGAAAAATTACATATTATGTTCTGCTAAGTTAAAGAAGCCAATCTTAGAAAGTTAAATCAATATAATTCCATTTTACAAATTTCCAGAAAAGACTATTGTATGAAGAGGGAGGAAAAAATCAGTGTTGTAGGGGTTTCATGAGGGATTGACTATAAAGGGGCAGCATGAGGGACTATATTGGGTGATGGAATATCCCCCTGTGGTGATGGAGATCTGAATCTCTGCATGTGTTAAAACTCAGACACTTGGGCACCAATCCCCCCAACTCCCAAAGGAAATTATTTTATTTTTAACAAAAATTTATTTTTAAGGAATTTGTGAAGTTGGTATACTTTTTATATCAAACATTGATCTATGCTTATTTGTCAAATACATGTATCAAATACATGTATCTTTTGCAATGTTGTTATTTTATGTGTGACAGGATAAGAGTGATATTCTTCATTAGCTTTCCCAGCTCTAAATTCAGCCTATGTAGAAATAAATGTGTTTTGGAAGGAAAAAATTTGCACAGATGTCATTCCCTGGAAGCAGGTGAATTATGAATGTAACTAATGCACTGTTTTGATTTTGAGCTTCTGGAATCTGATATATTGAAATGTCAACAGATTCAAGACCATTTTCAGCTATGTTAGAGATGTATAAATTGATAGCCACTTATCTTACTTGTAACTTGCATTGATTTATCTATGAAGAATCCTTAAGAATGAAATTCAGCATTTTCCTATATCTATGATTATAGCATCATTAAACTATTCTGAAAAAGCACAATCTGAACATAAACATTAGTCTTATGTCACTTTCGTTATGCAATAATCATTGATATTACATAGGAAAAAAGATAAGGAAATATAGACAGAATATAATTGTATTAAATTAAAAATTCTTGGAGGCTTCTGGGTAAAATGCCAGTTTCAGGGTAGATTTATTTCCTTCCTAAGATATTCACAAAATGATTATACACACACTAATGTCTATACAAACATGTGTGTGTGTGATCAATGACAAAAAGCAACAAATTTAAAAGCTCTTACAATAGTACGAAGCAATGTACCTACTAGGTGTCACAATGTTTGGTCAACACTAAGTTTGTACACCTCTTGATCTGGCAGTCCACTGGTAGCCAGTGAGGATGATACATTAAAGAGTTGAGGCAGCACATAGCTGACAGTTACCTTTTACATTGGTAAATTCCTCCATTATGGCCCTGACCGAAAATCAAATCGTAAAGCATTAATATCCTATCGCATGATTTACTCACTCTAAATCATTTACTGTTATCATGAATTCTCCAGGCCTTCAAAAAAGCCAAGTATAGCCTGGCCAGCATGGCTCAGTGGTTGAGTGTCAACCTATGAACCAGGAGGTCAGGGTTTGATTCCCGGTCAGGGCACATGCCCAGGTTGCAGGCTCAATTCCCAGTGTGGGGCTTGTAGGAGGCAGCTGATCTTTGATTCTCTCTCATCATTGATATTTCTATTTCTCCCTCTCCCTTCATCTCTGAAACCAATCAAGAATATACATATTTTTAAAAGCCAAGTACAGTGGGGCCTTGACTTACTAGTTTAATTCGTTCCGTGATGGAGCTCGTAACTCAAATTACTCGTATGTCAAATCAACAGTGACCGAGTGAGACACATGATGCTGGGCTGATGTTGTGGCGTTCACTGTGACGTTCGCTGCGCCAACTAGCGGTGGGGTATCTGAAACTGGCTCGTAACCCGAATTTTAGCTCGCAACTCAAAGCAAAAAATCAGCCGAGAGATGGCTCGTATCTCGAAAAACTCGTTAGTCAGGACACTCGTAAGTCAAGGCCCCACTGTACATTCTGTGAGCAAGATAAAATATCTCTGAACTATTATATACAATAGCTGAATTTTCTCATATGCTTATGTTAATACTTTTAAATGGCACAAATGGATAACATGCTGCTTATCCAAATAAAATATTTAAGTTAGACATGCATCTAAAAATGAGTTTAGAGCATACTTTGTATTAATGATTGGAATATTTAAAATTTTTAGTTTTTTTCAGGATAATTAAGTCATTACATTATGGACTAAATGTATGTGGTGTGTGACTCCCTCAGATTGTTATGTTGAAATCTTATCCCTGATGAGATGATATTTGTATTAAGAGGTGGAACTTTCAGAGGTAATTAGGATTAGATGGAGTCAGAAAGGTGAAGCCCTTATGGGATTAGTGCACTTAGAGGAGACACAAGAGAGGAGTTCTGCTCTCTGTCACATGAGGCTACAATGAGTAGTCTGCAGTGTGCAGTTTGCAACACGGAAGAGGGCTCTCACCAGAATCCGATCATGCTGACACCCTGGCCTTGGACTCGCAGACAACCAGAACTATGAGAAATGTATTTCTGTTGTTTAAAAGCCACCGAGTCTAATTCCGTTATAGTGGCATGAACTGAACTCCTCATATTATTTCTTTTCATGTTTGGAGAATTCATAATTCTCCGCATATATTGAACAAACTCTCCTTAAGTCACCTTTCATTCCATTCACTTTGTTCTACTTTCCCTCAATATAAAAAAGAAAATCAAAATTATCATGCATTCATGGCTAAAGTTCACATTTTGGATACTTGTGTGGGTAAATATCATGTAATATACTTAAGGGTGCTTATTTTGACAATAATGAAATATAATTTTGCCATAATGCTTTAAAATTTAGGAATATTTTTCTGTCCATTACTGTATTGCTCCTATTAAAGCAAATTAAATTAAAGCAACAGATTCAAGACCATTTTCAGCTATGTTAGAGATATATAAATTGGTAGCCACTTATCTTACTAGCAGTGGTGAGAGAGGAATTGTTTGGATCTTAGCTCGATTATATTACAAATACGTGACTCTGAAAAGTCTTTAACCACTAAGCCTTAGGTGTTTCATCTCTAGAATGGGGATAATGAGTACACATGTCTCAGGAAGTTTTATGAAAACAAGAGAGGGGCCACAGAGCAGCACTATAAAACAAGGACCATTTATTAGGATTAAATTCAGTTGTATTTGAAATGAGAATTCAGAGAAAATGTAATAAATATTTATGAATGCTAGGAAATGACCATATCAGCCTTGTAATTCAGTATCAGTCAGCAAGCAGATTTATTTTTCTGCAGCAATCATAGTACTACTTAGTTTGAAATGCATAACAAAATGTAAAAACCATAGTTTTGCATGCTTGCTTATTGTCTCTGGTTATGAATGTAACCCTTTGAGTGTACCAGAATGGCAGTCATAAAATTTAAAGAAAAAAATAGACTCAAACAGCACTTTTAGCTCTAAAATCTTGATGGCCTGGTATGTGTGTTGCCTGACCATTTGGCCCAGGCTTCTCTGAACAAATCTGGACTGTCTTCAAATGACCTGCAGTCTATACTATAATACTTTGTATGAGCAAACATATTAAAAGTGAATTAAAGTATATCGTATGGACAGATATGTGTATACACACATATAAGTAATAATTTCTATACAGTGGGGCCTTGACTTACGAGTTTAATTCATTCCGTGATGGAGCTTGTAACTCAAATTACTCATATGTCAAATCAAAAAGTGAATGAGTGAGACACGTGATGCTGGGCTGATGTTGTGGCATTCACTGTGACGTTCGCTGCGCCAACTAGCGGTGGGGTATCTGAAGCTGGCTCATAACCCGAATTTTAGCTCGCAACTCAAAGCAAAAAATCGGCCGAGAGATGCTCATATCTCGAAAAACTCGTTAGTCGGGACACTCATAAGTCAAGGCCCCACTGTAAAACACTTAGGTTCATATTAAAATTTATTAAAATTATATAGAAATTCAAATAATGTTTTTAGTACTTTTTTGAGACAGCATATAGACTTGAGCAGGGAATAAAATATTCCCGGTTGCCAGGAAGCTAAGTTAAGACGAGGTGGTCAGAATACCAGAGAAGCTGACCTCAAGAAGGTAACACCCCCCACGCCCTACCCAAAAGCATTGAGGTAGCTGATTGTATCTCTTTTCTAACTGCAGATGTTGAAACTACTGACAAACATGTGCAGTTTACCAAGGCTTGACTGCCATATGTCCTCTAAGGTAGTGGCAATGAGCAGGTACCAACATAGTTACCAGGTAATGGAGCCCTCCTTTTCCAAAAAGCCCTCTCTTTCATGAATGCCCACTTTGTCTCCAACTTATAAAAACAGCCAAGCAGTGCCAGCCTCCAAGCCAGTTCAGAGGACCTTTCTTTCCTCTGTGCTGCCTGCTTCATGCTCCAGCATAAGCTTAACATACCAGTATGTCTGGAAGTTTCTCTTCTGATTTTCATCTTGGGGAATCCAAGAACCCCAACACTGGTAACATCTTTTAATAAATGAGCCTATTGATTTTACAATTAATAGAATCCGTTCTTCATTCTGAGAAATAATCATACAATTGTTACTGTTGAAATCAGTTCAGTTTTCTATTTCTTCTTCTAAGTGTTAAGAGGAGTTTCCCAAGCAAAATCTCTTTTATTGTTAATAACTGATATCCTATTAAATTTGGAGCTCAAAGCTTTTGCATTGACTATCAGAGTATAAGAATCCCAGCAGCCTTATGTGTTGTTCAATGCCTCCCTATCTCTGTGTGGACAAGTCATACACAACAGTAAGAAGGAAGCCTTCTGGGTCAAAATTTTATATTCTTTTGAAGGGTATATACTCACTACTTATGTAGAGTTATATCTTCTATTCCTAGTTACCATTAATATATTATATGTGAAATGTCATTAATTTAAAAAATAGATATTTTACCTTAAAATATTTGCTTCTTATGGAATTGATGACCTTTTTATTAGTTTACTGTATTGTATAGTTGAGTACATCAGATTTCTGAAAGCAAATTAATACAATATACAAAAGGTGGTAAAATTATTTTAAATATATATATTTTTAATTTTTAAACTGAAAGTTTATAGAGCTAGAAAAAAGGTTAAAGCTTATTAATATAATCAACCAATTCTAAATTTTGTCAAAATTGAAACTATTCAAGAAATAATACTTCAGCCCTAACCGGTTTGGCTCAGTGGATAGAGCATCAGCCTGAAGACTCAAGGGTCCCAGGTTTGATTCCAGTCAAGAGCATGTACCTTTGTTGCGGGCACATCCCCAGGAGGGTGTGTGCAGGAGGCAACTGATCAATGTTTCTCTCTCATCAATGTTTCTAACTCTCTATCCCTCTCCCTTCCTCTCTGTAAAAAAATCAATAAAATATATTTTTAAAAAAGAAATAATACTTCAAAATAACTAATATGTGACACAAAAAATATTTAAACATTTGATTTTTAACTTTTAATAAATAGTTCAAAACAATTAATATCCACTTAATATAATAAACATAAACCAGCTATCATGAGCCTAGAAACTTATTGGAGTATAAAAGAATAAGCAGAGTAAAATACTGGCAAGTCCTTCAACTTTTACTCAAAAGTCATGACATCTGAGGTTTAATAATTTAACAACAACAAAAAAAGACTTATTGCTCATTTTATATTCTTAAGCCATTAATTTTAAGATGTGGACTGGACTGAAAGAAATGTAGTGAAACATAAATTGGCATACAATTTTATAGGTGGATTTTATCTAGGAGGAATGAATGTCTGTCCCTCAGAATGCTTACTATAAACAAAATTGATTCAATATTTAAATTATTCAATAAGACAGATGCATGTACTAAAAATTCTTCATGAGGGTAGAAGTCACAAGTTCAAGAAAAAAAGTAATGTACTAGTATCCCATTTGATCAGAAAATTTACGTGGAACATTTTTATAGAGAAGATAGAAGGAATATTTCAATTTAAACTTTAGAGAGTCACAGAGGTTAAAGCTACTCTTGAAAGAAAAAAATATAAATATACATATTCTTTTTAATTTATTTCTCAATTAAGAAGGGAGGATATTAAACATATTTTTTAAATAAACAGATTAATAAAAGTCACCATTTTTTTACTTAACTTAGGATAGAGAAATGGAGTTTAGGGAAAAAAAGACTAATAGAGACAGCTGATAACTCTGAGACTAAAATATATGAGACCATCAATTCCATAAATAAAATAAATCAGAAACAAAAACACAAATTATAATCAATGCATAAAAAATAGAACATGTGTGTTTGTGTGTGTATATGTGTGTGTTTAAGTCAAAAAACAGTTTCTACAAATAAACCTAGCAAGTACCTCATCCATGTAAACCCAGCAGAAGCAATGGAACTCATGAGTCAGAATAGACCAGTGATGGCGAACCTTTTGAGCTCGGCATGTCAGCATTTTGAAAAACCCTAACTTAACTCTGGTGCCGTGTCACATATAGAAATTTTTTGATATTTGCAACCATAGTAAAACAAAGATTTATATTTTTGATATTTATTTTATATATTTAAATGCCATTTAACAAGGAAAAATCAACCAAAAAAATGAGTTCGCGTGTCACCTCTGACATGCGTGTCATAGGTTCGCCATCACTGGAATAGAGCAAGGATCAGCTAGTTTTGAACAGATGTAAAAGCAATGAGATTAAAGTGAAAGTTAATCTAAGAATGTACAAAATGAGTAGACAATTGTTCACAAAGGCTCACACAAGCAGTGACGTTCAGAGGTAAAGCAGAAGACCAGGCAGTCCTCAGGTTACGTCGGACTCGATGTACGTCGTTTCTTGATTATATCACCATCTCCCATTTATTTATAAAAACAGTTCCGTCATTTTGATGTATGTACATATGTGCTTTATGTTTTTATTATTTATTTACCACAAGTAAAGGTTAGGAATTGATATCTTTCTTTTCAATTTTATTTTTACTGTTTCACTTCATTCCTGCTGTGTGTGTGCTCCATGTGAGTGATGTAGGTGCTTATGTAGGTGGGTTCCGACTTAACTGCGAAAATTGCATTAGGTTGCGCCATAGGAATGAATTTCCGACCTAACCAGAGGACTGACTGTATCTTCCAGACATCAAAATGTTATTAGAAGTGGCAGACATGTAGTGTGTGATTAAAGACATAGTAATAGTTGAAATAATTTACTGTGTAAATGTCAGTTACCTATATTTTCATCCAGTCTGTTAGCAACTATTTCTATCAAAGCAAGATCATAGACGGGGGAACCTCTAAAATATGCTGGTTCTTATCAGTCAGTCAAACTGAAAGATGTAAGAGCCGCAGACACTTGACACAAACAAGTGTAACCTTTCTTAAATTGACAGCTCAATGTTTTGCACTTTTTCCATTTTTTACTACTAAGTCTTTGTCAGTTAAAATGAGTATCAACTTGAGTCTGATACCTTTACTCTTGTTTCACAATATGCATAAATCTGGTTTTGTGCAGTCTATAGGACAGAAATTTATGACCAATAATTTCAGAAAAATGGAAAATGAAATAAATGGAAAATGAAATTTGTTAAATGATCAAATCCAAAACTGCAAAGTAAATTACGTATTTCAAAATCTTACAGTGCTACTTTTTTATTTTTTATTTAATTTATTTGAGTGTCATTGGTTATTACGATCATATAGGCTTCAGGTGTGGGTTTCTATGTTGCAAGATCTGTGTATTACACTGTGTGCCCACCACCCAGAGTAAATCTGCTCCCATCACCATAGACTAGGTGCTATTTTATATCATAAATGTTTATAATTTGAGGAGAAAAAATCATTGTAATTTTTATATTATTTACTAAGTTAGCTTCAGATCAGACTCAAGACTTCAATGATTAAAAATAACAGAGTGCCAGGACCATTCAATGGGGAAATGTCAAAATGTCAGTCTTTTCAACAAATGGTTTTGAGAAAATTAATATGTAAATGCAAAATAATGAAACTGGTTCCTTATACAAAAACAAACAAATAAACAAAAAAATCTCAAAATGTAGCAAAAACTCTCAAACTCTTTTTTTTTAAGCTCTCAAACTTTTTTTTTAAACTCTCAAACTCTCGAAGAAAACATAGATGAAATGCTTCATGACATTTGATTTGTGAATAATTTCTATATAAAATCAATAGCACATGAGTTATAGAAATAAGGGGTTCATTTGCCTGTATGTACCATACCCAATCAAATGGGAACAGTTTGCAGCCAAAAAAAAAAGTTTTATTAATTAAGGAATGGTACCATACCAGAGTCAGAGGTGAGCTCATGTTCAAAGACCTGGCTATCTAGAGGACGAGTTATATAGGGGCAAAAAATCATTAATCATGGTGACTAGGGCAGTTAGGGTCATAGTAAGGGTCCTGGTCTCCATTGATTTGTTGGAGAGATTGTAGGGGGTAGTGGATCATTGCATCTGGTCCTGATGTCAGCCATGGTGTTGTCCCTCTGTCTGATTTTGCAAGGATGTGGTTGATGGGGTCATTCCCCTTTTCTGGGTCTGGAGTTAAAACACAACTGAGGCCTAAATATTATCTTTAGTTTGACTAAAACTCTGTCTCCATGGCCAATAGACCTAAGGCTTTGTTCATAAGATTATTTGATGCTCACTAGCATCAAATAGTCCTGAGGGCTTAATGATTATTGTAGTGGCCTTGCAAAGGAGAGAGAGATGGGTGAGTCAAGGTACTCCTAGGCTGGAAAAGGCTAGTTTGAAACAAAAGGAAAAAAGAGAAAATATTAGATTAAAGAAATTAAGTTTCTGAATGATTACACATGTAACAAAAAATTGATAAATTGGACTTTATAAAAATTAAGACATTTGTTCATGATATTGATGATAAGTCTATAATGAGATACTACAAATATTGTTAATACTTACAAAATTCTTAATAATCTAGTTTGCAGCTTAATGTAAATGGGTAAATGTAGAAAAATAAAGAGAAAGGAGGGAAGAAAATGTTGAAAGTGAAGAAAAATAAAAGAGAAAGAAGAAAGAAATAAAGAAAGAAAGAAAGAAAGAAAGAAAGAAAGAAAGAAAGAAAGAGGGGGAAGAGAGGAGGAAAAGAAGGAAGAGGAAGGAAATAAGGAAGAAATAAAAGGGAGGGGGAAGTTAGAAAGGAAAATAGATAAATAAAAAATATTCAGACATTCTTTTGGTTTTGGTTTAATTCAATATTAGCAGAAAGAAAATAGATAATGTTTATAGGTGTTTAAAAAACTCATTAAATAAAAAACTCACTATAAGTAAGAATGCCAAGTTAGCTAAAACTCAGGTTAATTTTTTACAGAGCAACACAATCATAAGTTTTGAGTTATCATTTCTATAGGTAACAAATTATTACAATTCACAACTTTTCAGTCTGCTAATTTTTAACTTTATGGGGCTGGAAATCATCAAACAAATATATATCTTCTATATAATAAAAGCATAACATGCAAATTGACCAAACAGCAGAACGACCAGTCAGTGGGGGGTGGGGCAGGAGAATGGGTGGCGCCAGGCCAGCCAAGGCAGGTGCCAGTGGGGGGCAGAGGGAGGGGATAGTGATTGGGGGGCAGCAGCGACCAGCAGCAGAGGGGTAATCAGGGGGTGGGGCCACAGAGGGAGGCCACTGGTGGCGGCAGCAGTGGGGCCCCACTGGTCACCTCCCGTAGAGGGAGGCCAGACTGCTATCAGTTGAACATCCCCCGAGGGCTCCTGGGCTGTGAGAGGGCAAAGGCTGAGCTGAGGGACCCCTCCAAGTGCATGAATTTTCATTCACCAGGCCTCTAGCGTGTGTATATATATATGTGTGTGTGTGTGTGTGTGTGTGTGTGTGTGTGTGTGTGTGTGTATTTAGACTAGTATGAAGTAAACTTATAAAATACTAGAGTCCTGGTTCACAGATTCATGCACTGGTGGGGTACCTTGGCCTGGCCTGTAGCAACCAGTGGACCTCCATGCCGCCACAGCCTGGCCTTACCTGCCAGCTCACTGGGCTCCAGCCTGCTGTCCGCATCTATCCCGCACAGCACGAAGTAGTGCACTAAGCAGCAGGTGGCCAGGAAGGACCCCGGCCTGGACTGGTTGCTGCACCACTCCCGCTCATCCTGGCCCCGCTGCACCTGCTGCCACTGACACCACTTGGACACACAGGGAGAGTGTCCGCAAGCGAGGTTCATGCCGCTGCAGCTAGTGGTGAACCCAGCATCTGCCACCTGTCTGTCAGCTGAGTGGCACTCCTGCTGTGGGAGCACACTGACCACCAGGGGAAAGCTCCTGCATTAAGCATCTGCCCCCTAGTGGTCAGTGCATGACATAGCTACTGGCCAGTTGCCCGGTCACCAGGTAGTACGATTGTCTAGTTGTCCGGTCGCTTAGGCTTTTATATATATAGATAATTCAAAATAGTAAATAATTAGTGGTCATTTGCCTTATTTTCATGTTGGATAAATTATTGCTTTATAAAAAAGAAATGGAATGAAAGGAAGAAGAACATAGAAAAGAAATAGCTAAATATATGGAAACTTTAAAGGAATAGTCTGATTACCAAAATTTCAATTGCATGATACAGAGTTTGTTAGGGGAACATAGACTTGCTCAACAGGATTTAACACATTTTCCAGTGATTTAACATTTAGTTAACTAAGCCTAAAATTTATTCTACCTATCTGTGAATACTTTTTTTCCCTCAAATTAACAGAATATAAAATCATTGTTCTGGTAATAATATTTATATGGATATGAAAAATATTCTCAAATATTCTAAATTAGATAAGCAAAACTATTTTTTTAGTTTTGTACAGAACATTTAAAGTTGTTGAGTTGGATAGTGAATTTGATACATGATTTAAATAATTGAGTCTTTGATTTCACAGTTTCTTGAATGAGATTATACTTTCACAAATTTGGATGCACAAAAATGTTGATGAGAATTTGACCACAGAATTCAATTTTTTAGGCTTATTCTGAGAGTCATATATATTTCAGTAACTCCAAAAGTTTTCTCTTCTGGGTAACACCGCCCACTTTTAGTTCTATCTCATCTTCTTTTAGCCACATTGATATTCAGATGTATAATGAAGCAGCCAGATGAATTAAAAGCATGATGTATATACATAAAAATCTGTTATTTTTTTTTTTACACAATAATGACTTTCCAAATATAACTAAAAATCTGATTGCATTGAGCTCAGGGTTTAGCATTAGAAAAGAAGTCATCTTCACTTGCCAGGTGAATAACCCATGTATTCGGTTTGAGTATGAAATTTTTAGTTAATATGTTAATATACCTTATCATACATTTACTGGTTTATTATAAAATATCTTATTAAGAATATAGATGACTAGGCAACAAAAGAAGCATAGGAACAAGATCCAGAAGGGACTCAAGCACAGAGCATTTGTCTCCATGTTCTTGGGGTGTGCCATCCTCCCCACACATTGATTCTTTCATTAACCTGGAAACTGCTATGAATATTTTTTGTGTGAAAGTTTTTTCTCCTTCTGTGATAACCCATATCTGAGTTTAATATTTTCTTTCTTATATATTTTTTTACTTTAAGACATGTGGTAAATATTTTACATCTATGTCTAATATGCTAATTAGACAGGGAGACCTTCTGGGAGACATTCTGGACAAAGCCATGGTGGTGGGGCTGAGGCAGAGGCGGTTAAGGGCAATCAGGCCAGGAGGGGAGGACAGTTGGGGGTGATCAGGCTGGCAAGGGGGGGCAGTTGGGGACGAACAGGCCAGCAGGGGGCGCAGTTGGGGCGAACAGGCCAGCAGGGGGAAACAGTTGTGGGTGAACAGGCCAGCAGGGGAGGGCAGTTGGGGGACATGAGGCCAGTAGGGGAGGGCAGTTGGGGGCAATCAGGCCAGCAGGGGGGGAAGTTGGGGGCAAGAAGGCTGGCAGGGGGGGCAGTTGGGGCGAGCAGGCCAGCAGGCAAAGTGGTTAGGGGTGGTCAGGCAGGCAGGTAGGTGAGCAGTTAGGAGCCAGCATTCCCGGATTGCAGTCCCTGTGGGATCGTGTGCCTAAACCGGCAGTCGGACATCCCCCAAGGGGTCCCAGATTGAAGAGGGTGCAGGCCGGGCTGAGGGACACTCCCCGCCTGCACAAATTCATGCACCAGGCCACTAGTATATTATAAATTTAATATCTGAGCATTATGAGATAGGTATTGTTTTTTTCTATCTTGTTTTATGGCTATTAAAACTGAGGCTTAGAAAGTTTAAGATATTGGCAAAGATTCATGGCTATGATGCCTTTAGTCCATATCATATTGCTTCTTGAACAGAAATTTGCCCTGTAATCACCATTATGTCCAAAATGAAAATGAAAATTAAAAAAAAAACACCAAAACTATTATCAGTTATACATATGGCAACCTATATATGTAGTTATATAAATAAAATATCTGCATCACTTCAGTTCCTGAAATATATTTGTTCTCTGTGGCATATACAGTCCTACATGTCTCAACAATGTCATGCAGTTTTGCATTCTCATATTATTCTTGTCCCTGAATGTTCTTTCTGTCTTTGCTCACACTCATTTAAGCTTGTTAATACAAATCTTTGAGCATGGTCTACATTTGAACATAGTATCTTTGTTGTAATTGAAGTATCATAAACAGGTATAAAAGTTTATCCTTGAATATAAATGCATCCTTAGAAATGTCAAGTCTTTTTATTGTCCTCTTAATACTGCAACATAAACCTGAGAAAAATGTGTGCATAGGGATGAATCTGCACTTGAATCATATTCTAAATAAAAATCTTATGCCATATGAAAATAATGTATTTTTCGACTGAACTCATTTAAATTTTTAATTATGTCAGAATTGGAAAATTATATACCATGCTTGTTTACAAAAGTGCTGTAAGAGTCTTCTGTCCACATGCCCCTGGAGGCTGGTTGTGTATGTTTGTGCTGCCTAACTGCAGCTTTTGTGTCAAGAACAAGCTTAAATATTCAGTTTCCCTTTGTCTTCTCACTTACAAAGCCTGACCTTGCTCTTGATGCTGCTGCTCAGTCAGAAACCAGGTCAAGTAGGAGTCTGGTTCCTACAATATGCATTCATTTCCTTCCTCACTTTGTACTTGGACAATCAGGCTTAACACTTCTAAATACTGTTAATCTTCAAAGCCTTCACGTCTACAAGTGAACTGAAGCTTATTTTACTACTTAAAGGCAAGTAGTTTACCTCTCCAAATAATAGCAAGCATTTATTGAGCAGGATCTTAAAACTGTTTCAAGTGCTTTTCTAAAACCGTTTCCATAAGGTTCCTAACTCTGTAAAGTAATGGGGTGACCACAAGCATTCACCTCATTGCTCCCAACTTGCGGGAGGGAGCCCTGGCTGCCAAGTTCTGAAATCCATTTCTGCATTTGCGCTAAGTCCAAACCTTCTAAGGCTGTTCCCAGGCAGTCACTGAGATCAGCAGAGGTACTTTTTCAGACTCATTTCCAGAAGTCTTAAAATACCTATAAAGACTTCTCACCAGCTTTGCAGAAATTCCCTCCATCACACAGCACTTTACAGATCACTACCTAATCCACCTTATTTCCATCCCCTTTCTTTCTGGACTTCAGTTGTGTTTGGATGTCTGCCCCAATATTAAGCAGCTCTATTTCCAATTTCTAACGTTGCTGCAAGTTTAAATTGCCCTGATACCTGCTCTGCAGATGATGCCAATCAGCTCACATATACTATATTATTAACCAGGTTTTAATACTGTGATAGCAATGTTGTTAAATAATTGATCCAAGTTTACTAGTTTAAGAAAATACAGATCTGGGCTGCAGCACATTCCCCAAAGGGAAGTCATCGTAGGAATTGTCAACATATTGCAGCAGGAAGTTTTAGGAAAGAGTACTTATGAGTTGAACCTTGGGATCTCTATGTAGATTGAAATATTTTCCATTTACATCAGGGGTGGGGAACCTTTTTTCTGCCAGGGGCCATTTGGATATTTATAACATCATTCGAAGGCCATACAAAATTAGCAACTTAAAAATTAGCCAGCTGTATTTGGCCAAACATTTCATTAACTCACCCCTAATGCCTTGGCAGGGCCAGACCAAATGATTTCTCGCGCCATAAGCGACCTGTAGGCCAAACATTCCCCACCCCTGACGTATATTATACCTAGCAGGAATTTTGTGTTCTATTAAATACCAATGTTCCAGAATTTTTAGAACTTAATGCAGCAACTCTTATACTCCCATTTTCTTTTTTAAATTTTCATCACATTATTTTATTTTTTAATAGAACAAGGGCTTTCCATGACCACATATAAGCCATAAGACACCATCTTTGTAAAAGTGGGTTTTAATTTTAATGTATTGATTAAGTACACATATATTAATTTACATTTTTATATAAATGTATCTTTTAGATATTTACTCATTAAAATCTGCTTTTAAACTGTATTTGTATTTCTACCCCTACTTACTTAGTTAATACGTATTTTAAACAAATGAGAAAACTAGACCAATTTATACTTGTATTCAGCTTGTGATTTGTCACTAATTTACTTGACATTAAAAACTTCTACCAGTCATTGAGATATTTCCTTTTTAAATAAATTAATGACATTGGTTGTTTTGTTTTCTACCTAATTAAAAGAAATATGAACTCATTTGGCTGTTCACTGAATGTATACTGGAAAATTTCTACGTGATTGCCATATAATGCATACTTTCCTATGTAAGATAATCAACTTCAAAAGAAATAGGCAACATTTATTATGAGTTTATGTTTACTGTAATATGTTTAAAGTTTCATAAGAATTATGATTATGTCAATGATTCAAGCAGAACCATGTGTGCATTTTATATTTTATTAACATATTTTAGTAAAGTAGAATCATATCCCATTCCAAACCCCTCATCAAAAATTATTTATTAAAAAATTATTATATAATATAAGTATTTTTATAGATTACTTCCTCTGTCTAGTATTCATCTAACTAACTTGAGAAGTACTGCCTTAGATGATAGTGCAAATTTTATTTTATTTATTTATTTTTTAAATCCTCACCCAAGGATATTTTTCCATTGAATTTTAAATAGAGTGGAAGAGACATGGAAAGAGAAAGAAACATCGATGTGAGAGAAACACATGGCTTGGTTGCCTTCTGCACGTGCCCTGACCAGGGCCCAGGCCAGGGAGGAGCCTGAAATTGCGGTACATGCCTTTGACCATAATGGAACCCAGGAACCTTTGGTCCACAGGCTGACGCTCTATCCACTGAGCCAAACCGGCTAGGGCAATAGTGCAAATTTTAAATGAGAATACATAGTCATTGAAAAGAAACACATAACTTCTAGTTATTAATATTGCCAATAATCCTGAATATTAAACTATCATTCTGATCTGTTAAATCAATATAATTGGTTTGATATAAATAAAATGACTGCAAGAATAAGACTTGAGGATCTAGAGACTATATTAAATATTTAGTAGATGGTTCAGGATTACAACAAGGATAATTGGAGATGTCAGTCATTGAGTTTATGACATCTGATTGAAGTATGTTTTTCATTTATTTCATCTCTGATCTTTCATAACTTTAAAAAAATTTGTAATTATCTTAAGTAATAATCCTGGAAAACAAAAACAGAAAAGCAGAAAAGAAAATTGTCAGGAGACTACTTGGGAGGTTTTTTTGTTTGTTTGTTTGTTTGTTTTTGTTTTTTGCCAAATCGATGAACATTCAGACAAAAGTAGGGAGTTATTCAGGTGAAAAAATAGCACATAGTAAACTATTATCAAACATTTCTTCATTCATTAACATTGAATGTTAGTTTTTGTAGGTGGTAGTGTTCCTTTGGGGAAAAAAAATGTTCTGATATTTATTTACACCTACATATAATTTCATTGCTTTGATGAATTTTTTTTCTTCATTCAAGGATGGATGATCTGAGTCAATGGTGGTCCAACAGCATTTGCATTTTTACTCCTCAGCACTTACAAAAAATAAACATATTTGAATCCATTAGCAAGCTTCAATTTATGGCTTGCAAGACTGTATTATTCTGAACAAATGATGTTAGATAAAATTCTAATGAATTTACATAATGGAATCTATAAATGTAATGGATTAACTGCATTAGTGTATTTGTTGCAGTGATTTACTTTTTTTTGTTTTAGATGAAAAAGAATGTTTTTAATTTCCCTTTAACAGATATTATTAATCTTGTTGACTTTGTGGCTAAACATGTAGTCAGATCTATTTACCACTAAAGATAAAAATGTCTTACATTTTAACTGCTAGGGGGGGAAAAGCCTTAAGAATTTCTATAAGATTGCTTTGAATATAAACAGATATATAGAAAATATTTAAAATATATCGGTTAGAAATAAAAACACATTGTTATATTGCATTATTTCTAAGAACTAAAGAAAAATAACAGTGTCAAACAAAATGTAAAGTCATACAGGACCATTATTGGTATCATATTTTTCAAAAATGTAAACAATTTAAAAGCAGACTTTAGCCCGAATGGCATAGTTCAGTGGTTGAGCATCAACCTATGGACCAGGAGGTCATGGTTCAAATCCCAGTTGGCGTATGTCTGGGTCTCAGGCTTGATTCCTAGTGGGGGACTTGGAGGAGGCAGGCGATTGATGATTCTCTCTCATCATTGATGTTTCTATCTCTCTCTCCCTCTCCCTTCCTCTCTGAAATCAATAAAAATATTTTTTAAAAAGTAGCAGCTTTTATAAAGAAACACTTTCTGACTTTAATACATAAATAACTCTTTTAAGTGGAATTTATGACAAAGTGATCTTGTGACTAGAGAATATAACAGTGCCCAAGGTAACTTAAAACTCCAACAGAGAGAAGGAGCTTTCATTACTAAACCTATACTCAAATATACATGCAGAACCAGATTAATACAGTATTCTTCCAAATACTTAAAATCTACACCCAGTTATAAGAAAATAATCAGATAACCACTACATGATTGGCATTCTCCCAAACAAATTGATCTATGCTCTTCAGAAATGACAACTTCATGAAAGAAAAAGAAAGGCTTACAGAATTTTCCAGTTTAAAGAAGACCAGCTAGACCTAACAACTGAATGCAAAGTGTAATGCTAGATCATAAGCTAGATGGATTGGGGTAAAATACTCAAAAGACTATTATTAGCTGAGTAGCAAAATTTTGATATGAATTATACATTAGAAAATAGCATTGCAAATTAGAAAATTACATACATTTTATTTATGTAATATTAGATGATTTTTTAATTTACTGTGCTTTCCTAAAGAATGACTTTGGCCCTTGGAAAAGATCTTATGTTAAGTTCATGGAAATATTTGGAAGTAGGATAATAATAATAATGTTCATGATAATAACAGTAATCCTATTATCTCTCTTCCTATTTATAGATAACTGGGTAGACAGATGATAGAGAGATAGAGCATATGTGATGAGATATCAACCATTGATGAATTTAGATGAAAAATATACATACTTACTTGGATTTATGTCTTTATTATTTATTCTAAAATACATAAAACAAATAAATGCTACCCAGACGTTGTGAAGCATAAGTACCAACATATTATATGCACTGTGCTTCAAAAGGACCTTTGTGCTGCTGCTAGGGAGGATAAATTGACAGTTATTTGAAGCTTTGCCACACTGCCATTTTAACAGGGCTGAGAGAGAGAAGCAGGGATCAGTGTGTTAACCTTTTAATGGAGACAGTTAGTGGTGCTCTCGCATGAACTAAAACTTACCCGTGCTGCATATAAACATAATTATAATGAACAGTAGCAAGATTTTGCATAGTTTCTTGAAAAGAAACATTCACATTTTCAGATATTACCAAATGGACCTTTTGATCTCCATTTTGACAAACTCTCATTATCAGCATTTTATGACACTTTGTGGGAACATAGGCTCTTTTATGCAAACATTACAAAATGCCCCGAGGCAAACTGTGCCATTCTGTTTTTTCCAATGTCTTATTGAAATATAAATATACATATTGCTAAGCGTATATTACCTTATAGCTGATGAATAGCTGATGAGTTTTTACAAACTGAATACACCTGTGTAAGCTCCCAGATCAAGGCATGTAATGTGCAAGCCCTCCAGAAGCCCTCGGAGGAGGGGAAACACAGACTCAAAACAAACACTGAAATAAACTCCAAAGTACACTGTCGGGCCTGTAGCAAAGCTCAAGTGGCCCAGCACAACAGCAAGCCTTGTGCAGGATTTAGACTGCCTTTTCATTTGAAGCTCCCTTCTGTTTCCAGTCCCCATTGGCTGATGAGTATTCATCATTATAACCAATGCTCCTAGAATTTTGGATCATATCATTTTTCCCTTTATAGCTACTGAGACACCAGATCCCAGGCCTTACGCTGTAGGGCTTCATCAGATTTTGCAAGTGATCGAAGCTGCTGGAGACTTGGAACATCTACGTTTAGAAGCAGCCAAAAGACCTGAAATGGATAGGCCATTTAATAGGAAAAAAAGAATAAAGGAAGTCAAGAAAAATTAAGACAGTGGATAAGATTCATGGAACACATATAGGAAAATCAAATAGTCTAGCTAAAACAAGCAATGACAAATGTAAGGGAAAGGCCCTGGCGGTTGCTAAGTAGTTAGAGAATCGGCACATGCACAGAAGGGCTATGGGTTTGATTCCCTGTCTAGGGCACTTACCTTAATTTCAGGTTTGATCCTGACCCAGTTGGGGGTGAGTGCAAGAGGAAATCAATCAATACATCTCTCTCACATTTATATTTCTTTCCCTCTCTTTCCTCTCTCTTCTCTCTCTCTCTCTCTCTCTCTCTCTCTCTCTCTCTCTTTCTCCAACCCTCTCTCTCCATCACTCCACTCTCCCTAAAAAGCAGTAGAAAAATATCCTCTAGTGAAGATTAAAAAAAATATATATGAAAGATACAGCTTCATGGCTATAAAGCTGTAATCTTTAAGCATAATGCATAGTGGAAAATAATAGCAATAGAAAAATCTCTCAAATTCGGTTAAGAAAAAATGTATATAAACTTTATGTCAAGCAGGAATACACACACACACACACACACACACACACACACACACACACTAGAGGCCCGATGCATGAAATCCATGCACGGGTGGGATTCCTAAATGTGGGTGGCAATCAGGGCCAATTGGGGCCTTCCAGCCGCCAGCTGGGGCCTGCCTTCTTGCTGGCTGCTGGCTGCTGGCTGCCGGCTGGGACCTTTCTTCTTGTCGGCTGCCGGCCAGGTCCTGCTGGCCAGGGGGAAGGACTACAGGAGGTTGGCCATGGGACATTGGCTGTGGGAGCACACTGACCACCAGGAGGCAGCTCCTGTGTTGAGCATCTGCCCCCTGGTGGTCAGTGCACGTCATAGCGTCATAGCAACTGGTTGTTCTGGTCGTTCCGGCATTCCAGTCACTTAGGGTCATATATAATATATATATTAGAGGCCCGGTGCACGAATTTGTGCACCAGTAGGATCCCTTGGCCTGGCCTGTGGTATTAGGCCAAAACTGACTCTCCAACATCCCCAGAGGGGTCCTGGATGGCGAGAGGGCATAGGCCAGGCCAAGGGACCCCCACTGATGCACAATTGGGGCTGGGGAGGGACATGGGAGGTTGGCCAACCAGGGAGGGACCACAGGAGGGCTCCAGGGACCACTCAGTCCCCGATCGGCCACACCCCAGTAGCAAGCTAACCTACTGGTTGGAGCGTCTGCCCCCCCGGTGGTCAGTGCTCATAGCGAGCGATTGAGCGGCCTTAGCATGTCATTAGCATATTATGCTTTGATTGGTTGAACAGACAACTGGAACGACTGGGCACTTAGCATATTAGGCTTTTATTACATAGGATATTGAATGAGAAAGGTTGACTAATGACATGACACCTACTTGGGTTTATTAAGAAAAATTATATATAACAAATCCAGAGGTTGGTTGTTCAGGGATTTGTATAGCACTCAGTTGTGTTCCTTGGTTCCTTCATGTTTTTTGTGCTCAGGGTTCTTTGAAAGTCTCAAATCTGTGAGTTTATGGTTTTGATCAATTTAACTAGACTATCATGGAAGCCTACTAACATGAGCTATACTTTTTATCACCTAATGGAAATGCTTTTACTGAAATGCATTTGCTTATTAGAGCATTGCCCTGCATTAATATAGAAACCTCTAAAAGATGAATTATTTTTCAATACAAAAATGTTGCCAGTGTTACCGTTACTACATTTACTATTATCATTATGAGGACCATATAAAAATCTCACAAAATCTCATAAAAGAAACCTCAATATATCGAGCAGTTGGAATCATTTCTGTAACTGGAGTGACATTATTATAAATAGTTGCTTATATGACTCTTTTTTTTTGTTACCTTAAAGTATAGGTAACAATATGTAATTTGGCAGATCCAAACATATAATTTGGGAAATGATCTCCCGCTTTTGTATTTTTTTTCCCTTGAAAATTATTTTTCCTTTGTCTAAATCCTCTCAGTGATTTTTGGCCAAAATAAATACACAGGAAGACTAAAACAGAGGGGGAGAGAGAGATTGGTAGTTGTTTGACCTTCCCTGACTTTTCTAAACTTATTTTTTTTGCTTTCCTGTTTCAACATATCCCACCTGATACTTTTAGACATATTTAGTTCTATATAATTAATTTCTTGTATGCCCACCAATGAAATCTGCCAGAATGCTCTTACCCTAACAGATTTTTGGATTTGGCTCCTTTCCCCAGCCACATCCTGCTGCTCCTCTTCCCTCTGTGTGACAGTGGCAGTGCCTTGAGGGGTTGTGCCAAATGACACGCTGGTGGGAGAATAATTAAAGTCATTCAATTATCAAATGTTTATGGAAGATCAAATATGTGCCAGCATCTGTGCTATGCTATGGAGATATGACACAGAACCTGACAGGTATCATTCTGTTTTCCCCAAAATCTAATATCAAAATGTATCACTTTGAATTCTCTCCTGAAATGTCTAGCTATTTGGGATACAGATCTGGCCTAGGACAAAGTAGGATATGTTTTATAATTAACTAAGGGCCCGGTGCATGAAATTCGTGCACGAAGTGGGGGGGGGGGAGTCCCCTCAGCCTGCTGTGAACCCTCTGTCACGTTCCAGGATCCTGGCCACTATGGACCTAGGTGTGGGCTACAGGCTCCGGGTGGCCTGGCTCCTGAGGATGCCTGTCCAAGGGACACAGGCCTTTTGGCGACGGCGTGTGCGCAAGTGGCCACAGAGTGAGAACCTCCGCCAGCGCCCACGCACACACTCCAGTGGGGTGGGAGCTTCCCCCAAGTCACCATGGTGATGCAGGGAAAGCTCCAGGCCCCACCCCCAGCCTCTGTGCGAGCCTCCCCGACCCCAGCTCCCTGGCGTCCATGCGTGCCACCCCGATCCTGGCTCCCCGTTGCCTGTACGCTCACGCAAGCCGGGTGGAAGCTTCCTCGGCATCCGCGTGCACCACCCCGACCCTGGCTCCTTTGTCGGGTTAATTTGCATACTTAATCCTCATTGGCTGGTGGGTGTGGTTTGTAGGCATCGTGGAGGGATGGTTAATTTGCATGTTTCTCTTTTATATAGGCAGATTGATTTACTTTTCAGGTATGTAAAATTATGCAATCACAAAATTTACCTCTAAGAAAATACATTGATGTCCCACATATGGTGATGATGAACATTATTTTAGCAGGGTAAACTTAAATAACAATTTAAGTTATACAGAGAATCTATTGGAAGGGAGACCAGACACAATTATCAGACATAAACAACTGGTGGTTATTCAAGCAAATCTTAGGTGTTAGTGTCACAACTAAAATAGATTGCCATATTAAAACATACTTTTTTATTTAAAAAAATTAAAGTATTTAAAAAAACATAAAAAAATAAAATGAAAACAATTGTGATATGATACCTCACTATAATTATTACTTTTGAGGAGTTACTGTAAGCTAAGCAATCTACTGAAGATTTTATCTACATTACTAGAGGCGGCCAGGTGCACGAAATTTGTGCACAGGAGGGCGGGGAGTCCCTCGGGCCAACCTGCACCCTCTCCAATCCGTGATCCCTCTCGTATTCCGGGACTGCTGGCTCCTAACCACTTGCCTGCCTACCGACTTGATCACTGCCTAACTGCTCCCCTGCTGGCCTGATGGTCCCCAACTGCCCTCCCCCTGCCGGCCTCATGGCCCCCAACTGTCCTCCCCTGCTGGCCTCATGGCCCCCAACTGCCCTCCCCTACTGGCCTGATGGTCCCCAACTGCCCTCCCCTGCTGGCCTCATGGCCCCCAACTGCCCTCCCCTGCTGGCCTCATGGCCCCCAACTGCCCTCCCCTGCTGGCCTGATGGTCCCCAATTGCCCTCCCTGCCGGCCTCATGGCCCCCAACTGTTCTCCCCTGCCGGACTGATCACCCCTAACTGCCTCTGCCTCAGCCCCCACCACCATAGCTTTGTCCAGAACGAAGTCAGATGGTCGGAAGATGTCTGGTCTTCTGGTCTAATTTATACGAATACTTTGATTAGTATAGATGATTTCATTTATTTTTCAAAATAAAACTGTGTGAGGTCAGCATTAGTTTAATATCACATATGGAAAAATAGAAGCTAAGGGCATTTAAGAAACTTGATGTAGACTCAGGAAAATTCAAGATACCAAAATGATTGAATATTTGTTTCTTTTGCTTTAAAATAAGGTATTCAATGCTCTATGTTCCTGGGTTAAATTTCCTCTGGATAAATATCATGCTTATTTTTCTTCCTGCCTCCCTCTCCCCCATCCCCAAAGCTAAAAATATTCTGTGAACTTTGCTGTCATTGTTTTTATTACATGTTATATTGGACCCCAAATTTCTTAAAAGAATAATATAGTAAGTAGGTGGGTTGAGAAATAAGTGCTTGCCCCATAATGCAAGCGGGAAACCTAGTCAGCAGGGGTTGTTCCAGATACCACTGCACTCAGAATGCTAAGCCAGATATGATGCTCTGGACTTCTATGAAAAAGTTTGGATCTCCCTTTCAGTCAGTGAGAGCAACAATGTGAAACATTACTTGGTACTACATTTAGTAAGTGATTTATAGACATGCAGGACTTCATTTGAATGTTGGTTGGTCTCTGCCTTTTAGATTCCTACAGACCCTAATCCTGTTGCCTAATGTCACACAGACAACAGTTTATTTTAATAAAAGATTCAAGTCAATGTCTCTTTCTTGAATGACAAAGCAACATGATGCCACCTATTATGAAATTAATTAGATAGTAAATATCTAATAACAGGAGAGAAGGTGGCAAAGAAGGAAGGCACTTTTATGTCTTATGTTTTATTTAAAACTAATATTTGATGCAGTAATCTTATACAGCATTATTTATATAATGAATGGTATAATTTTTTATAATAAACATTGACATAATTTGAATTATTATTTCCATCTGATTTCTTGGATATTTCCATCAGGAAAAAAGGTGATACACCCACCTACAATTGATAAAAAATGCACTTAGCTCTCTGGCATTAGATATTGAAATGAGAAAACCAATATTCAGATAGGTGATACTAATATCCAGCCTGTAGATTAGAAATTCCTGCTGCTGTTTATTTTTCAGAAACCTTGGCATGAGGTAATCCTGGTTTGAGAGTAGTAATAGCACCAGTGATGTATCTGAAATTGTTAAGATGAGTGCTAGGAAAAGCATCAAATGTTTGCAAACCAGAGAATGGAAGGTGGGCTGAGAAAGGGCTAGACTCGAGAGCATAACAGCTTATTCAGGTATTTGATGGTAGACTCTGTTAGTAATGCAAAAGCAAGGAAGGGTGAGCTGGGAAAAGATCTCAAATATGTAAAGTAATATGTTTAAACATTTTTTAGTTTAGGATGTTAATTCTTCTTGGAAAAAGAAAGTCACTTCTTATTGATGTTTCCTAAGCCATCATTTCCAAAACTTTACTGTGACAAAATTTGCTTGGAGATCTTGATAAAATATAAAATCCTGAGCATACCCTATAAGATTCTGAATAAGTAGGCCTTGAGTAGGCTGCAAAAATTTGCATTTGTATCAACTCATAGTTCATGCTTATGTTACTTATTCATAGATGCAATTCACAGAATGACACCCCCGCCCCCCCCGCCCCCACACACACACCAATTATGTTCAGATCCTAACTTCTGGTATCTATGAATATGTTTGGTTACATGGCAAGGAGGAAATCAAGGTTACACGTAGAATTAAAGTTGCTAATCAACCTGACTTTAAATTAAGGAGATCATTCAGAATTGTCCACATGGACCCACTGTAATCACAGAGATCTTTAAATAGAAAAGAGGGAGGTAAAAGAGTCAGAACAAGAAAGAGATGGTATCATGGAAAAGACTGAACTGGCTATTTCTGACTTTGAAGAGGAAAAGGTCAATAAGGTGAGAAGGGCAAGGAGATTGATTCTAGAGCCTCCAGAAAGGATCGCATCCCTGTTGAGGAGACAAAAGCAAGCCAGGTAGGTAGGAATGGGACCATGGGAAATGAAATAGAACCAGAACCCAACTAGGCAGAGTTACTAAGGCACCCCAATTGGGGGTGGGGGGTGGGTGTGGAAGAAAGGGCATTCACATCAGAGGCATGAACTTAAAATATGTGGGTATTGCTAAGACAGGCAGCATACAGATAACCAATCACAAAACAGCGAAAAGACCAATTGGGAGCTAGCAAGACTGTACCCACCCCCAAATTAAAAGGTACTCACACAGGAGGCCCTCTCTCTTCTCCCTGGCACGCAATAGGTTCCTGACGTTCATTCCTGTGGCAGGGGAGTGTATCCCTGCATCCTCATGGTTTATAGTCATGTGGGCCTCCACACATGGACTATTTGACTTAAATTAGCCTGGATGCCAAACTACTCCCGACTGTAACAGGGAAAGGAAGCTCCGGACACTGGGCTGCTCTTGGAACCCCAGCTGCTCCTTTTCCAGGACTGGCTTCTCCCAATAAGCTTTGCTCCCATCATTGATTTTGTCTGTGATTTCATTCTTAGAATTTTGTAAGATAAGAACTCAGACTCAAACAACACCCACATTTTTTGGTATCAATTGAACTGATTTTATCTATATTTCCCTCATTAATTAATTAGGTTAAATATTGATACTTGTTTATTTAATATTGGCATGTGTTTCATGTCTTTAAATTTTAAAATATATACTTTAAAATATATTGTAATAGTAAGGAGAGTTTCTGTTATTTGTTATGCAACTGTTTTCCCTGCCCACTCTCATGTCTATCCCAATCATAGTTTTTAGCTCTTTCCATAAAGAAAAACAAACATACAGTTGAGCATTTCTTCCTAATATTATATAACCTTGGTACCCTAATATTGGGATAAATTTAGTTTACACTTGAAGACTTAATGATAATTTTTCTTGGCTACATATTTAATGTGTACCTACAATAGGGACTGTGGTTTGGTGGAAAGGTTATTGAATTTGATAAATTCTAGAAATTTGTTAGAACCATGCCTAGATTATTTTGATGGTTTGAATATCAATGTCTTTATTCATAAAGTACTTAAAATAAAACCCCTTGGTTCCCCCCCCCAAAAAAAAATAAATTAAACAACACAACTTCTTCCCTTTAATAGATACACTAACATGTTATTTGGATTCTACTGTTTATGTTCTAAATATGTACATATAACCATGCTTATTATGAACCTAACACTTACTTAAGCTACTAAAATTTGGTAGTCATATTGGATTTAAACATTCTAGAGGAAAGCTCTAAACCTTTATTTTGAGCTAAAACAAAGCCAAAACTCAACAGCTTTATGATGTCAAAAACTCAACAGCTGACATATCATATCCCACCTTAATTTTCCCTCCTTCTATTTAATCATTCTCACTTGATGCTCTCGCCACCTTTCATTTCAGAAGCTTGAGTCAGCATTCACTTCTATCACTTGATCCATTGATATATTGCAGTGTAGGCTCTGAAAAGAATATTACATTTTATCTGCTCTTTGGAAAATCTGGTAACGTTTGGAAGGACTACATAGCTTAACAATAAGTTTCCCTTCTACTAGTTTCTTGTAGTAAAATCCTTTAGCCAAACAACCCTTATTTCCCCCTCAGGAACCAGGCACATTAATTACACATTCCTCAGTATCAGATTACAGTTTCCTGCTATCTCCCAGAATTATTCAAGTAACTCAATCACATCCTCCCTCGAGTTACTACAAAGTCTGCTTCCTAATGGTCCTGCTTGTTCACTGTAGCCAAATTTATATATATATTTGTAATTAGGTGTGTATAATAGTTAGCATTATTTAACAATAAATACGAAATAAGTGATTTAAAAATTAGATAAACACTATAATGCAAATATTCATATTTGTTTCAACTATTTTGAAATTATAAGAGGCTTGTTAGCATAATTACTGCTTATTATCCCTGAAGGCCTTATCTATTAAATGTTATTAAAATATTCATTGTGCTTATTGTCAAATTTATAGAACAGACTACTATTATAAAATATCTGTTTCTATATACACAATAATTATATAAGCAATTAAGAACCATAAGATAAGCTTAATAGTCAGAAAATTATATAGGTCTTCCTTAATAAGATAATAAGTAATATCATTGACCAACCTCTCTTGACCAATATACTTGAAAAACTAATGGTTTTTATCCCATGACTTGAATTACATTTTAGGCTTAAATATCTTCCTTTGAGATTATATATATATATATATATATATATATATATATATATCTTATAAGAAAAATAACAAATAATTTAGATAATGATATAAATAATATTTTCATAGTACTTATAATTTTAATATTATGATAAACAATTATTTTCTCATGGGACTACTTTGAAAACAAAGGCTTTGCTCTATAGAGATTAGCCTACAGGCAGCATGCAGACAACCAATGCATGATGGTTAATAAGGGTGCCATATAAATGCACATTTCCTAACATAATGCAGTATTTTGAAGCACCTTGGTTTTAGAACTGAAACACTTGTCCTTGGGTAAAAATAAATCTTCTAGTATTTATTTCAGAGAGTTCAAAATTTTATGTTGCACTGTGTAAGTAATTTAAAGTCATATTTAAAATATACATTAAGTAGGTTTATCACCAGTCATAAACTTAAGTAAGAATCTTTGGAACTAGCAGTGTCTTAATAAGTAGCACACAAGGAAGCTGCAGAAGATCTTCAATGCCAATTTTGATCAAAGATGACAATTTTATTTATTTAGTCTTTTCCAACTTTGGTTTAGCTATATTCAAAATATATTAAAATGGTATAGAACAATCTTGAGATAAAATAGAGAAAAATAATAAAAAAAACATGTCTGGGAAAGCTCGAATGATAGAAATTGCAATCATACAATTAGTCACATTTGTCATCATTTAAAAGTATTTAAAATTATTATATAAATATGCTACCGTAATTTCACTGTGGCATAAGCAAAATTCTCTATTAGCTTTTTAAAACTGTGTTGTCCAAAGCAAAGGATAAAATTTTACTAGAATTTCAATATTGAAGCATTCGATATTTAATGTTGGATATCCGCCACTTTCTTAATATATGTTATTAATTTTATATATTTCATATTTGAATATCATGATAAAAATAGAAATAAGATAAAATAAAAATACTTATTATTTTAATAAAAAGAAAAAGAAATGTTTTTATAAGTAAAATAGGTGAAGTAATATTTATTTGCTATTTATTACCCAATTATATAGCTCTTATTGTTTCTTTGGCCCTCCCAACTACCCATCCCATTAAGAAAAATTTTAAAACGTTTTGTTTTTTAACAAATAAAGGAAAAAAGTACATATTGTTTATCTTGTTAGTCATTAGATTTTAAAATCTTATTTGACTTTCAAGATGCTCTCCCAACAATATCAACTTTCTCTTATCCAATGTTTCAGTGCTAAATTCAAAGCTAATTTATACAGGAGGTGTTTGGTCCTTCTCTTATGACAAAACTTCTACCTTGGAAAACTGTTGCACACTTTGTCTGATGAAAGTCTACTCTTTGAATTTACTTCAACACCCCATTTAAACATGAGAAGGATTAATATTTTTCTGTTTTTGTGCTCTAAAATTATTGTTTTTCTACTTTTGCTAAAACACTTGTCTTTATACCAGCTTGGAATCTATATTATGTTGATGCATGCCTTAATCACTTGCTTTATATTATAAACTGTCTGAAAATTGGTTCTGTATTATCTTTAAACTTTCTATTATTCCCATGACCGCAATGCAATTAATACTTAGTCATACAAAAACAAGCAGTTAATGTATAATATGTCTCTTCCATCACACTAAAATGTAGATATGTCCCTTGTCCCAATAACATTTATAATTCTCAAGAGAGACATACTTTTGTACAAGTATAATTACAAATGTGCTGGGTATAATATGTACAGTAATTAATTTTATTAAGGCATATAATAGGAAGTGCTAACATAGCTGAGTTTGAGGTCAAGAAAGGGAGTACATTTAAGCAGAGAATGAGAGCTCTAAGAATTAGTTTATAATTAAATTATTTTGATTTTAAGGCTCAAAATTTATTTTGTTTAAACATTGTATTCATATGCAAAATGGAAAACTAATTAAAAGTTACTTGTAAGCATATAAAATACTATCATGAAGGATGCTTCATGTCTGGGATTTTTTCTTTTTGTTTATGGAACACATTCTATATTTGAGTGATGTTTTATCTCCACTTTTTGAGAAATTAAAGAAACTAAATGAGAGAAAAGAAAAAAAGAGGGAGGAAGGAAGGAAGGAAGGAAGGAAGGAAGGAAGGAAGGAAGGAAGGAAGGAAGGAAGGAAGGAAGGAATGGAGGGAGGAAGGAAGGAAAGAAGGAAATAAAATGTTTGACTCTGAAATTTTTTTTCTGCCTTCCCAAATGACTATCTACTACTCTTAATTTGTACTTTTAAAAATTCAAATTGACCTTTTTAAAACTCAAATTGAGAAGTATTGCCCCTATAAAGCACCCAGATTTTTAAGCATGGTTGTCCTCTTCCCTCCGAATCCAAAATTTTTGATATTCAATGTTATGTTTGTTTGTTTGTTTTTTTGTTTTCTTGGAGTATTTCTTCAGCCCCTTACACTCCCCCCACAATTTCTTCTACTTCAGTACATATTATCTTATGTGTTTTGGGTCATGAAATTGGTTCTTCTGAAACATTACACACACACACACACACACACACACAAATATTTCTTGTAACTCTACTCCTGCTTATGAAATCAAAAGCCACAATTTGGTTTTCCTTCTTTGGTTTCCTTGTGACAATTTGTCAGTTAGAGACTTGACAGATCCTATTTTATTTTTGTTATGAAATATGAGAAAATAAAAACATGCATAAGTTAATATTTCAAATGTACAATACTTAACTTATTAATTAATTATATTTTATTTCTCATCAGTCTATGTTTGTTGAAAAGTCATCTCTCCTGTCTCAAATACTTGTTTTGTACTTAATGACCCAAAGTCATGCATTAAGTACAAAAATAAACTGTAGAAATTAGAGACAGAGCAAACCAACAATAACAGAGTGGAATGGAGGAAGGGAAAAATATATGTCTTGCCATCAAAATGACTGAAGACTACAAAAATACCTTCTTTTATTCTGTGTCACACCATCCCTCAACAATCAATGATATCAAAATTATCCTTATTCCCAAGCATTTCTATGAAGTTTCATGGTTCCACCTATAAGCTTAACCTCCTACTCTTCTACTGTACACCACAATACATAGCTTTATATAATATACTAGAGGCCCGGTGCACAAAATTCTTGCACAGGGAAGGTCCCCTCAGCCTGGCCTGCCCCCTCTCACAGTCCAGGAGCCCTCAGGGGTGGTAAGCGACCCGGCAATCAGGGGAAGGTGACGCCCCCATCAAACCTCTGTTGCCACTGCCGGCAACGCAAGCCTTGGCCAGCCCTGGTTACCTGAGCCTTGGGTGGCCCTGGGTGGCTGGGCAGCCACCATCCGAGGCTTGCCTGTGCCTCTGGCTGGACCTGCATGGCAGGCAGGCTGAGGGGACTGGGGAATTACGGAGGCAGGTGCACAGAGCAGACCTTGCTGCACACCTGCCGCCTCAGCAGGGCTGAGGGGACTGAGAACCGCCATCTTGTGGCTGTGGGCGCCACCATCTTTGAGGGTGTGACAGTCAATTAGCATATTCCCTCCTTATTGGCTGTGGGAACCGCCATCTTTGAGGGCGTGGCAATCGATTAGCATATTCCCTCCTTATTGGCTGTGGGCACCCCCATCTTTGTGATGGCATGAGGGTCAAGTAGAATATTTCCTCTTTATTAGATAGGATTGTCTTTCTCTTCATTCATTCCCTTTAGCTCACCCAATCCTCACTGCTCTTTACCCCAAAGTTCCCAGTTTCCTTAATAGAAATTTTGCCTGAAAAAAATAAATATAAACATTCTCAAAACTCTTTCTGCCCACTTATCTTAATTTAAAAATGATTCTATTCAGAAAACAGCATTCCCCTTGTAAGCATCCAAATGAAAGGTTTCTCCTTTTGTTTTACAGTTTGCTCTGTAGTTTTCATAACCCTTGAGTTTAAGTTAGCATAGAATTTCACATTGATCCTTAACGTTACTTTCATAACATTCTTTCTTCATATAAATATACAACTATACAAACAAAGAGTGAGAGGAAAAAATAACACTGCTTTAAATTTTATGCTATGAAATGCCAAACTTACAAATTTATCAATGTTGGTCTATAATAGCAATTTACTCACAGGACTTTTCATACCCCAAATCATATCATCTTTCTCAGACAGTTACACTGATATATCCATATGGATGGATATATCCACCTTAGTTGTTTCTTGATCGACATATCACCAATGATATTTTCTCTTTTCATTATAAACACAGATTCCTATTAATATACCTGATATTTCTTGTTGACAAAGAAATATCACTAAAGATATCAATAATTTATACATCTTCTCAACTATATTTTCTGATCAGCTAGTCTCATGACATTCTTTTCATCATTAGTTTCTCCTCTTGTCTTCACTTTTCTCCTGGTCTAGCAGAGATCCTTTGGTCCACAAATATTATGACAAATTTCAAAATATCCCAAAGCAACTTTCTTTTCCTTCCTTCTGTTATAACAAACAACACAGACAAAACAAAACAAAATAGTTATCTGTATTCTGCTTACTTACAATTTGATTTTGAATGTAAGACATGAATGTCTATTAGTTCTTAATTGATTATATGCCACAAATAAATAAAGTTTGAGTACAAAAATTATTTGATTTCGCAGAATTATTATTCAATGTAATATATATATATATATAATATATATATATATATTATATATATATATATTATATATATACACTTATTTAACTTTATTTAAAAATGATTATATCTAAATAGGGAAGAACATTATGGAATTGCATGAATTGTAAAGTTACTGGATACTACACTATGTATTATTATCAAAAAGAACAAGATATATTTTTAAATTATTTAGTAAATAAATGTCTTTCCAATAGACCTTGGAAGCATTACACAGAGAAATCAACTGCATTTTAGTTAAGATCATTGACTACATGATGTCAAGAAATATTAGTATTTCAAATGAAGAGTTTTTTAAGTAAACATAATGATTAATCTTGATGATTTGTATTTGTTATTTTCTGGAAACATTTTGTTTTACTGCTTTATATGTAATTCATAAAATTACATTGTTTTATGGTTAACTCTTTTACCCATTTTCCCCTTCTTTAGCCAATTCTCTTATTCACACACATAAATTATATATTGAAAATTCCAAGCCATAAGGAGTTTAAGTTTGTTAGGCTACACACATGAGCTTTGAAAAAATACTCTAGATTGGCCAATTTGTCAAAGTCATCACTACTTTCCCATTTGCAGACCTCAGCAAAACCATATGCAAAAAATAAATCATCCATTTTCATGAGTAAATAACAAATGCTGTGTGATCTCTGAGTGTCTACTGTTCCTTCCTCTCATCACCTCAAAGTTATCCCTACTTTTTTCAAAGTTTGGAAAATAAACTCCTTTCAATCATAGAGCTCACATCACAGAAAAGTAGCTAATGTCTGGACTAGAATAGAGATAAGCTGCAGTCAGTGCCAAGACTGGTCTGTAATCATCATGTTCAGGTTTCACTACCTGTCAGTTTCCAGTATTTTTTTTTTCAGTTTGGAATTGAGGCACTGTCTCCAGGTGTTGCTATTAAAATGCACAGAGGATGTATAGATTTTAAATAATACTACACATTTTCCATATATATTATTTGAAAATATGCAGAACACTAAAAAGCACATAGAAGTAAAACCAGTTCTACTCTTGGAAAATTTGCATATTTTCAAAATAACCAATTTGTTCATTTTTTAATTAAACAAAGTATTGAATAAATACATGTGCTTGCCATTGTTCCATGCTGTACTGACACCAAAATAAACAAACCATGAATTTTTGCTTTCAAAGAGTTAACAACCTGGAGTGAGAGACAGACACAGAGACTGATGTTCATGACACATTTAGTAATCACAATAAAGTAAGCATAGCACATTTAGTAGATGCTTTCCTTAAGTCTAACATGGCTTGTTATATTTTTACTAGAGGCCCAGTGCACAAAAATTTGTGCACTCGGGGGGGAGAGGGGCTCCCTCAGCCCATCCTGTGCCCTCTCGCAGTCTGGGACCCCTCGGGAGATAACGACCTGCTGGCTTAGGCCTGCTCCTGGGTGGCAGAGGGCAGGCTCAATCCCTAGGTGCAGCCTCTGGTCGGGCTCAAGAGTAGGGCCGATTGGGGAGCTGGGGCACCGCCCCTTGTCATGCACAGAGCAGGGCGGATCGGGAGGTTGCGATGCCACCCCTAGTCACGCTCAGGTTAGGGCCGATTGGGGGGTTGGGGCACCGCCCCCTGTCACACTCAAGGCAGGGTCGATAGGGAGGTTGCGGCGCCACCCCCTGTCACACACAGAGCAGGGCCGATCAGGGGGTTGAGGAGCTCCCCCCTGTCACGCAGAGCAGGGCCAATCAGGGGGTTGAGGAGCTCCCCCCTGTCACGCAAGGAGCAGGGCCGATAGGGGAGTTGGGGCACTGCCCCCTATCACAGAGCAGGGCCGATAGGGGGTTGGGGCACCGCCACTGTCACACTCAGGGCAGGGCCAATGGGAAGGTTATGGCTCTACCCCGTCACACACAGAGCAGGGCCCGTGGGGGGGAGGGGGTTGGGGCGCCGCACCCTGTCACACACAGAGCTGCAGGGTGATCAGGGGGTTTGGGCGCTGCCCCCTGTCACGCTGATCCCGGTGCTGGGAGGCATATTACCCTTTTACTATATAGGATAGAGGCCTGGTGCATGGGTGGGGGCCGGCTGGTTTGCCCTGAAGGGTGTCCTGGATCAGGGTGGGGGTCCCCACTGGGGTGCCTAGCTAGCCTGGATGAGGGGATGATGGCTGTTTGCAGCTGGTCACACCCCCTTCAGGGTGGGGGTCCCCACTGGGGTGCCTGGCCAGTCTGGGTGAGGGGCTGAGGACTGTTTTCAGGCTGGCGGGTGACTGAAGCTCCCAACCGCTCCTTTTTTTTCTTTTTTTTTAATTCTGGGCCAGCTTTAGCTCTGAGGCTTGGCTCCAGCTCTGAGGCCTCGGCTGCTGAAAGCAGGTATCTGGTTTGTTTGGGTTCTATAATTGTAACACTGTTGCGGTCCTGCTCACTCCAGTTCTGAGATCCCGGCTGGCTGAAAGCAGGGATCTGCATTTGTTTTATAATTGAAACAATGTTGCAGTCCTGCTGGCTTCTATATTTGTAACATTGTTTCTTAGAGTGCAATCTCAGAGGCCGGCAAGGCAGGCGGGGAATGTTGGCTTCCTTCGTCACTGAAGCAAGCAAGCCTCCTGTTCGCTTCAAGCTGCCTGGCTGCCGGCCGCCATCTTGGTTGGCAGTTAATTTGCATATCGCCCTGATTAGCCAATGGGAAGGGTAGCGGAGGTACGGCTAATTACCATGTTTCTCTATTATTATATAGGATAGCAGCCTGTTCATGTAGGTTCAGTTCTCATTCTTATATCTCAGAGTAGGAAAGCAAGACACAGAACAGTACTATTATCTTGCTCAAGGTCATACAATTGCAGAATGACAAATGTGGGATTGCAATTCAATTCATGTAGAATTCTGAAAGTGCACATACACACACACACACACACACACTGTATATATATATATATATATATATATATATATATATATATATATATATATATATATAAAACAAGGTGGTATTGGAGTATATGGGCTGCATACTAGGAGAGCTTGTGATGAATGAGGTTGAGTTAGGACATACTCTCTGAGTTAAGGTAGGGAAGAGAATGTGAGAAGAGCTCCCAAGCTGAAGAAACCACATGAGAAACAGGGTTTTAGAGAATTTCAAGCAGTTCAGAATTATTGGAGTTTGAAAGTAGAGAAATGGAATGAAGGAAAAAGAAAATTCTGCCAGAAGCAGACCCAGAGTCTCCATCGGTCAGATCAAAGAGATCAGATTCAACCTTGAGGAAAACAGGAAGCCCTGAAGTGTTTTATTTTGAGAGGTGACACTCACATTGCTGTTTCAGATGTTCACCCTGGTATCTTTTGTGAGGTATTTTGAGGAGGCCAAGAGGAGAGACAAAGGCAAACCTTGGTGTATTGTTGTGGTAGCCTGTTGAATTTCAATAAAACATAATAGCAGAAACTGGTAATGGGATTTGTAGAGATGCATGGAATGTGGATGGAGTTATATGCAGGGAATCTGGAAATTTTCATGGATCATGCATATTGAGAGAATAGTCATTAAGGATAATTTCTAGGCTTTTTTTCTTGATTCACTTATAAATTATCCAACTGAGATTAAGACTAAAAAAAAAGAAGTAAATGATATGGATCTATGAGAAAGAAGAATACTTTCTTCTGAGATGGAAGATTAAAGGGAATAGGCACATTTAAGCAAAATAATAAGTAACCTCTAGAAAGAAATGGTGATATCATTGTGGACCAATTGAATATGATATTTGAGCAAACACTGTATGATACTATCTTTATTCAGAGAATAGTAAGTAAACAAGATTGAAGCGAATAGGGAAATAGGAATGAGGAAGTGGCAGAAATAAAGCTATAAAACAATAATTTCAGTGTGATTAATGAAGATTTACATATCTGATTAGGGAATGCTTTTATTTTAGTGTTTATTCCAGAGTGTGTATTTTCTAGTAATTAAAGTTTAGTCTTTAGAAATCTTTAACTTTTAAGCCTAACTATAACATAAATAAAGGAGTAATTTAAAGTTTATTAGAATGAATAAAGATTGAGAATAGACACAATAAATTAGCACAAAAAATTACTTGTATTCTATGTGGCAGCTTAATATTTACCATTGATACAATAAAATACTAAATAGTACAGAGTATATAAATTAAGGCAAAGTAGGTGATAGTAAACAAGTAAGCAAATTTTTGTTCATGTGCGTTATATTAATTTATGTCCATCAGTATCATCAAAGTACAATTTATGATAGGAACACGAAATATACACATGTTGGGAACAAGCTGTAATGATAGAGAATAACAGAATGTGAAGGCACCTTCAGATTTTGGAGGACAGCGAATCCACTTAGATACATTGGTCACGGATTGCCTCTCTGGAAAGATATTAAGATGAGCAGTGGAGAATAAGGTTCCAGTCACATGAATAGTAGAGAGAAAAGCACCTTCAAGCAGCCGTAAGAACATGCAGAAAGCCCTAAAGTGGGAAAGAGCTTACTTTTCTTGTGAGATAGCAAGTAGCCTATTGAGCCTGAAAGGCAGAGTTAATAAGACAAGGTCGGGAAAATGATCAGGGTAGTGATGATGTAGAACCTACATCTTATGTAATGGTCAAGTTTATGACATAATATATGAGGGGTGTAAGGCTCCCAGGAAAATAATCTTAAATTTGAAAGCATTAAAATGACACAATAAGGGACTCTATAGACACAAAGGGACTACAAAATGTATCCATATTATAACATCACTCAAGTTAGACGTTTTCAATATCAACCAAATATTTTTACTTTTAAAGTGTTATCTTTTTACTTTAAAAACATGTTTCCCTCTGTTTTTAGGTATTCGATGTTCCATCATATCCTAAATTATTACTTTTACCTATCACTGGCCTCAGACTGGGTGGGGAGGTAATATTTAAATTCATTGCTACAACAATGATTCTTGGCAGGGAATGAACAATGAACTTCAGCTGAAAAAAATGATGGAGTGATATCATGTTCACTTCTTAAAATTACTGAGTGGGACTTCTACCAAGATCAAGGAAGAATGAACATTATAGATATTGCCATTATTCTTACAAAGGAATATTTTCTCAAATGATTGTTTTAAAGTTTGAATGGTCTCTGATAAAATTGCCAAAAGCTACATTTCAAAATCAATATGTACTCATAACCTAAAATTTAATAATAACATATTTTATTCATCAATTTTCTCTTTGCAAATGATGAGCTTTTTGCAGTTTAAAATAGCTATAATTAAATCCACTACTCTAATGTGCATTGACTCTATGCACATTCTACTGGGGGTGGCAGCTAAGGAATAATTTTAATTTTTAAGAAATAAGTTAAATATAATAGTTCTTATGTTTTATTGGAGTTCTAGGCTTGCTAAAATCCTAGTAAATTTTTTCTTTAAACAGATAATTACATTTTAAATTTCTGTGCATTTTAATGACACAATCATGACTATATTTTAGTCTCATCATTGACAATCTTTTTATCTAAATATGACCTCTTTCATATATAATTAGTGTGAAACGTTTATTATGTATATGCCAGTTACATGTAGTTTAATCCTAAATGTGATGAGATAACAAATTCTATTAAGTAAGCACAGTTTGAGAGCAATCAGCTAGAATTATAAGAGAAAGAGCCATGTTGTAGATTGGGTTATTAATTATCCTTCAGTTATCAATATTTCATTCAACAATCAGTACTTTCATAATTAGCAAGTGGATAGCAAAAGTGTTACATTGGTTAAACAGTGTCCTATTAATTAGCATAATGGATATTAGAAATAAGTGTAAGGATCAATTAGAAGTATTCATAAATATGGATTAGCTAAAATCATTTAGAAATACTGTTCCCTCTAATTTTTGACAAGTAAAGGATACAAATCCATCCAGATGTACTTCCTAAACTCCTAGGGATAGTATCTTCATTGGTTCTCCCTTTTGTTAAAAGACTTCTTTCAGAATCTCGCATTAACAGGGTGGTGTGTCTGAAGCCAAGCTTTAATCTGGAATCCTTAACTGACCACCTAGTTATCTGATCTTGAGAACAATTCTCATTAGAGAATTTAAAACAGCTACTGGCAAAGCAATAAATATTAGCATTCTTATTCGATAATATAGTAAATTCTCTGTAGTAATGATTAAAAGAAAAGTGAATATCACCATAAATTGCCAATATATATTGACAGCCTTCCTAGAAGCAAATTAGAATTTTATTGCAAAAACCAGCACTGGAGTATTCAAACATTATGAAAACACAGAACCTAGCTTGAAATTCCACTTCCTTACAGGTACAACTTTACACTTAATTTTTTTTGTATTCAACTCTCACTCTGCTTTTTTTCAGTTATTGTTCTCAAAGAAGTAATCAGCCTTATGCCCACACAACCTGAGCTAAAATGTTGGAGGATGCAATTACTTGACTTACCTTTATTAAATTTAAAAGCTATAAATAATCTAAAACAAGCAACATGAAAAACAAAATTAAAACTCAGCACATTACCTTTTTTGCACATTATATAAATTTGAGAAAAACAGCAAGGCTAATCTAAGCTGTGAGAGGTCAGAATAGCAGTTACCCCTGAGGCAGTGGGCTGTGAATGGGAGTTGGCTCCAGGGGGCTCCTGAGGTTCAGTTTATGTTCTCTATCTTGATTTGGGCGCTCCTTACAAGGGCCTGTTCTCTATGTGGAAAGTCATCAAGCTGCTCCCTTAGGATTTTCTTCATGTACTTTTATTCAATAAAGTGTTTAAAATTGACCAAAAAAATAGATGAAGGTGGAAGATAACTAATTTCAAATACTGGGTTGAATGTGACACTATAAATTTAGAGAAATATAACATTGATTTATAAAACAAAAAATACAGTTGTAACAGGATAACAAAGTAGAAATCTCTAGGAAAAAGAAATAGTGGTGTGTGTATTGGGGGGAGGGGCAGGGCGGGGGAAAATGGAGACAATGATTCCTTAAGTATTTCATATAGAAATCCGAGTTTTAGTTTCACTTCCTTTGTGTTTACTTTCTTAACCAGTTAACTCAAGTTTCTCTGATTTTCATCTTTAGTATTTCTAGATATCTCTCCTTCCACTTTTTTCTCAAGTATGCCACTATAGTTGTCTAAGAATCAGAATTGAAATTGTTAGGAATAAAAATGTGTCTAACCGTTTCCTTTTTTACATCCTGCTTACTTATTCTGAATACCCAAACAAAAGACAAGTACAAAAATAAGCCTAATGACATTGCTAAAATACATTCAATCATACTTGTAATTCATACCATAAAGCCATGGTCTTGATAACCCACAGATCCTCTTCCCATTACACAAAATCAGTTCCTTTTTACGTTCCAGTACTACTGGCCTTGTTTCATACTTGAAGTTACCTCATTTTACTTTCCTTGCCCAAACCACACCTTCTGTTTGAGAGATGCTTCCCCACCTTCTCATTTCAGAAACTGCTACTTACTCTTTTTTTAAAAAATTTCTTTATTGTTAAAAGTATTACATATGTCCCCTCCCCCCCCCGTTGTCCTCTCCCAGCCTGCCCCTGCTCCCCAGCTCCAGCCTTCACCCCCCCATTGCCTGTGTCCATTGCTATGCTTATATGCATACAAGTTCTTTGATTGATCTTTTCCCTGTCAACTCCCTCCCCTCCTCACCCACCCTCCCCTACTTTCCGTCTGATGTTTGACGGTCTGATCGATGCTTCTATGTCTCTGGATCTATTTTTGTTCATCAGTTTATATTGCACATTATATTTCACAAATGAGTGAGATCGTGTGATATTTAGATTTCTATGACTGGTTTATTTCATTTAGCATAATGCTGTTCAGGTCCATCCATGCTGTTGCAAATGGTAAGAATTCCTTCTTTTTTATAGCAGCATAGTATTCCATTGTGTAGATGTACCAGTTTTTTAACCCACTCATCTGCTGATGGGCACTTAGATTGTTTCCAAATCTTATCTGTTTTAAATTGTGTGGCTATGAACATAGGGGTGCATATGTTCTTTCTGATTGGTGTTTCTGGTTTCTTGGCATATAGTCCTAGGAGTTGGATCACTGGGTCAAATGGGAGTTCTATACTGTTTTCCACAGTGGCTGCACTAGTTTGCATTCCCAATCTTTATATTGGAACTCAATCACTTCCTCAATGGATTGTCTTCCTAAATTTCCTAACTTTTGGGCTGGGGCAGAGAGGAAGAAAACAAATCCTGATAGTTTCTGACCTAAAATATTCTCATTTTACACTCAGAAATGTGGGTAATAATCATTGAATGGGCTTTGGGTTTTGCAAGGAAACCAGGAGTATGATTGAGATCAAAATACCATAGAGGAGGGTAGAGTGGGGATAAAAATATTTTAAAAATATGAACAATACAATGGCAATAAATACATAGCTATCAAAACTTAATATAAAAAAAGCAAACAGAACAGAAATAGACTCATACATATGAGAACATTTTGATGGTTGCTAAATGGAATGGGGGTTGGCAGGGCAGGTGAAAAAGGTGAAGGGATTAAGTACAAATTGGTTGTTACCTACTAGTCATGAAGTATAGTATATGGAATATAGTCAATACTATTCTAATAAATATGGCTGCTTTTACATGTATCCCCACTCACTATTCCTAGTCCAACAGCTAGAAGGATATTGTTAAAATAAATGTCAGATCATGCTAATCTCTACTCAGACTCCTCTACTCTATTCCCATCTCATTATAGTCAAAACAAAACAAAATTTAAAATGATCTACAAAACATGATACATTACTTAATAGTTGTTTCTCATGCACTGTGAATATTTACCCCCCTCAGGAACTATATTCCTACTCTTTCGTCAGTCGGAGGGTCTCTTCCCAACTATCTACATTTCTCATTTATGCTTCTCTTTCAGGTTTTTATTCAAACACCACATTCTGAATAAGAACATTATCTTCCTCTGCTTTCTATTTTCCTAATTCACTTATTGCCATCTAACATACCACATATTTTATTAACATACTAGAGGCCCGATGCATGAAAATTTATGCAAGAGTAGGCCTTCCTTCCCCCAGCTGCCAGCACTGGCTTCCCTCCAGCACCAGGGACCTGGGCAGCTTTGCTCTGGCCCCGGCTTTGTCCAGAAGGATGTCCGGAATGACGTCTGGTCTAATTAGCGTATTACCCTTTTATTATTATAGATATTTTAAGTCTCTTTTTGCAACAAAATATAAACTTACAAGGTGTTTTTTTAAATCATTTTTAGTGTTTTGTCCCATAGTATACAGAATATTTGGGGGAATCTAATAGGTGTTCAGTCTACTTTGCTGAAAGAATAAGTGAATACATTTCTGGCAATTTATACTACCCTTAACTCAAGCAAGGAAAGAAATGGTATAGTTCTAATCCAAGGGCAAGAGAAAACCAATGTCCCAGCTTTAAAGACAAGTAGAGAGAGTGATTCTCTCTTATTCTGCTTTTGTTCTCTTCAGGCTTTGGATGAATTGGATGAGGCACACCTGTATTAGGGAGGGCAATCAAATTTACTCAGTTCACCAGAAACACCCTGATGGGCATGCCCAGAATAACTTTTAACCGAATATCTGGCAATCCTTAGCCCAGTCAGTTTGACACATAAAATTAGCCATCATAGACATTAAAAGTCAAATGTTATGTCTGTGTTTTGATGAATTTATTATTGACTGTCTAATTGAAACCCTGCATATTTCTCTATTTAAAGGCAATTGTGAGGGTTGTTTTTTTTCAAGTACAGAGAAGGCATTTCCCAGAGCTTCATTCATGTTTATTTTCTACTTTGTGAAAGTTTGTGCTATAAAATGATATTTTATAGTTTCAAAAAGAAAAAAAATGATAATTGTGCTTTTTAGATACAAAAAAAAGCCCTGGAAGTATGTCCTGACATTTAAAAGCATTTTAAAATCAGTTACTTATTACTTGCAATATACCCTAATATTGTAGCATTGTACATCAAAACATGAGGAAATATCTTTATTTACACATGCATTTTAACATTTCCCAATACTTTATTTTAAGAATAAATATAAATTGAGAGAGAAAACAAATTTTTATGCCAAATTAAAAATAACATAAAATAAAGAATGGCATATTTTTTCCAACTAGAGCCATATTAGAATAAACAGAAATTTTTCCAGAATTATTTCCATTTGCTAATTCAAATTATTACAGATGTTAGCACAATAATTATACTAATGAGCATGAATTTTGTCTTTGCTTTATAATACTTTTCAATCTGAAATTTAATTAATTACTCAATTCAAAGTATATTTTTCAAATGAAAACACTAAGAACTGATAATCAGCAAAGCAAAGTCAATTTCCAGATTACAGAAATATCACACTTTATCTTTTGCCCTGAAGGAAAAACAGAAAAAGTGTCTTGGGTGATATTTAGTAATCTTTGTCATGGTTCACACCCACACCGTTTAGAAGTCCTCTTGAGTTCATCTTTAAAACATCACCAAATATGATTTTTCCTTTGTTTCTATTATTAACTCTTTAATTTATGCTAAAACCTTCACTAGCCTCCATTGTCATAAAATATTTCTACTGTACTCCTTGGTAGCACTGCCTCCCTGCAGAACTTAGCTATGAATGAAAAACAACCTACAACAAAACTTAGTGGCTTAAAGAAGGATGGGTTTTTGATGGCTCGTAGTCTACAGAAGAGCTACATACTTTGGACTATCTTTACTGGGCTTGGCAGAAAAGTTCTAAACTTGGCTCAGGAACACACACATGCCTGGCAGTGAGCTGGCTGTTGACTGATGTAGGACAACCTCAGCTTAGAGTCCTGGCTCTGCTTTATGCATCTCTTCATCCAGCAGACCAGCCCGGGCATCGTGTCCTGCTGATCTGAGAGGCCCAAGTGAGAGAACAGAGTGTGCAATGCCTTGAGGCTTAGGCTCAGATCTGGGGCACTACCACTCCTGCCACATTCTATGGCCAACAGTCACAAGGCCCAGCCAGATTCAAGGATTAGACATCTAGAGATGAGAGAATTGAGGCAAAGACACATTTCAAGGACTGTGGATATTGTGATAGGGGTTTGGGAAATGCGGCAGAGAGAGTGGATAAGTGTACTCATATTTATGGTCAATCTACCAAACACTTTAATATGTAAATTTAAAACAATATTCAGATTTATATTTCTAAAATATAAGCCAAAGTATTGCTCCAAACCATTAATGTCTTATTATTATGCTTATTACACATCCTAAACGCCTTAACAAGACTTATAGTGCCATTTACAATATGGTTTCTGCCTTCTCTAATCTCATATTTTAGTCTCAGCCGGGAGATTTCCTATGGAATGTCCCCAGCTTGTCAATAAAAGACCAGCACAGAGTAAACACTCAATAAATATTTGCTAAGTAAACAAATGGGTTAATTAATATGCAAACATTTCACATCGTCATGGACACATTAGTTGAAAAAACAAGTATAGCCAAAACCGGTTTGGCTCAGTGGATAGAGCATCGGCCTGCGGACTGAAAGGTCCCAGGTTCGATTCCGGTCAAGGGCATGTACCTTGGTTGCGGGTACATCCCCAGTGGGAGATGTGCAGGAGGCAGCTGATCGATGTTTCTCTCTCATCGATGTTTCTAACTCTCTATCTCTCTCCCTTCCTCTCTGTAAAAAATCAATAAAATATATTTTAAAAAAAAGAAAAAACAAGTATAGTGTTGGGAACAATCTGAGATATAAAGATGATGTTATCTTGTTTTCCTGTATGCTTTCCTACTATCCAAGATAGATATTAGGGGAAACCAGCAAAGTTAAATTTAATAGCTTTCCATCTTATTGAATTCTGCTTCTCATGATGCTGTTCCTTACATAACCTGAATGGCCATACACAAACATCCAGGCTATTGGAAAAATTGATGCCATAAAAGAGCAAGTTCTTTCTGCACACAAACATTTGAACTCTTCAGATTAAATTCCAAAATCTCTTTTTATCTCTATCAACTTTATAATATGCCATGAAATACCAAATTTTAGACGGGTGCCAGTAATAGAAGAAAAATGCTATAAAGAACATTAATGGTTCAAATGAGAAAACTGTATGAAGGAAAGTAATTGTACTGAGGTTAACAAGTATAATGTGAATTTCCCTATTGTTAGCAAGCACATATTAGTACAACTTCCCGCAAATGCTCTTTTTTGGCACGAAATTTGACATTTTTAAGCATAAAAATATCTATGATGTTAACACCTTCAGCCAATTTGACATATGAAGTTTTGAAGCTTGCTGTCAATACAACAAAGTAGCATGCAGATCAAATTGCATATATATCAACATATGTGTAACTCCATCTATTGAAAAAAATCTGCATTATTAACTGGTACACCTAGTATACTTAGGGATAGAGGGCCATGATGTGTTCAACTTCTCTAATGTTTCAAAAATTATATTTGTGTGTGTGTGTGTGTGTGTTTAGAGTAGCAGAGAGAAAGAGAGATGGAGGGAGCAAATAATAAAGTGAATGTATGTATAGGTAAAACATAAATGAACTGGTAAAAGCTGATATTCTTGCTCATGTAAATTTTCTTTTTCAAAATAAAAGTTATATTATATGCTATAATAACAGGCAAAATCTTTACCACTATAAATTTTATAATTTTTTAAAATATATATTTTATTGATTTCAGAGAGGAAGGCAGAGGTAGAGAGAGACAAAAAACATCAGTGGTGGGAGAGAATCATTGATTGGCTGCCTCTTACATGCCCCCTTTTGGGACCAAACCCACAACCCGGGCATGTGTCCTTGACTGGAATCAAACACAGGACCCTTCAGTCCACAGGCCACTGAGCCAAATCAGCTAGGGCTACCACTATAAATTTTATGTCCCACACCCCAAATCTTTTCATGCATCACATTAATATCATTGGAATACTCTGTAGTACTTCTTCCTTTGCTTCCAGAAAAGCAAACAAAATATTGCACTTAGTATTTTCTTGCATTTTCATTAGCCTTCTTTATGATAATTTTGTTTCCCAGTGGGCTTGCATTTTCATAGTGATACACCAGTGTACATGCCTGGCCAGGTGGAAACCAGAGCCTATAGCTACCTATAGACCAAGTTATATCTCTTGGGGGTAATGGAGTCTAAAGTTAAGCAAGTATGTGCTGTAAAAGTGTAATAAACTGCAAGCCTGGCACTGAGTTTCTTTAATAACAGAATGTCAATATCAATATACAAGGGCAAATATAAATGTTGGAGTTTTTGCGGAAGTGTTTATTGCCATCTTTGAGTGTTCTTGTTAATTTCTTAGTCAAAAAATATGTGTAAAGCATTCAGTACTTGTCCCCATAAGCATAACAACGTCTCTCTATAATGTATACATTTACATCAAAATCAATCTGTACATGCGCATTTGTCTTTAATATTTCTGTTGGAGGAAAGGGTAGTTATACAGCACATACACTTAAAAGTCTTGTCTGCTGTTATCATCAGGCTCTTCTAGGAGCTAGGTCTAGCCTCTGGCCTGTTCTTGCTTTCCTGGCCACCTACATCAATAAGATTGTTTTCTAGAACATCACTATTTGTCACAGCTATCCTCTTTCTTCTTCTTGTCCAGGTGCTCTCTGTCAGGGAATTGCTTAACCTTTATCATAGTAACATTAATTCTTTTCATCATAAGGGTTCTACTGCTTACCCAGTATACCCCAGATATACCTTCAGAGAAGAAACTGTTAGAAAGCACAGCTGGGGAACAGGAAGCCATGTATTGCCGGCCAAGATTTTTTTTTTCTACAGGTGATTAGAGCTAACGATATGACCTAAAATGTCCTCTCTATAAGACAATTAAATAGAAACATTTATTTTTGAGCCTCAACTGAGAGAACTGGAGCAGAAAAGATGAAGTGGCTAGTTTTCATGCCAAATCAAGATGATCTATAGCTGAGTCAATAATAGAATTGCTGGTATGTAACATATGTGCCCAAGGCATTCTCTGACCCATAAGGAAAGTTTTAGTCTGGTCTATTACTCTTACAATAAAGCTAGACATGAAGTTTGTTGAAATTATACAACTGAACTGTTTAGAATGGGAAGTGACCTTATAAATCAGCCATTCTAATCTGTGTTTGAGATGCATAGATTTAATATATTTATCCATGATAACCATCTAACATTGACTAAATAGAGTTTAGGTGAACGAAACAAGCAACAATTTGAGATTTAATATAGTATTTGTTTTAATTTTTGTAATATTATAGTGTATAAAATGTATAATTAATATTAGCATGTAAACATGTTTTTTCTCTGTAATCTTACAGCTTTAGTAAGAATTCTTTTATCTTTAAAAAAAGTTATAATTGTCAGTATATATATATTTTTTTTGACAGTATATATTTTTGTTTTGTTTTGTTAATCCTCACCTGAGGATATTTTTCCATTTATTTTATTTTAGAGTGAGAGAAACATTGATGTGAGAGAGACACATCAATTGGTTGCCTACCTCATGTGCCCTAACCAGAGCTGGAATAAAGCCTGCAACCAAGGTACGTGCCCTTGATGGAAATTGAACCTGGAACCCTTCAGTCCACAGGCCAGTGCTCTATCCACTGAGCAAAATGGGCCAGGTGACAGTATATGTTTTAATTGGTGTACTTTATTTCTATAATCACGGTTCCTTGTACTTTGAATACAGGTGATACAGTTTTAAATTATTAAATTGAATTTAATATTTCTAGTCTCTAAATTTCATAACCAAAGGCTTTAGTTTCCCAAATGGTAATTACTTCTAATTGTTAAAACACACAATTACAGTTATAAAACATTTGAAAACTCATCAGTCTCTGGGAAAAGAAAATATATATCCTACACTTTGCACTATAATTTCAAGGCACAATGTAATTTAATCCATAAGCAAATAGCAATTGAAAACTCACTATATTCAAGATATTATTTAGTTGTATGGCACTGAAAATTTCCAAAGATAATCAACATGGAAACATGTTAGACAAGATCCACTCAAAGGCCAATGACTCTTTAACAAAATCTTTTTTTTTCTAACTATTTGACAGGAGCTAACACTTCTTGGTCCCCTTCAAACATACCTAGGATGGCAATGGAGGTCATGATAGTGCATTTTCTAGATCCATAGTACCAGAATGGTAATTTCTTTAGTGAGAATTGGAGAATTTGGCTGGAATGTGGCAGGTGGAATCTCTGTTGGGAGTCAGAGTAGGTCGTTGTAGTCATAGGTTTGGTCTGGGCTGAGGATCATGGGTACATTACCAGTGCTCACCAATATGTGGTGCGCTTCTCCTTTCGGGAAGCACAGGAGGCTATGCTACCCAGGCCTCGTGTACTCAGGTAGAACCTAGTTCTTCCTAAAGAATTTTGAATAAAAATGATATGCGTGCCTTCTTTCTCTTTTCTTGCTAACATGATGATGGTGCCAGGCAATGTGATAATCATAGAGTCTTTGTATGACTTATTTCACTTAGTGGCAGGTTTCTCTTCCAAACAATAGCTAAAGAACATATCATACCCCATGAACAGAGACAGTAATTTGGTAAAGGACAAGGAAGGGGTAGGCAGAGAAGGGTGGAGGTAGACAAAGGGGATGGATGGGGCAGAAAAGGGGACTCCTATAATATTGTCAACATTAAAAAAAATTAATAGTAAAGAAATACAAAATCAAATTTAGTGAAGTGCCACTTTTACAGTACTACAAGGAGAAAAAAAAGAGTTGTTCAGATGACGAATGATAATAATATTCGGTGTCATTAAACATTACAGACATGAAAATTAACACCACAGTGAGATGCCATGACATACCTATTAGATTTTCCCAGAAGCAAGCACACTCTGTGTAGTCTCTCAGTATTATCTGTATTCTTCCCAGCAAGGTGGCTTCTGAAAGGAAGACTTTAAATTGTGGCTCTGTCCTGTAAGTGAGCATGTTCCAGCAAACAAAGAAAAAGTCGGGTCATCTTGGAGGCAGATTTGGGAGTTCCATAGGGTCACCACCACTGCACTATATTAGTGGAAGCGGTCCCAAGCCCAAATGTATTCAAGGGGAGGTGAGTTAGACCACATATTGATGAGAGAGTGGCCAGAACACACTGTAAAAGAGCTTGTGGGACCAGAGCCACTGCTACATCAATCTTTGGAAACTATACCCTTTACCACATTTGGATCCACGTATTCATAGAGTCTCTAAGAATTTCCCCACAAATTACTCTTACTTGTAAAGGGAAAAACAAGTGCCTTTAAACAATGACGATGAAGAAAAAGGCTTACCAATGAGGAGTAATGAAAATGCCAGGCTCACCTACGTATCCAAATCACAGTTAACCTAGGAAAGAGTGCCCCCTCCTAATTATGTGAATATGGAAAGCCATTCTCCCAGGATCATGATGTTAATGAGGGTAAAACCTTCTCTTATTCAGAGCTGGTGTGTGAAGCTTGTTTTTGCAGATGCACACCGATTTAAAGAAGCTATCTTAAAATGCCAACGCTGACTCCCTATAAATTCCCATTCTCTCATTTCCTAGTACCACACTATTTTCTCCTTATGGCATTATAGTGTAATATATTGCTCCCTCTTCCTGTGGACTTATAATGTTATCTCTTGAGACAAGCATGTCGTCTTTTTCTTCCCTCTTGTCACCAGTGTATTTAGTCACTTTACTTCTTTAGATAACTTCCCTTTTCCTCTTTATTGCCCTGTTTTCAACTGGCTTCCGCATCACAGTCACTATAAGATAATATGAACTTCTCCTAAGTAAACAGTTGTCTTCAGGTTGCCAACCAGAATATTTTACATCTCTGTAGGAGAAAGAAGTAGAGTAATGTCTTAGGACCTCTCTCAAAAAAGTGAAAAGTGGCAAATAGGCCTGCTTATTTGCTATATTTTTAAACCCTGAGTTACACTGTGATTGTGTCAGTACTCAGAAAAGGATCCTGTTCTATCTTGTATGCTAATCAAAATATTAATTCCTTTTTATGCCAATAGAATTTTAAGAGCTTGTTTTATAGTCAAGGAGGCATCAAAATAAAATACATATTTTTTAATAATTTTGCCTTTCCACTGAATAGGGTTACTATTATCATTTATAGGTAAAGATTGAATTTGCAAATCAAGGTCAAAACAGAATACAAACATAATAAATAACATTTGAAAGTTGAAGATAATATATTACAAAGAGATAAAATTATGTATGATTAAAATGCAAGCTTAGTTCTTCTACTTTGTGGTGGTGATTAAAGAAGTGAAGAGATAAGATATCCCTTTTCATTAAATTTCAATAATATAAAGATATAATCTATCTAGGACAGTGGTTGGAAAACTGCGGCTCGCGAGCCACATGCGGCTCTTTGGCCCCTTGAGTGTGGCTCTTCCACAAAATACTGACTTCTGCGCATGGGCCACGAAGTTTCAATCGCACTCTACGTGCGTGCCACACGTGGTATTTTGTGTAAGAGCCACACTCAAGGGGCCAAAGAGCCGCATGTGGCTCACGAGCCGCAGTTTGCCGACCACTGATCTAGGATATTCAAAAACACATCTCTTGCCCTAACCAGTTTGGCTCAGTGAATAGAGCGTTGGCCTGCAGATTGAAGGTTCCCAGGTTCGCTTCCAGTCAAGGGCATGTACTTTGGTTGTGGGCGCATCCCCAGTGGGGAGTGTGCAGGAGGCAGCTGATCGATGTTTCTCTCTCCTCAATGTTTCTAACTCTCTATCCCTCTCCCTTCCTCTCTGTAAAATATCAATAGAGTATATTTTAAAAAATCTCTTTAAATGTCATTATATAGAAAGTTTTGGTGATAGATGGAACATGGGATCTGAGAAAAAAATAGGCACAATAACATTTACTTCTTTAATTGGAATAATCAATGTGAACCCAATTCTTTTATAAAATATTTTCCAAGGTAATTCATATTCTGTATGCTGAACAATAGCAAAGCACTCTTGCTCTCACTTGCATGTGCATCCTCAGTGTTTTCATTATGTCTTTTATTGTACTTTCCCCACAGGGACACCTGGAATGTCACTGATCTTCCATGTCCCTAGGATTCAAAAAAAATCTCAGGTTGGATCTGGTAACACTGCTGTTGTTATAAAACATGGATGTTACAAAAGATGATAGTGTACTATAAAAGAGATAGCTTGAATGACTCATTATTCAATAGTTGAATATGTCACTAGTTGTAGCAGCAATATAAGCAATATTAACAATAATAATAATTGAAACTAGTTGTGTGTGAAAGACTATGATTCCCTAGTGATATTCAAAGGAGAAAAGTCAATGTAAAATGTTAAAAATATTTTTGAAGAAGCATAACTAAATTTGGATGCATTTTTAATATAAAAACTATTAGAGAGGGACAAAGTAGTTAAATGTTTATTTTCTGTTTTAACAATATATCGGCTTTCAAAACATGAACATATATACCATATATGTAGCAGGGTCAGTTTAATGGGCTTGTGACTACTGTAGTTGTACAGAACCCCAAGCATGTATAGGTTTTCTGTGCTTGGTATAAGGATCTGATGTCATCATCTATAAATTCTTAATAATTTTATCTTTGAAATTGTGTTTTGAAAGCAAAGTATGATGTGTGTGAGCAGATGAGATACACACAATATCCATGTATGAATCCCTTGATGCTCTATTTGAATACCCAATGAGCCCAGGATTCTGATGAATCCACAGAGCATGGTAGTTTAGTGAGATTAGGTTAGTGAGATCCAAAGTGAGCACAAGGCAAACCTATTATGATAGCTTGCCTTGTATGTTCTTTGTCTTGCTGAACAAACATGTATTTGGGGCTATGGAGATTCTGTGCTCATTTCAACAGCTATGGCTGAATAATCAAGGCCACAGACGACCCCAAAATGTTGCACAAATGAACTTTTATATTTTGACAACCACTGCCTTTGTATGCTAATAAAAAGATTGATTTCTTAGGCCAATAGAAGTTTAAGAGCTTGGTATAGAGTCTAGCGGGGCTATTGTATGAATTATGACTGCCATATACATATTAGAAGTAAGAAAAAAATAGAACAACCCATATTTGTTGTTGTTTTTTTCCTTTCAGTACATCCATAGCCATCAGTAAGCCTAAGGTAGAGATTTCTGGTAACATATGCATTGCCAAGAGGTACAATAGCAATTGTTGAATTAGATGTGTGCAGTGTTTCTATTTTTTTTTGTTAAGAGTGGAATGCATATGCATGTATGAACCACAAAATATGAAGTATCTACATTTAAAGCAGGCATTCCACAATGTAAGAATGAATAGTAAAAGCCAAGCTAATAATTTTAAATTTTTCTTTATGTAAAACAGCACTATAACAACAAAAACACACACCATAGTAAGTATTTTGAGACCAATGAGGAAGAAAGGGAAAAGCTGTGTAATTTAGTGCCTTGAAAGGCATTCTTCTGCTCTTTTGAACAAGAGGTCCATTATTTTACTTTTGCACCGAGTCCCACAAATTATGCAGTTGGAACAGCATGCAATGAAATATGAAGATTAAAATACATTGTGATTAAGTATGGTCTATTCAAGCAATACATTATTTAATATCCAAAAAATTAGTTGTGGTATTTCACAATATAAAGAAACTTTAAAAATATACTATTATCTCAATATGCAGAAAATTCATGTGAAAAATGAAACTCTCACTTTTTGGTGTATTAGAAAGAGAAGGAAACTTTCTCAAAATGATAAAGAACATTCATGAAAAAAACACACACTAAAACTAAGATTATATTCAATACTAAAGACTGATTTCTTTTGAACTCAGGAACAAACCAAGAATACCTATTTACCTATTTCATTGTCCATCAATTTAATCATGTTGCGGTACTCCATATTTTTAAATTTGAGACTTTAAATGTATTTTAGTATTGGCTAGTTTAGTCACACTTCACTATGCTATTTATAGGATTTTTAAAAAGTTATTTATTTATTTATATCTTTACTAGAGGCCCAACGCATGACTAAATGTGTGCATGTAGGGTCCCCTAGGCCTAGCCTGCCATCAGGGCCATGTCCACCACCCCACAATGCCTTGCATGCTCTGCAGATGCTGCTGGTGCCCCACAATGCTCTGCCAACACTGCCGGCACCCCAAGACGCTCCGCCAACGCTGCCGGCGCCCCAGGAGGTTGCGTGGGGGGAGGGTCCTAGAGGTGCTCCATGCATCTCCTGGTGACTGGTCGTTTGGTCGTTTTGGCATTACGGCCACTGGCCTTTTATAATATAGATTGTTGAAAGTTTTACATAAGTCCCCTTTTTTCTCCTAAGAAATTTATGATCAAATTGTCAGTCTTCCCTCATATCTATAATAATAAAAGTGTAATATATTAATTAGACCAGACAGCCGAATGACCTTCCTGACGAAGCTGGGGCTGCTGCCATGGCTGTGAGGGCCGAGGGCAGCCGCCGCAGCTGCAAGGGCCAAGCCCCTTGCATGAATTTCGTGCACTGGGCCTCTAGTTATTTTATAGTTTATATTCTCTTAATAAAAACAATAATTTGCTTATTTACTTCATCTAGACAAGTGAATTTGTTGGAATTTCTCTTGGAAATGTGACTGCTCATTACCAAATCTTTTGAAAATATATACAGACAGTCCTCAGGTTATGTTGGACTCGACATACTCATATCGTGGTTACATTGCCATCTCCCATTTATTTATATAAAAAAATCATTTTGACGTATGTCCATATGTGCTTTATGTTTTTTATTATTTATTTACCACAAGTAAAGGTCAGGAATTGTTATCTTTCTTTTAATTTTTTTTTTTACTGTTTCACTTCATTACTGCTGTGTATGTGCTCCATGTGAGTGACATAGGTGCTTATTCAGATGGGTTCCAACTTGCAGCGAAAATAGCATTACGTCGCGCCGTAGGAACGGATCTCCGACGTAACCCGAGGACCTACTGTATATATATTTTTATCTATTTCATAGAGGAAGAGAAAGTTAGAAACATCAATGATGAGAGAGAATCATTGATCGGCTGCCTCCTACACATCCCACCTTGGGGATGAAAACCACAACCCAGGCATGTGCCCTGACCAGGAATTAAATCTTCTGGTTCAGAGATTGATGCTCAACCACTGCGCCACGCCGGCCAGGTGTCCCCAAGTAATTCAAACTGAGAACTTATCTTAGATACCTTAGGAGAATATAAAATAAGATATTTTAGGAATCAATACTGTCATTATTATAAATAACTTTGTACTTGCAGTATTGTTAAGGGAAAATAAAGAATATTGTTAAAGTAGTGGCATTTGGCTTTGTTTCTAAATATCAAATATATATCCCAAAAATTAGCATGTGGAAGAAATGGGAACACTTTTCTTATAAATATAAATTATTCAGCAGCTAACAAAATATACCTTTGATGTAATTGTCAGAAGTTTATGTACTATCTTAAATTTTGAATATAATTTCTGAGCTAGAAATCTTAAGGAATAAAGAATACCTATGAATAATGAAAAACAAACCTGCACACATGAGTTATGGTTCAAACCTTATCATGTTAATAAAAGGTGACAGGAGCATATTATGCTGCTAGATGAAGTTTCAGCCTTTAATACATGATTTGATTTCATTGAGATCCGTGGAGATAAACTGAAATATTTAGTGACAGTCCTTTTTTTTAAACCATCTTCTCCTCAGAAGCAGATCAAAGAATGCAGTTATATAATTACACCTAGCACCTTAATAAAAATTCTGAATCTTTGAACAATTGAATCAGTTTTCAGTTCCTTATCTATCAAAATTAGCAATTCATATACCTAGATAAACAAAACCTCTAACAAATACATAAATAACCTTTTAGTTATAAAGGATATGAGCATAGCATTGAAAACAAAGTAGAACAGCCATTTTAACAAGTACCACTCCAGCACAAACGAAGTTAATATTCTGTCAATATGTCCATTTTACTGTACTTATAATACTGTACTTACAAAGGGTCAATCAAGCAGAAGCATGCCATTGTAGTTGAATTATTTCACTATTTTTAACAAGCAATTGTTTGTTATTTCAACTCTTTATAATTCAGGATAATTTTAACTTACATTTGTGTTCGCATCTAAAAATAGGCCCTCAATGTCCCCAGGAAAAAAAATGAGGTGGTTGACAATATATATATATAAACTCTTCCAGGGAAATATTTCATTTTCAATATTTAAAATGATTATTTAGTATTCCATGTATCAGGGCAAAGACCTCTTTTCTTTAAATTTGTGTGTTGTATATTATTGAAGATAATAAAATTTACAGAATACACTCATAATAGAAAAAATTGGCTCCAATAGCAGATAGTAAATATTACTCCACTCATAGAAGTCAACATTTTCCTTCACTTATTCTATTCTAATGTGTACCTACAAAACAGTCAGCAGAGTTATTTTTCTCCTCCAGTAATAAATTTCTTTTTGAAATGTCCTCATGATTTTACTAGTTTCCTTGGAAAATATTCCATTTCAGCTTTTTGTGATACTGAAGACAGCATGATTCAGAAGGTTGTCAGATATGCTCAGGGAATTGATGAGTATATTCCCACAGAGAAGGGAGGATATCCTGTAAATGAAGAAAACATATGGCACATTATAAAAGTAATTAAAATCAGTTTTGCATGACTAGATTCCTGGTAAACGTAATTGTAATACCTGGGATGTAAAAGACATAATACTTTCTTAGTGGAATTGAGGAGCTGGTGATGCGAGCTTGCACTAGGTGTTATCATATGTTCTTCGTGCTTCAGGTATCATGCATGTGCTGTTACCTAGGTCAACCTTGTTAATGATTTCATACTCCATTACAAATCAAATAGAACATGTTGGAAATTGCACCATAATTTACTTCATAACTCAACCACTGCTCTTCATCTTTTTGTTCATTAGGTTACTATGTGATCGGTATTTCAAACAACAAAATTACAGGAGTCCTCAGTCTCTGTTTATCACATCTCTTATGTCCATTCTTTCATTTTCTTGAGGTTTCTCATCTGGAATTGAACAGCAATTTAAAAAATGGTGAATTAATCAATTTGTTATTTGTGATGTTTGTAGTGTAATTAAAGCCAGCTTTAGGCCAAGAATACATTTTGGTGAACCCAGGATTGGTAGGGAGATAATACAAAGGGATTTTTAAATTTTTAAAATTTACTTTGGATTGGTTTCAGGTGTACAGCTTAGTGGTTATACTTTAGATAGTGTCCCCCTGGATATTTCCAGCACCCCAACTGGCACCAGACATATTATTGACTATATTCCCTATCCTTTACTTACTTCCTTGTGACTATTTTATAACTACCCATTTGTGCTTCTTAGTCCCTTCTCCTCTTTCACTCAGTGCCCCAACACTCTCCCCTCTGGCAAGCAGCAGTTCTCTCTCTGTATCTTTGAGTCTGTTTCAATTCTGTTCGTTTATTTTATTGTTCTTTAGATTCCACAGATAAGTGAAATCATACAGTAATTGTCTTTATCTGACTGACATTTTCTTGAGCATAATACCCTCTAGCTCCATCCATGCTGTCACAAATGATAAGATTTTGTTCTTTTTTATGGCCAAGTAATATCCCATTGTATATATGCATGACATCTTTTTTTATCTACTCGTCTATTGATGAGCACAAAGCAATCTTTTTTTAAAATATATTTTATTGATTTTTTACAGAGAGGAAGGGAGAGAGATAGAGAGTTGGAAACATCGATGAGAGAGAAACATCGATCAGCTGCCTCCTGCACATCTCCTACTGGGGATGTGCCCGCAACCCAGGTACATGCCCTTGACCGGAATCGAACCTGGGACCTTTCAGTCTGCAGGCCGACGCTCTATCCACTGAGCCAAACCGGATTCGGCACAAAGCAATCTTGACCTTTGATTTACCCAAGCTCTCTGTAAGTACTCTGGTGATGAGATCTGTTAACACTTGCTTGCACCTGAGTAGGCTAACCAGTTTCAGAAACAATTGGGAGGGACTAAGAAAATGTAAAATACTCATGATAATGAAAAATGAATCATCTTATAGGACCCCAATCAAGCAATATCTTTGATCCATTGAGAATTGAAAGCCAGGAAAATACTACTGAGATACATTTTTATGCATCCAGCTATGTGATAATAGTGAGCTGTATATTCACTAATTCTACAATAACTTATATATTTTGATTCTTTCTTTTGCTACTCAATAATCACTTTCACCTTGTAATAACCATCTACTAAATGAAACTGTCTGAGTTATTTTATTTTCATCCAGATTGTTGATTAAATATTATAATTAAATAAAAGCAATTAATTTGATACCTAGAACACATGGGATACTCCTGTACAAGTGTCTTCTTGCATTGTTTTCATTAATTATTTTTGTAAGATGTAATATTTGGCCAAGCAAATTCATTTTTTAATTTATCAACACGATTTGGAAACACTTAAAATAATGCTTTACCCTCAAATTAGCAGACTACATTTCCCCAAAAACATCACAAACAATTTCTCTGGTTTATTGTGGGTTTTTTTTTAGAACTTTGCTACTCAATCATCAAAAGGCAGAATGTATGTAAGTTCCTTTTGCAGTATGGCAAAAGTGATAAAATGTGATTTCTGAGGCTAAACAACAATATAACTTTTCCAGTTTCTCGGGATGCTCCCTTTTGGAACCCAGCCTCTACACTATGAGGAAGCCTGGCAGCCACAGGAGGTGTTCCTCTGAGGGCCCTTTCCTGAGGTCCTCACCTAGAGCTACCATCAAACCATCAGACATGAGAGTAAGTGAGCATTCAAATAATTCCATAACCCAGCTGCCCTTTGAGCCTGCTTAGGTGATGCCACACAGCAGGCTTCTCCCACCAATCTGTGCCAAAAGTGTAGACCCACGATGTCATAAAAGATTATCGTTGCCTTAAGACACTACAGTGACTAGTGATTTGTTATAAAGGGGCACACAGCCCACTTAGAGTAACATTTTGATATTATATGCCACTCTTATATTTTCCCCGAAGGTTTAGATAACACAGACCTTTACTGAAAGCAATTTTATGGTTATTCCAACTTTTTGTTGTTTTACATCATTTTGTGGTTCTCTCTCTCATTATCGCAACTATTTAAAAAAGTAACCCAAATCACAGTTTAACAAACATTACTAGGGTTGCTGTTTCTGTGCGTTTTTTGTTTTGTTTTTCTTCTTTTGTGATAAGGCAGACTGCTAAAGAAATGTGTTAACATGAGAAAGGAGTATAATGTTCTATAGATTTCTTTATATGCATTGATGTACTTCGATAAGAAACTTTAAAAAATTAGAGACAGGTATTAGGAAGGACATTTAAACAGCGTACAGCTGGTTCTTGGATGGCATCGTCTCATTCACTATTGTTTTATTTTAACATTAATGAGAAGAAGAAAAAATGATGCCAGCTGGGACCACTGTCTGTATGGAGTTTGAACCTCCTGCCCATGTCTCTGTGAGCTTTCCCCAAGCACTCTGCTTTCTTCGTAGGTCTCAAAGATGTGCACGTCATATAGATTAGTGTGTCTACATTGTCTCAGTCTGAGTACAGGTACGGGTGAGTGGCTCTGTGATTGAAGGGTGTCCTGCCTGGGGTTGGTCCCTGCCTTGTGTTCTAAGCTTCCAGGATAGGCTCTGGCCACCCGCGACCCTGAACTGGAATAAGTGGGTAGGAAAATCAGTATCTTACTTGTTTTTATTAATTGTTCTTATTTGTATGTATAACGCACACTTATTTCAATGTTGAATATTGGAAGTGTTTTGGGTCTTCATTTAGAAATTTGGTGATGTGTTTGGGACCAAAAATATGCTGTAGAAACTTAACTCTTGCTTATATTAGCTATCCTATGGGAATATTGGATTCATTATATGTCCTCTTGCTTTAAACTGCAGTTTCCAAGAAACTATTCATGAGGACTTATTATATATTTATGTTCCTTGGCAAATAGCAAATCCTGATTCAAAACATTGGCAATATACCTTGATAGAATCTTACATTTTTGTCTGTTACAATCCATTTTTACTATATGTGTTTATCCCAAAATTGGGATAGAATTTGAATCTACTCTTGATAAAAAAAAATATATCCCAATCTTCATGAAAACTCCCAGTGTTAATGTGTGATTTATTTTGGGAGTATGGAGAGCATATTTGCAAATATGGCTTGTGGCAATCGGCTTTAATGTTCCAGAAATTTCAAGGTGGTTATAGTTTTACTGCTTTCCATTACCCACAATTTAACCCTCATCATCTACTAGTTCAGAGGTTGGCAAGCTTTCTCTGTTAAGGGTCAGATAGCAAATACTTTTGGTTTTGCAGGGTGTTGTCTCTGTTGCAATGACCCAACTCTACAATTACAACATAAAAACAGCCATACCCAGTACAAAACCTGAAGGGTCTGGCTGTGTTCCAGTAAAACATTATTAACAAAAACAGGTGGCAGACTGGATTCGATCCATGGGCAACACTTTTCCAAACCCTCTACTAGAGTAGAAACACTGTAGAAATGTCTGTTTTTTAGTATTTGGAATCTCAACTAATTCTGCATTCATTTATTATCAAAGCATTCTTCTTTCTTTGAAAATAAATATATTAATCATTATATTTTAAAAGGTCCTAATAAGGTGGAAATTACATATTTAAAAGTTTTGCAAGGACAACAGATATGCTTTTAACTTGTAATTATGATTTAAAATCCTTGGAACTTAAGAAAAATGTTTGATGATGAGAGTTTGAAGACTATCCCATGAGTAATCTAATGAAAGTCATTTAAACTAAACACCTGGATTCATTAGAGAAAACAGTAGCTTCTTTTGGCAGGCACACAAAAAATATTTCTTTTCATTTTAGGTAAATAGTTTTAGAATTGAAGGCATAGAGAAGCACAACCTTACTTTGTAGTTTATAAATAAATATTAAGGTAAAGTTCAGATAAAGTTAATAGTTTTCAAATTTTATTTTGTTATTCCAAATAAAAGAGCTATTTTTTTTGTTTTAAAATATAGTTTGAATTCACAAATTATAACCATAAATGGATTTTTAATTAATTTATTTAAAATATTTGTGACAGTGTTTTAATAGACACGCATAAAATAAGAAACCAAACGAACAAAACATATTCTCTTTTTGAAACTGTATTCTACTAGAGGATACAGATCATAATCAAGATAAATATATGGCATGGGGGACGATTACTAGTATACACACAAAATAAAACAGGATACACATGTAAGGAGGATTATCGGGAGTGAGGATGCATTTTAGATGGTCCAATAGTAATTATTTAAAGGTTTCATTTTACAAAAGACCAGAAAGAATTGTTACCTGATTGTACTATATGGGAGGAAGGATTAGCAGATAGAAGTTATAATTGTAAATGCACCAACATAGAGTTTGCCTGCTGTTCTGAGGAACCCCCAGGAGGCCTGCATATGAATGAGGCCAGAGTAGAGAGAAAAGTGAGGATAGAGTGAAGTGTAAGTTCAAAAGGGAAAGGGGGAATGGATTCTGTGAGACCTTGTAGGCCCTTAAAAGGACTTTGATATTTACTTTGCGTTGGGGAGGTATTAGAGAGTTTTGAACTGAAATTCACATGAAATAATTAAGTTTATAAAGATTCTTCTGGCAACATTGGAAAAAGATCAATTAAGGAGCTATGGAAATTACATAGAAGCACGGAATAGACTAATGAACCTCAGAGGGAAGGCAGGGGTGGGTGGGCGGGTGGGGAGAGATGAACTAAAGAATTTATATGTATATATGCACAACCTATGGACACAGACAGTAGTGTAGTGAAGGCCTGAGGGGAGGGTTGCAAGTGCGAGGTGGAGGGGGTCAGTGGGGACAAAAGGGGGACATTTGTAATGCTTTTAACAATAAAGATACATTTTAAGAAAAAGAAGCTATGGGTGTTTAAGTTAGGGTGGATCTACACATAGCTGCACATAAAATTCACACAGGGAGCTTTCAAAATTATGATTATACTAGGGGTCCAGTGCATGAATTCGTGCACCTTGAAAGGAAATGTGGGCCATGAGGCTGTGGTGGGCACAGGGGCAGGTCTTAGCCCATCTTCCACGCCCCCTCCCAGCCCCTCCCGCTGTGGTCTGTCTGCCATCAGCCCTGCTCCTGCCACCGCAGTTCGCACATGCTGACGGTGTCGGCCCTGGTCGCACCTGCTGACAGCATGGAGAGATTGGGGCCGGTGCCAGCAGTGGGTGTGAGTGGTGGCTGCTGCCCCGATCACCCCTCAGGAGCAGGGGGAGGTGGAGAAGCCCTCAGGGGAGATCGGGACTGGCACGAGGCTCAGGCAGCAGATGCGAGTGGCAGCTCTGGTGTCGGCTGCAGGTGTGGCCGAGCTGGCGCTGGCAGTGGGTGTGAGCAGCGGCTCTGGTGCCAGAAGCAGGTGTGAGTGTGGCCATCATCAGTAGCAGGTGTGAGAGCTGGCTGCTGGCCCCGATCGCCCCTCAGGAGCAGGGGGAGGTGGAGAAGCCCTGAGGGGCAATCAGGGCTGGCAGCCACCGCTCATACCCACTGACAGCACTGAGTGATCGGGGCCAGCACCTGACACTGGCATTGGGTGCGAGTGGTGGCTCTGGTGCTGGCAGTGAGTGCAAGTGGGGCTGGTGCCCGCAGCAGGTGCGAGTTCCGGGCGGGACCGCTGTGTGCGGGAGCAAAGAATTTTCAGTAATCACCAGAGGCTCTCCCTGATGACAGTAAGAGGCATCCCACCTTGGTCTGGTGCCCGTGCTCATCTGCTCCACCGTGCCACCGTGACTGATGCCCGCCATGTTCTGCACTCTACCACCTGCTGCCGATGCCTGCTGTGTTCCACGCATGCCCCCTGGTGGTCAGCACAGCTGTTCAATCTATTTTCATATTAGCTTTTTATTATATAGAACTAGAGGCCTGTTGCACGAAAATATTCGTGCAATAGGCCTTCCCTTACCCTGGCTGCTGGCACCGGTTTTCCTCCAGCACTCGGGACCCAGGCCTTCGCTCTGGCCGGAGCCGCCTTCAGTCTTTGCGGCCCCAGCCGGAGCTGCCTTCAGTCTTGGCTTTTGCTGCTTCGCCTACATATGCAAATTAACCACCATCTTTGTTGGAGGTTAATTTGCATATCTCATTGATTAGCCAATGGGAAGCACAGCTAAGGTACCGTCAATTACAGTGTTTGTCTATTATTAGATAGGATAGGCTCCATCCACAAAACTTTTGTTAATCTTTGAAAAAGTATAACAAGTTTTATTGTTTGTGTATGCTAGATGTACCTATTGTTGCTCCTGGTTTCATAAACAGACAAACATAAGTTTCTTGTGTATATTCCATTTATTCACAATCATACAGAAAATATTTGCAGAAACCTTAAAAATATAAAATGTAGGGTAGAAGGATTTGTAGCAAAAACAAATGTTGAAGAGAATGCTTACTTTAAACCATGGTGCTAACCAGAGATAACAATAAAGGTGACAAGAAAGGTAGATGAAATAGAGGATCAATTCTGCACTCACACCAGAGGATAACGGAAGTCATTGAAGAGACTGAGTAATGACCTAACACAATTTTTGTGGGTAATGGCTGATACATTGGAGGATTTTCCCCTTGGTAATCCTTTCAATGTTTCTAAAATGAAAAAAATCCTGAGATTGCATCATCCATATTATTATTTGAGGTTTCGTGCCACTGGAAAAGAAAATGTAAAAGTCAGCTTTAGAGAGCAGTTGAATCTTATGTGAAGAGCTAAAATCCTAACAAGTAAAATATGTGGACTTCGCCCTGACCGGTTTGGCTCAGTGGATAGAGCATCGGCCTGCGGACTGAAGGGTCCCAGGTTTGATTCCGTCAGGGGCATGTACCTTGGTTGTGGGCACATCCCCAGTAGGGGGCATGCAGGAGGCAGCTGATCGATGTTTCTCTCTCATCGATGTTTCTAACTCTCTATCCCTCTCCCTTCCTCTCTGTAAAAAATCAATAAAATATATTTTAAAAAAATATGTGGGACTTCTTCCATTTTATCCATCATTTTAAGTTTTTCTATGCTTCACTTTTGCTTATCTATAAAAATGAATTTTTTGGGTGATATCATGGTTTAGACATTTAAACAAAGTATTTCTTTTTTCACAAAAGTTAGTTTTGATATTATTTTTATTATATAATAATTTAAAATAAGTGCTAAAAGTATGAATAATCATTTTATTATTAAATATTTTGCTTTATTAAGCTATAAATAAATAATATTACCATTTAAAGATATAGATGTGGTAAAATCAAGTTTACTATTTTAAAAGTGTAATTTGTTTAATGCACTCATGTCTATAGATGTGGATATATGACTCTGCCATCTATGCTAAATATGATAAAACAAAATGAGAACTCATTTGCAGTTCTTAAGTCACTGATTTTGATACTATTTCCATTTGCCAATGCTAACTGTCACTTCCACTTTTGCTATTTATTTATTTGTTGTAATGTCACTGACATGCCAGGGCCACTTCCTTTCAACCACCTATTTTTTGGAGGGCTCTATAATTCAGTTCAACCCAGACATTTTTGAAGACAGCTTGCTTGAATTAAGTCTTATGATACCAGCAATCTGGGGACTACTATCTACACTAACAAAAGAGAAACATGGTAATTGGCGTACGACCGCTACCCTTCCCATTGGCTAATCAGCGTATCCTTATGCAAATTAACTGTCAGCCAAGATGGCGGCCAGCAACTATGCACTGAAGCGAGCAGGGAGGCTTGCTTCCTCCAGGAACTGCAGACTCCAACATTCCCCGCCTCACTTGCCGGCCTCTCAACTGCAACTCTAAGCAACTATTACTATGTTGCAAATAAGAAGCTAAACAAAACCGGCTGTCAGTCAGCCCCGGACCGCAACATTGTATCCATGTTTTCAGCAGCAAGGCCTCAGAGCTAAAGCTGGCCCAGAATAAAAAAAAAAAAGAAAACAAGGAGTTGTTGGGAGCTTTTAGTCAACTGCCAGCGGGAAAACAGCCCTCAGCCTCTCAGCCAGCCTGGCCAGGCACCCCAGTGGGGACCCCCACCCTGATCCAGGACACCTTTCAGGCAAACCAGCCGGCCCCTACCCGTGCACCAGGCCTCTATTCTATATAGTAAAAGGGGTAATATGCCTCCCGGCACAGGGAATTACGAAACCACGTGGTTCCCGAAAATGGGATCAGGGAAAAAATTCAGGCTCCCAGCACCGGTATTATCTGAAACGGGGGAAGCGCCAGTAATATCTGTTCCTCTTTGTTTAATATTAGATAGGAGGAAGAGAATCTAATACTATTTTTTGAAAAGAATTTCAATACCCCCTCCCCGTTCACACAAACGAACCCACCGCCCACCCACACACACCGCACCACACTAAATCCACCGCCACATAACATCGAATCAGCAATGATTCTTTGGCCGAGACCAAAAGATTAAATAATGGTGTAAACCCAGACTGAAAAGTGCCATCGATGGCGAAGTTGTAACTGAAATAGGTAAAGGTCTCTCACCGTTTTCTCTTTTTTGGGGTCTTTTTTAGTTTTTTATTTCATTAT
>NW_005871048.1:56751184-56758278 GCF_000147115.1 Myotis lucifugus | reverse complement strand
CCGGCACTGGGATCAGCGTGACAGGGGGCATGCGCCCAAACCCCCTGATTGCCCTGTGGCTCTGTGTGTGACAGGGGGCGGGGCCACAACCTCCCTATCCACCCTGCTCTGTTCATGACAGGGAAAGGCGCCCCAACCCCCTGATCAGCCCTGCTCTGTGCCTGATAGGGGGGAGCTCCCCAATCTCCTGACTGCCCTGCAGCTCTGTGTTTGACAGGGGGGAGCTCCCCAACCCCCTGATGGGCCCTGCTCTGTGTGTGACAGGGTGCAGCGCCCCAACCCCCTGCCCCCACGGCCCCTGCTCTGTGTGTGACAGGGTAGAACCATAACCTCTCCATCGGCCTGCCGTGAGTGTGACAGTGGCGGTGCCCCAACCCCCTGATCGGCCCTGCTCTGTGGGTAATAGAGGGTGGCTCCCCAACCCCCCTCCATGGGCCTTGCTCTGTGTGTGACAGGGTAGAGCCATAACCTCCCCATTGGCTCTGCCCTGAGTGTGACAGGGTGCAGCGTCCCAACCCCTTGATCCGCCCTACTCTGTGAGTGACGGGGCAGCGCCACAACCCCCCTGATGGACCCTGCTCTGTTAGTGACAGGGAGCAGCCCCCCAACCCCCTGATTGGCCCTGCTCTGTGAGTGACAGGGGGGGCAGCGCCCCAACCTCCTGATTGGCCCTGCTCTGTGCGTGACAGGGGGTGGTGCCGCAACCTCCCCATTGACCCTGCCTTGAGTGTAACAGGGGGCGGTGCCCCAACCCCCCAATCAGTCTACCCTGAGCGTGACTGAGGGTGGCATTGCAACCTCCCGATCTGCCCTGCTCTGTGCATGAAGGGGTGGCGCCCCAACTCCCCAATCGGCCCTGCTCTGAGCCTGACCAGGGGCTGCACTTAGGGATTGGGCCTGCCCTCTGCCACCCGGGAGCAGGCCTAAGCCAGCAGGTCGTTATCTCCCGAGGGGTCCCAGACTGTGAGAGGGCACAGGCCGGGCTGGGGGACACCCCCCCCCCAGTGCACAAATTTTTGTGCACGGGGCCTCTAGTCCTATCTAATAAAAGAGAAATATGGTAATTAGCGTACGACTGCTACCCTTCCCATTGGCTAATCAGAGTGATATGCAAATTAACTGCCAACCAAGATGGCGGCCGGCAGCCAGGCAGCTGAGAACAGGATGCTTGGTTGCCCCAGCGATAGAGGAAACCAAGGTTCCCGCCTGTAGCTGCGGGGCTCTGAGCTCCTGAAGCAACAGCTCCAAAAGATACAATGTTTCAATTATAGAAGCTAAAAGATGGCGGTTAATCTGCATACTCAGGCTCCAAGCGGTAGAGTGAAGCCAAACAGCCCTGAAGCCGCAGAGAGAGAGGCCTCACTGCCCGGGGATCAGCAGAGCCTGATGGAAGCCCTGTGTGTTTATGCACCCTGGGGGTTCAGAGGTCCTGTCCTAGGCAGAGGCCTATGGTGAAATTTTTGACTCTGAGAAGCAGCCTGCAGGCTGGAAGGCGGCTCCTCTGACCTCAGTGCTGGAGAAGACCATTAAGCAGAAAACTAAAGAAACCGATTTTACATCATTTCCCAGGTGGAGAACAGTTGGCATGTAAGCCCCTGACCAGTGCCCAGCCTCTCCTCTGTCAGTCTATCTCACTCTTAGGTACCATGTTCTTTGTTCTCTCTTAACTGCAGCTCATTTTTAAACTAGATTGCTTTTAAAAGAAGACTAAATAAAGTTTCCCTTAAGTTATTTAGGTGGTGCTGGGGCTGCTGGGGGCCTGATAGAAGACACAAACACGCAACGGGGGGCCTGTACCCAGCAGCCCCAAGGCCCCCCACCTTGGTGCTGGGGCTGCTGGGGGTATCAGAGACACAAACCCGCAGGCCCGGCACCCAGCAGACCCAAGGCCTTCGTGGCAGCACTAAGGAGCAGCAAGCCAAGCAGTAGGAAGCAGCAAGCTGGTGGGCAGTAACAAGGGAGGGGTCCCGAACTGCAAGAGGGCACATGCTGGGCAACCTCCTGAGTCCCTCTCCGGTCCTGATCGTGCACTGGTGGGGTCCCTAGGCCTGGCCTACACCCTCTTGCAATCCAGGCTAAGCAACCCCCCTAGTGCACAAATTTTGTTCACCAGGCCTCTAGTAGTTTATAAGATTAATGGAGAGGTGCACTCTAGAGTAAAAAAGATGTCCAGATTAGAGACAAATACACAGTCCAGATAATCCAGTTAAGTGTTGTTGTTTTTAAAATTATCTTTATTATTTAAAGTATTACAGAAGTGCCCCAACATTGACCCCCTCCACCCTGCACCTGCCCTTCCCAGGCCTTCACCACATAACCCTCTATATCAAAACAACATGTAACTTTACTGTTATGTGTTTTTAAACATCCAAATAAATTTAAGAACAGCCTATGAACCTTACTTTCATTCATATATAAAGAAAGCTGCTACTTTAATTCATTAATGAAATTCATAGAGTCAGCTTTTGGTTAAGTGTGTATGTCTTATATTTACTCTGATAACAACGCTTGTCTGCTTTTTAGATATGTAATCTCTTCCCTTGGAATTTAAATTCTAATGCATACACAAGCAGTAGGTATTTATTTCAGTTACAAAGTCAAGCGTGCAAGAAATACATTATTGTTATTTTCTGTAACTGGTCATATTTACTTTTTATCCTGAATCCAAGAGGAAAACAAAACATAATTTGCTCTGAGTTGCAATGTGTGTCCCAGGGCCACTTACAGCAAAATACTTCAGTGCCAATTCATGGGTGTGGGATAGAAGTAAATGTCTCTATCTTAACTAATTATCAATTACTAGTGACCTGGTGCACAAAACTCATGCACATAAAAAGGGAATTAATTAGAGGAAATATTTTAATATTGCGGGTATCTGGGTCCCTCCTCCCTCCTGTCAGAGTCTGGGCTGGTGCCCGCGGGGACGCAGCATCAAGTCCCGCTGGCACCGTGAGACCCAGAGTCAAGTCCCCGCTCACCCAAATGTGCCTCACCATGCACGCAGCCCCACCCACCCATGTGCTCCTGACAAGCATGCAGCCTCCTGGTTATCAGTCATTATGGTGTGAGGGCGTCACGACCACAGACTTTTTATATATATAGATCTTTTACTCAGCTGTATCCAACTTCTTATTCTAAACATGGCCACTTAAACGTTTTTAAATTTAAAAGTCTAAAATTATATAAAAGCTGAAAATATTTGGTTCACTTAAATTGTTAGATGGTTGAGGATGCCAACCATGGAGAGGAAAGTTCATTTGCTCAGGGTACATTATTATTCTAAAAATTGAGCATTGCATCATGGGTGTATACATACATATGTTCAAACTCATCAAGTTTTGTACATTAGATGTATATATATAGCTTTTTGTATATCAAAAATACATTAATAAAGCTGTAAAAAATTAGTATAAATGATTAATTGCTTTAACCACTGAATAAAAAATACCGATGGCAGTCTAATGTTTATATTTATAATTATTTACAATTAATAATCATTACATATAATATGGGATTAATCTTGTTAATAAAATTAAACACTAATTTTATATAATATTAAAATGTATATAATTTAGTTACTTTGTTTTATTTCCTCTGTTGCCATTAGTTGTTTTCCCCCCATTTTAATTATTTTAAATTTTATTGGGGTGACATTAGTCAACATGAACACGTATGGATTACTAATTTATAAAATCTGTATATAAGACCATGTTTCCACCACCCAAAGTCAAGTCTCCTCCTGTCACCTCATATTAGGACCCCTTGCTTCCCCCACCCATCTCCCTCTTGTAACCACCACACTGCTGTTTGTACATAAGTTTCAATTTTATATCCCGCATATGAATTAAATCATATAGTTATTAGCTTTCTCAGTTTGACTTATTTCACTTCGCATAATGTTCTCAAGGTCCATCCATGTTGTTGTAAATGATGCTATTTCATCCTTTCTTATGGCCGTGTAGTACTCCATTGTGTATATATACCACATTTTCTTTATCCAGACTGGTACAAGCACTGTGGAAAACAGTCTGGCAATTCCTCAAAAAATTAAAAATAGAGCTACCATACAACCCAACAATCCCACTCCTGGGTATATACCCAAAAAACTCAAAATCATTTTTACACAAATATATATGCACCCCTATGTTCATTGCAGCATTCTTCACAATGGCCAAGTATTGCCATTAGTTTTAAGCAATCATTTCATTTTGGCTAAAATTTGGTAAAAAATGATGTTTGTGGTTAAAACATATTATACATTGTTTGAATTTTACAAATTAATCAAAGCAAATTAAAATAGAATGTGATGTGTTTAGGCTGCCTTTTTATGTGAAAATAAATATATACAATTATTTAAAAAGCCATTAAATGTTTGGTTATTTCATTATCACCATCTGCTCTTCCTATTTAGTACACAAAATCTGACACCCAATATTTTATAAATCATGCTTGAGAACTGTTAGTTGAACTAAACCAATTCAAAATACTCTTTTATTCTTTCCTCAGATGAGTTTAAAATCACTGTTTAGTGAAAATTGCTTGTCTGGTAAATAAAGACATTGAAAGTGAAGGCGTGTTGTATTTTTCTATTTTAGTCAAGGTGATTATTCATTTCTAGGCACACAAATTTACTTTTTCTAAATTAAAACGTTTTTTTTTATTATTATTAAAAGTTAAGTCCTTGAGTTGCTAATGTCAGATTTCTAACAAAATAAAAGCAAAACTAGGCTCACAACTTTCTCAAAATATAAAGTATGCAATGCCAATAAAAGATACTTCTAGTTTGCTTTAAAGGGCTTAGCTAATTGATAGTAACTGATAGGAAAAACAATGTTGAAAGAGATTTCTCTATAATATATGTACCATGATCAATGTCTCTTGTGAATTTGGCATGTTGGATTTCTAAAAATTGTCTTCATACAATAAATCTGGGTGGTAATCTTCTGTTATTTTAAACAAATTCTAACTATTGTGTTATTTATCTTCCTGGTTCTTAAAGAAGTTCATGGCTACAACCATCATTAAATACAAGGATATTTCAGACTACTTATTTTTTATGTGAGCATAATATCTCATAGATTTTTATGTATACTGACATTTCTATACAAACTTAACTTAATGAACCAAAGAAGCCTTTAACCTGAAATTATTTGGATGTTAAAGAGGTTAACTCTTCCACTAAAAATTGTTTCAGGATATATTGAAAGCACCTCTGTGCATGCCAATGATTTTTACCATGGCATTGTTCCTAACTAGCTGCTAATAAAATCCTTTTTAACAAGTACATTTTATGTTGGAAGATTATCTTTAACAATAAAATTGCAATGTTCCTTGGTTATTTTATAACATATAAATAATCTTTGGGATAATATTTTCTCTTCTAGTGGCAGGATCTATTGCATTATCAATAAAAGAATCTTAATTATGTACTTGACAACAGGTTAGCTCCATGCTTACTTCCATCTGTGCTAATTTGTAGCCATCTCTCTTTATTGGATTGTTTTCCAGACACACCTTAAAAGTCCAAATTTCATTCCCCTTTTGCAGGTGGGCAGGAAAATTTCCTGTAATAAATCGTGCCTGCTAATCTGGCATCAGTACCCCTTTGCCTTCCTTGTTGTCTATAGCAAGGATAGCTTGTGTTTCAAAAATGACACACATACTGTATAGAGAAAATGCTGTAAAGATGGTTCTGGACAAAGACTTTGGGAGGAGCAATTATAGATAATGTTTCTAAGCATAAAGTTGATTGATTTAAAAAAAAAATATTTGGAGATATTTTCATTCCAACAGAAATTATTTACTTAGCTACCTCGACAATATGGGATGCAGAGTCTTAGAGTTTTGATTTTTTTAGCATAAGTTTTATTATTCTTCAAATAATTTGGTAAATCCCTGTAACCTGAAACACTGATACTTTGCAAATAAGTTAACCATATTTTAAAAATATCATTTTATTGATTTCATAGAGGAAGAGAGAGGGAGAGAGAGACAGAAACATCAATGATAAGAGAGAATAATTGATTGGCTGCATCCTGCATGCCCCCTAATGGGAATCAAGCCTGTAACCTGGGGATGTGCCTTTGACTGGAATAGAACCCTGGATCCTTCAGTCCACAGGCCAATGCTCTATCCAAACAGACTATGAGCCAAACAGAGTATGGCAAGTTAACCATATCTACTATATAATAAAAGCCTAATATGCTAAGTGTCCAGTCGACCAATAGTCCGTCGTTCAACCAATCAAAACATAATATGGTAATGATATACCAAGGCCACTCAACCACTCACTATGATGTCCACTGACCACCAGGGAGCAGACAGTTGCTATGATGTGCACTGACCACCAGGGGAAGACGCTCCAACTGGTAGGTTAGCTTGCTGCTGGGGTACGGTCAATCTGGACTGAGCAAAATGGGCCAAACATGCCCTGGAGCCCTCCAGTGGTCCCTCCCCAGCAGGCTTACCTTCTGTGTCTCTCCCCAGTCCCAATCGTGCACCAGTGGGGTCCTTCGGCCTGGCCTGCGCCTTCTCGCAATCCGAGACCCCTCGGGGGATTCGGAGAGCCAGTTTTGGTCCAATCCTGCATGCCAGGCTAAAGGATCCCACTGGTGCACGAATTCATGCACTGGGCCTCTAGTTTTATTATAAAAACTAGAGGCCCAGTGCACAAAAATTTGTGCACTCAGGAGGGTTCCTCAGCCCAGCCTGTGCCCTATTGCAATCTGGACCCCTCAGGGAATGACCACCTGCTGGCTTAGGCCCACTCCCAGGGGGATTGGGCCTAAGCTGGCAGTCAGACATCCCTCTGGAAGCCCAGGAGCCCTCGGGGGATGTCCACTTGCCAGCGGGGATCAGGCCTAGCTGCAGTTGGACATCCTTAGCACTGCTGAGGAGGCGGGAGAGGCTCCCACCAACATCACTGTACTGGCTCCTGTCAGCATGGCTTGTGGCTGAGCGGAGCTCCCCTGTGGGAGTGCACTGAACACCAGGGGGCAGCTCCTGCATTGAGCGTCTGCCCCCTGGTGGTCTGTGTGTATCATAGTGACCAGTGCTTCCCAGTCACTCTGCTGTTAGGGTCAATTTGCATATTA
>NW_005871048.1:56734144-56751084 GCF_000147115.1 Myotis lucifugus | reverse complement strand
TGGCAGCCTGGATTAGGGGCTGAGGGCCGTTTTCAGACTGGCCACACCCCCTTAAGGGAGGGGTTCCTGCTGGGGTGCCTGGCCAGCCTGGGTGAGGGGCTGATGGCTGTTTGCAGGCTGGCCAAGCACCCCAGTGGGGACACTTACCACATGAGGGTGTGGCCATCCTGGGTGAGGAGCTGAAGGCTGTTTGCAGGCTGGCCAAACCCCCCCAGTGGGGACCCTTACCCCATGAGGGTGTAGCCATCCTGGGTGAGGAGCTGATGGCTGTTTGCAGGCTGGCCAAGGCCCCCAATGGGGACCCTCACCCCATGAGGGTGTGGCCATCCTAGGTGAGGGGCTTATGGCTATTTGCAGGCTGGCCTCAGCCCCTTCAGGGTGGAGGTCCCCCCATGGGGTGCCTGGCCAGCCTGGGTGAGGAGCTGATGGCTGTTTGCAGGTTAGCCACAGCCCCTTCAGGGTGAGGGTCCCCACTGGGGTGCCTGGCCAGCCCGGGTGAGGAGCTGAGGGCTGTTTTCAGGCTGGCCACACCCCCTTCACGGTGGGTGTCCCCGCTGGGGTGCCTGGCCAATCTGGATGAGGGGCTAATGGCTGTTTGCAGGCTGGCCAAGCCCCCCAGCTGGGACCATCACCCCATGAGGGTGTGGCCATCCTGGATGAGGGAATGATGACTATTTGCAGGCTGGCCACAGCTCCCAGCCACCCAAGTTCCCAGTGGAGGCTGGCTGGAAGCAGGTATCTGAGATTCATTTAGCTTCTATAATTGAAACTTTGTTGCCTTTTGCAGAGGCCACAGCTGGCCAGAGCAGGCGGGAAGCTTGGCTTCCTCCATTGCCAGGGCAACCAAGCCTCCTGCTTGCTCCAGCTCCGTGGCTGCTGGCCACCATCTTGGTTGGGTTAATTTGCATATAGTCGCTCTGATTGGCTGGTGGGTGTGGCTTGGGCATAGCAAAGGTATGGTCAATTAGCATCTTTGTCTTTTATTAGTGTAGACAAGCTGAGCATGGATGCACCAAATTGGGACTAAAACTGTTTCCTGGAAAGTGGAGTAAACTTAATTAGAGAAATGTGAAATTTTAGAGAAATCAGAGGTCACTCTCTATGTTTGACATATACAAGGAGTAAAGGAGGAGAGAGAAAAAAGAAGAGGGGAGAAGTGATATGAAAATAAGTTCACTGGATAAGTCAGTTCCTGGTGTATTTGTATTTTAATGTTAATCTCTTAGCATTCTGCTCTTCATATTGAAGTGGTTCCTCAAGAAGTTAGGAAAGATAAAAATCCTATAAGATTTCATAGGCAGCAAAATAGCAGACATATGTTGTAACAATATCTTTACATACACAGCTCCTAGAGCAATGGAGACTAAGGAGAAAATAAACAAATAAACATCAAAATAAAAAGCTTTTGCACAGCAAAAGAAACCATCAACAAAACAACAAGAAAGCCCACTGCATGGGAAAACATATTTGCCAATGATATTTCCGATAGGGATTTAATCTCTAAAATTTACAGAGAATTCATATAACTTAACAAAAGGAAGATAATCTAGTAAAAAATGGGCAAAGGATCTAAATAGACACTTTTTGAAAGAGGACATACAGAAGGCCCAGAGACATATGAAAACATGCTTCAAGTCACTAATCATCCAAGAGATGCAAATCAAAACGACAATGAGGTACCATCTCACACCTGTCAGAATGGCTATCATCAACAAATCCACAAACAACAAGTGCTGGCGAGGATGTGGAGTAAAAGGAACCCTCCTGCACTACTGGTGGGAATGCAGACTGGTGCAGCCACTATGGAAGACAGTATGGAGTTTCCTCAAAAAGTTAAAATGGAACTCCCATTTGACCCAGTAATCCCACTTTTAGGACTATATCCCAAGGAACCAGAAACACCAATCAGAAAGGATTTATGCACCCCTATGTTCATAGCAGCACAATTTACCATAGCTAAAATTTGGAAACAGCCTAAGTGACCATCAGCAGATGAGTGGATTAGAAAACTGTGGTACATCTACACAATGGAATACTATGCTATAAAAAAAAGAAGGAACTTTTACCATTTGCAACAGCATGGATGGACCTGGAGAGCATTATGCTAAGTGAAATAAGCCAGTCAGAGAAAGATAAATATCACATGATCTCACTCATATATGGGATATAATGATCAACATAATTTGATGAACAAGAATAGGTCCAGAGACAAATGGTTGGGGAGTGGGGTTAGAGAGCAACCAAAGGACTTGTATGCATGCATATTAGCATAACCAATGGACACAGACACTGGGGTAGTGGGGGCTTGCCCGGGGTGGGAATGGCTGGGGGAGGGATCAATTGGGGAAAAAGAAGACAAATATAAAACTTTAGACAATAATAATAATAATAATAATAATAATAGTAATAATAATAAGTTAGGAAAGGAATATGGGAGATACTAATATGTTTGATGTAGCTGTCCAGAAAACAATTATAAAAATTAACCAAAGCTGGGTCTAATTCTGGTAGAGTTATATAAGTTGTTAAAAACAAATTGTAGTGAACAATTTTTCTGGTTGTTTTTTTTTTTCACAGTTACTCTGGGAACACTTCTTTTGAAATAAACTTACAATGAAATAAAAATGTGCAGGAAATATCCAATTTTCTTTAGTGTGACATAAGAAAGGAAATAGGTGTCAAATAAAAACATCTAGGACATGGGATAATATCAAGTAGCATTTCCCAAACAAGTTTGTTGCAGTAATAATCAGTTTTCCTGGAACAAAGACTTTATTAAATTTCTCGCAGAGAGTTGCCATGGGCTTTAGAATATTAACAGCTACAAAGTTTTTAGCAGTTAAAATGAGCTGTGCCTTTAGGTCTTGCACACTTTTCCTAATTCATGTTATAGTTTAGCATTATATATAGATATATATATAGATCCTTCTATCTCTCTGTGTCTTCAAAGGCTTATCAGTCAAACATATAGAGGAAGAATCTTTTTGTTCTTATTAACCTTCCTGCCACTTCCAACATATTTTCCCCTTTAAATGATATTAGAGTTTTTTACTGTAGTCAAACGAGGTCATAAAAAATGGAGACATTTTTGTTAACCAGTTTTCATCGTTCAGGTATGCAAAATAACTGACCAGATGAATGTGTTAAAATTAATTTGACAAAGTAAATAGTTGATTATATATACTGTGCAGTAATTCGTTGTTAATAAATTTGGGAAAACTTTTGAAAAATTGTGGACTTCTGAGTGAGATCATCAAAATAGGTTAAATATGCAAATACCTCTGGGATCCTTTATGTTAGCACAGATACCTAAGTGAAGAAATATGTTCTGCATGTAGTATAATAAAGTAATGACAAATGTTAGGGAAAATGCTGAAGCTATAATGTCTCTCCTGACCATTTGTAGGAAAAGAAATATTACTATTTAATATTGCCTCCCAGCTGTGACTACAATATAAGCTATCTTCCTTAGTATTAAATATTTTAATTTAATGTGAAAAATATCTGTTGTCACAGAAATCACTAAAATCCCACTATTATATTAGGAGCATATTACACAAATAATAAATAAGCTTTAAAACTAGCATAGATTTAAATAAGCATCCCAAAGTGCTTGCTTTTCAAGTCATTTTCTCCTGTTAGTATTTGACTTAAGGTACATGTGAACCACTATATAAGAAATTTAAAACTCATGTGAGACTATAATATAATATATTTAAATTGAAGGCAAAGTATTCATCATCGTAGAAAACTTCTTTGCACTATAAAAATAAGTTAAATGCATGATTTTGGTTTATTATAATAATATCAAATAGTTATGATAAAACATAGAATAAATTTATAGATTTGTAAAATCATTTGTTTTTCCCCCCAACAATATGAAAAAATAGTATATTTTTGAGTGTTCAAATATGCCATGAATCTGCAATTTAGGAGAATTAATTTCAATTTATATAATAACCCTGTCAGATAAGTAGCTCTACTTTGCAGATGAGGAAAGTAAAAGGAAGAAGTTAAGTTACTTTTAGTTATATAATCTCTATTGGTAACTGCAATATTCAAAACCATAAAGTCTACCTTCAGAGCCTAACTTCTCCTCACTATATTTTATTATTTCTCTTTGTACTAGAGAACAATTTTTTAAAATAAATTAATACACTTTCAGTACTCCAAAATAAGTAATATCCTGGGTAAGCCTCAGGAATATGTAAGTAAAATAAATATAGGGGAAAACAATGAATTTCACAGGAGAGTAAATGTAAACCAACTAAACAATAAATCAAATAACAAAACTACAAATAAACCCGAAGAAATCTTGAAATTTAACTTTAATGTCCAATTGAATTATAAAATTAGTGGAATAAATCTATTACTCTCCTCAGAATTAATTCTTTTAGGTATTAATGTCACTGGCTTCAAGCAATATTGTGCTCTTGGGTGAAACATGACCATCTTTGCAAGTGCATAAATGGCCATGTTGTTTTTCAGAGCTCTCCTCTGGAAAACAACTTTCTATAGTTGCCAAGGTATGGTAGAGAGTGGAGCAGTCATGTTCAGACCTGAAGTTATGCCTAAATAATGAAGAACCCCATATCAAACAGCTTGAAATTTGAAAGTTAGGCTAAATGAAAATGTTAAGGGATGTTTTATAGTTTGTTGTTATTGTTTGTTTGTGTTTCTAGTAATGTATGCATATTTACACATACTTTTTCTCTGTTGATTTCATTGCTTTAGAACCCAGCTGTCCAAACAGATATCTGTAACTTTTGACATGTATGTGAAGTAAAGTGTTGCTTTTATGACTTAGAACCAACTTGCTATGAAAAGAATTGAACAATTTTGAAGATATTATCTGTGCTTCATTTTCTATGGCTTATTTTTATATCTCTTGTTAAAAGCCACTTACGATTATAAACTACAGTCATTTATGGACAATTCTATTTTATGAGGGGACATTGTGGGAAAAATCTAGATTGATACTATAATTTTAATCGATACTAAAATGTTAATATTAAATCCTTTATAGTTCTATTTTTTTCCTAATGAAAGTTTAACAAAGATATTAATTTAATCAACATTTCACTTTTTTACAGGGCCAAAATATCATTTGGTGAGAGTCCTAACAAAATTTTAATATGTGCATTCCACAAAATAATCCTATAGAAATGAAGGTTGTCATCAGATAATGTATTTTTGTGTATGTGTGTAGTTCAAGCAGTCATTAAAACATTGTACTGAGATGTTTGTTTAGGTTTTCTTCTAACTTTCTTCAGCTATCCTTACCATTATAGAAATTTACAAACTGTATTTCATCTATTTTTATATCACTATTACAGGGTGAGGCAAAGTGGGTTTACAGTAGATCATATGAAAATATAATAATTAATAATATGAGAATAAACTGTTTCACGAATTCACAACTGCAAACCTACTTTTACCCCACCCTATAAGGAAAATACATTAATTTTTATTTCTCTAACAAAGAGCATCCTTTCATATCACATGAGTTCTATATCTTTGCACTTTCAACTGATCCTTTCGATGAATGCTTGAACCAGAAATATCTGATAGACTTTTCACTTGGCATTGTGTCTGCTAGACTTTTCCAGACATAGCAATCATTTTTTTTTTCTCAATGGGAAAAATCAATATACAACAAGAAGTTAGGAATTCCACTTTTGTTTTCATTTTAATTTTATTTCAAATAAATTTTTCTCTTCCCCCCCCCCCAGTTCTGTGGATACCAAATAAGAATGTTACTTCTAAGTTTTGTCATTCCACTATAAAATTAGCATAATATCAGGTTATACATGAAACTTACCATCTTCTTTGCAATTTTTTTTCATTGTGTATAATCAGTGTAAATCAAATGTGTCTTTGCTCTGTTCTCTCTATAGTCTTATTTTTTTATATTTTATTGATTTTTTACAGAGAGGAAGGGAGAGGGATAGAGAGTTAGAAATATGGATGAGGGAGAAACATCGATCAGCTGCCTCCTGCACACTCCCTACTGGGTATGTGCTTGCAACCAAGGTACATGCCCTTGGCCGGAATTGAACCTGGGACCCTTGAGTCTGCAGGCCGACGCTCTATCCACTGAGCCAAACCGGTTAGGGCTATAGTCTTATTTTTACTTTCCACTGATCATGAACTGTATCTACACTGGACAGTACCCTTGCTGTCTTTTTGTTTTGTTTTTAATATATTTTTATTGATTTCAGAGAGGAAGGGAGAGGGAGAGAGAGAGATAGAAAAGAAACATCAATGATAAGAGAAAATCATTGATTGGCTGCCTCCTGCATGCTCCCCACTGGGGATGGAGTCTGCAACCTGGGCATGTGCCCTTGATCAGAACTGAACCCGAGACCTGTCAGTCCACAGGCCGATGCTGAATCACTGAGCCAAACCGTCTAGGGCCCCTTGCTGTTTTTCCACCATTGTCTTAGCACTTAGCAGGCAAACAACAAATGTTAATTTGTCCATAGCACCCTGTGATATATGCATGAATTAGAGGTACTTTAGAATACTAAAACTTACAGAAAGAGCATGATATCACTTTGAACTAAACCCAAATGTACAGTTGTTTGCCAATTTTGTGTCCAAATGCAATTAATCTTGAAAATGTTTAGCTTCTGAAAGGCACAGGTTCCTATATTTCTGATATTTTAGTCATTTACTCATGAAATAAAGCATAGTAAGAATTTGTAACATGTATTACTGATATTGATACACCATCTTTGAATATCTCTGTCCTCTTCAGAAATACATGTCAGAAAACTAAGACAACTTGCTATCTGTATATATTCTTGATCAAATGTCCTTCATTAATTTATTGTATTTCTACTATATGTGGCACGAAGTGGCTGAAATCTAATACTCATTCTGTTTACCATATGATACTATATAGTGTCAGGTCTTAATTTCTGATAAACATAAAGTTGCCCTGTGGTTTAGTGTAAGCTCTGCTTTCTGACTACAAAATAAAATAACTTTGGAAAATTCTTCCAGAGAAATATGTAGGTTATGTATGGAAACTGACAACAGATTTTCAACTGATCAGGAAGTTCAGGGTAATTTTTCCTGGAAAACAAATGATTCAGGGAAAATGAAATGTGTGTATAATCTATAATAATAGAAGCATAATATGCTAATTAGACCAGACAGCTGAAAGACCTTCCAGACATCATTCTGAATGTCCTTCTGGACTAAGCAGCAGCGTCAGGGGCCGAGGCAGAGGCAGTTAGGGGTGATCAGGCAGGCAGGCGAGTAGTTAGGGGTGATCAGGCAGGCAGGCGAGTAGTTAGGGGCAATCGGGCAGGCAGGCAGAGGGATTAGGGGGGATCAATCAGGCAGGCGAGTGGTTAGGGGCGATCAGGCAGGCAGGCGAGTGGTTAGGAGCTAGCAGTCCTGGATTGCAAGAGGGTGCAGGCCAGGGTGAGGGACCTGCCCCCCTCCCCTGTTCATGAATTTCACGCACCAGGCCTCTAGTAAAGACATAAAAAAGGTCCCTGGAAATAGTGCATGGCTCAGTAGAAGAACATTTCAATTGTACTGTGCATCAGTAAAGAGCAAAGGAGGACATGAAGTAGAAGAAGCAGAACAGGTAGGAAAGGATTTGAGCCCAACCCTAAAAAAATAAGAAGACCTGAACAGTCAGTAATAGGGGAGATGCACTCAAATATGATACTTTAATAGATTATTTTGCCTTCAGGGAGAGAAATGGATCAGAAGGACTGAATATAGGTGAGGACAGAATCATTGTTGGTCACTTGGAGATGACTGCAGTTTCCTGAGCTAGAGATAAAGGTAGTTGAAACCATGTTGGAGTTAAATAAAATAAATGGATACATTAAAAGCTATAATAATTTTTTTCTGAAGTCTGAGGGGGTGGTTTAGACAATGTCTGAAATAAGCCATTTTTAGAAGTTGCTCTCATTATCATTTAGTGATTAAGAAAAGCTGCCTTTGAATTTTTCACCACAAAGCATTATGGATGAAGTTGTTTTAAAATTCTATTTTATTTTAGTTAATTAAAATGATATATAGAACTATTATGACTAAAGGATAAAATTATAATTTCTTTCTAAAAGCTATATTCTAAAAGATACTCAGCTTTCACAAATAATCCCCTCATTATTTCAAAATATGTGCATACATTTCAAAGCAAATATTTCAATATGGCATTCTCACTTTTTTAAAAATTTACAATTAGAAATTAGAAATTAATGTATAAGTATGAATTGCAGCACTTTGGGGCAGGTAAGCTTAATCAGGTGCTGTTATATTTAAGGTGGCCAAGGTGTCTTACCAAGGATATTTTTTCTTTAAATGTGTTAGTATATATATATATATGTTATATATAGCTTGCTGATATATACTGTGTGTATACATATATACACATATTACATGTGTATACACAAAAACACATATGCATTAAATCCTATTTAAATTCAAACATTGAACCTATGATTGTGCTTGTACTTGGTCTAGTGCTGATTTCGTCCTAAAGCAGTGAACCTTATGATGTTTTAAAAATTAATTAATAATCTAAGTAAGTTCATTATCATTTAAGATCTATTTTAGCTACACGTTTTAATATTCTGTTTTTGTTGTGGAGCTATTTAGACACAGCCATTCGTGGATAATAAGTCATTTATTCCTCATTAACTGTTAGGATGGATGTAGATGTTCATTACAGCCAGACAAAAGACTCATTTAACTGCATACAGTACTTGATTATATACCACACCAATGACTAGAATGCAAATTCCATTTCACATTAGCTTCATTTTACTTAAGCATTTGCCAACAGCTCAGATATTCTCCTTCATGGCTGTTGATTTCCTTTTCTAGCTTTTCTGCCAAAAAATCAGTTAGAGTTTTTATTTTTAAAAGGGAAAAGATAAAGAAAGAAAAGGGGAAAAAAATGAATGCTGTGGGCAGAGAAAGGTTTATAATTTAGAATTATATTTCTCTCTGCTGTGAATCACATGGACCCTTAAAATTTGTCTATGGAACCATGCTTTCTCTGTTGGAAATATATGCCCTAATCAACTTAACCGTAAACCAGATGAGTTTCAGCTTTTAAATGCAGAAGACCTTAACAAATCATCATAGAATTGGTCACAATTGCAAACTTTATCTGAGCCTGCAGTGAAATTCAGGAATTTGCTACCTTCCTTCCACAAATGATAGGATGTAGACCAGCCTAGGCTCACTTCCCCAGACTTTCTTGTTTCACTGTTCCAAACTTTAATAAACATCCTCCAAAATTAAATATGTATATGCATTAAAGTTTATTAAAAAGTATAATATAGTCTATAAAATTACAACTTTTAGATGAGTGACAATACGCAGAAAATATGGATCTCTCATGACGTGGCTTTTATTTTCCTGTGTAACAATAAGTATTTATTCTCTATGTAATCGATGACAACTTATTTTATTAACATAACATGCCTAGAATATAGAAAACATTAGGGTCACAACTATGGATTTGGAAAGATTTTACTCATTGTGTAGTCTACAAACTTGTTGAAGAAACAAAATGTATAGTTATTGTAATGTATGTGTAATTAAATTTTAACTTCTATAATATTAGATATTTAATGCAACTAATGTCTAATTTGCAAGGTCATCAAAAGGAAGAATGTTTAGCCCACCCAGTGTGGCTCAGGGGTTGAGAATCGGCCTATGAATCAGGAGGTCAAGGTTCGATTCTCAGTCAGGGCACATGCCCAGTAAGAGGCATGCAGGAGGCAGCCAATCAATTATTCTCTCTCATCATTGATCTTTCTATCTCTCTCTTTCTCCCATCCTCTCTGAAATCAATATAAATATATGATTTTTTTAAAAAAGAATAATGTTAGGAAAACTTCAGGGTAGAACTGATATTAATGTACAGGTTGAGTAAAATGTAAAATAAGCAAAATTAAAGGAAAAATTCAGATAAACAATATCCACTCAATCTTCCTTTCTAACCCTTCCCCATATATTACCAGCAAACATTTATCTCTATAGTTTGTTTTTTTAAATTACATATTACATTTAATATTATTTGTATTAGGTCTAGTATACAGCATAGTGTTTAGACAATCATATACTTTATGATATTTCCAGTACCCACCTGGCTCGATCTATAGTTATTACAATATATTGACTAAATTGCCTATGCTGGACTTTACATCTCCATGACTATTTTGTAACTACCAATCTGTACTCTACAGTTTTTGAGTTTTCAGTTATTACATACTAGAAGCCTGGTGCATGAATTCGTGCACAAGTGGGGTCTGGGGGCCGATCAGGCCAGGCCAGCCAGGGGAAGGGAATGCAGGCGGTTGGCCGACCAGCCCCACCGCCCAATGCGGGGGACGATCAGGGATGGGGCCCGCTGGGGGGAGGGGCTGCCAGTGGTTGGCTGGCCAGCCCCACTCCCTGGTCGAAATCCCGGTCGAACTGCTGGTCGGGACAATTTGCATATTAGCCTTTTATTGTATAGGATAATTAGAATCATACAGCATGTCGTCTTTCCAGACTTGCTTCCTTCCTTAGCAATATGTATTTAAGACTCATTTATGTTGTTTCATATGTTGATTGCTCATTTATTTTTATCACTGAGTAATAATATTCCATTGTACGGATATACCATCCTTTATCCATTCACCTATGGAAGGACATCTTGGTTGTTTCCAGTTTGGGAGGAGTGAGCATAACTGAAAAATGCCGCTATAATCATTCATGTACAGGCTTTTGTATAGAACACATTTTTACAATATTCTTGTAAATACCCAGGAGTGTGATTGTTTGTTCAGACTATATTTACCATTGTGAAAACCTGCCAGACTGTCTTCCTAAGCAGCTATATTACTCTGCATTCCATTAGCAAGGAATGAAAGCTTCTGTTATTTGCATTCTCACCAGTAGGTTTTAATTGTACCTACCCAAATAGGTGTGTCCTGGTTTCTCCTGGCTGTTTTAATTTGCAGTTTTCTAATTATAAATAATGTTGAGCATCTTTTCATATGTGTATTTGTAATCTGTCTTGATTACTGTAACTTTATAATTAGTCAGTGAAATTGGTTACTGTGAGCCTATGAACTTTATTCCTCTTCTTCAGTATTGTGTTGGCTATTTTTAGATCTTATGACTTTACATGTAAACCAGTTTGTAAATATCTGCAAATAGCTTGCTGATATTTTGATTATATTTATATTGAATCCATAGATAAAGTTAGGAATAATTGACAACCTATCAACATTGAGTCTTTCAATCAATGAACATAGAATATCTCTTCATTACTTGAGATATTTTTCATTTCCTATATGAGAGTTTTGTACTTTTCCACATTTTGTTAGATTTATATATGAAAATTAATTTTTTATTAGTGCTTTTAAATGTGATTGTATTAAAGTAAAAATACCTTTGCTTATTGAATTAGTTGTTTTATTGTTGACACTATTACAGATGTCCCCATACCCACCTCTGCCCAGCCCCCAGCCCTTGCCCCCATCCCCTGGCCTACACTACACTGTTGTCTGTGTCTATGGGCTAGGCACACATGTTCTTTGACTAATCTCTTCACCTTCTTGTATCCATTCCTCTATCCTCTCCCCTCTGACAGCTGTCAGTCTCTTCCATGTATTCATGCCTCTGTTTGTATTTTGTTTGTCAGTTTATTTTGTTTATTATCTTCCACATATTAGTGAGATCATGTGGTATATAAGAATAAGGAACAATGATAATGGCAGCTAAAATGTATATATATGTGTGTGTGTGTGTGTGTGTGTGTGTGTGTATTTATGTGTATATGTATGTGTGTATACATTTTGTTTCTTTCCACCAACTCATTTTGAATTGAATAATTAAAACATTTTGTAAGTGAAATAGTTGAATTTATATCACACCTAACTCCCAAAGCAAAAGTAGGAGTAATTTCATAAGAACTTTGATCTCTAGTAACAAAAACAGGAAGGCAAGGATAAAAACTATTTTGACTTAGAAGCCAGATTTTATTTTTTTCCAATGATGATTATTTTTCCTTCTGCTGACAAGAAAAAAAAAGTGCTTGGTTTGAACATTAAAGAGCATAATTTATTTATAGCCAGACTGGCTTGAAATTCTTCATTTTAAATCCCTGCTGAACTTTAGAGAAACCTTGAAAAACCCAATTACATTTATGCTATGCTTTTACCACAGCCTTCGGAGTCCAGAATTCTAATGCTTAGGGAAAGGCAACCTGTACTAAAAATCTACAGGACCACATGAAAGTCTCAAAAAAGAGCTGTCCCCTAAGCTTTGATTGCCAAAAATATCGACAGGATTCCTTTCCTTGGGAGGAAATATTGGGTGGCATTCGAAGGAAAATGATTGTTGCTTGCCCCACGTGAAATAAGTCCATATTGGGAGAACTTATTAGTGGCTTTTTAAAAATCCACTACTGGGATGTCAATATATTGGAGTACTTTTTTAAGATTTAATTTTCAAATCACTAATCAAAGTAACAATAGAGTAGACAAAATAGTCTCTGAGCAGTTATTTTTTTTTAATAGAGAGCATTTTCTAAAAGATAGGTTAGCAGACATAAGTACATATGGATATTGCATGTCTATTTTAAGATTTTTATTTTTCATTGATTTTATTGCAGTGACACTGATTGAACAATTAAATAGGTTTCAGGTACACAATTCTACAACACATTACCTGTGCACTGTATTGTGTATGCACCACCCTGAGTCAAGTCTCCATCCATCTTTTTCCCTCTAAACCCTCCTCCCCATCCTTTTATCACTCCTCCCTCCTGGTAATCATTGCACTGTTGCCCAACCCACCCAGAAAGCTGTCAGCCTGCCTCTCTATCTATGAGTATGTCTCTATTTTGCTGATTAGTCCATTTTGTTAATTATATTCCACATACAAGTTAAGTCATATGGTACTTGTCTTTCTCTGACTGGCTTATTTCACTTAGCATAATGCTCTCTAGGTCTATCTATGCTGTCGCAAAGGTAAGATTTCTTTCTCTTTTTCCTTCTATTTTACTTTTAACTAAATTTAGAGAATGTAGAAAAAATACATTCCTAGTTAATAAAGACATGTAATTGTTGTGAGATCTTCTAAGGAACATAACTAATAACAGAAGAGGATGTCCTTCTGCATTCTTTATTTCCTGGAAACTTTAAAGAATTATTTATATTTATTTTTTTGCTAGAGAAAATAGACAAGGCCTGTAACTTGGATAGTAAAAAAAAATAAGGTATAAATAAATCACAATATTTTTAAAGAAAACGTATTTTCTAGCAGAAGACTTGGATATGGATATAGAATATAACTCTAGCATTTTTAAAAATTATAATTTTTAAATCAGGTTAAAAAATTGTCTTGAAAAGTTCCAGTCTTAGATTATTTTTTAGAAAGTCTATAGTATTTTCTATCACTGCAGACATAAACAACCTCATTAAAATACAAGATAATAAAACATTTAGATTATGCAAGTAACTAATGTTTCATAGCAGGAAAACATATAAATAATTTTAAGAAAGTGGAGCTTATTGCTCACAACAACATCTTAATTTTTATATTCACAAGTATAAGTAAATTTTTACTTATGTACAAAGAATTGATTTTAACCATTATATTTGTTCCAGGTAATCCTCACACTTAAAAAAGCTCAAGTAACACTTGGGTAAAAGCTTTTCTTTAAAATTGATAATCATTGTTTTTTTCTGAAGGTGGTCTTGTCAATTGATTTTATTTTCCTCTCATAAACATTTTTGACAACTTGCAAGGACCAGGCACTGAGTAATGTGTTCCCAACATATAAGTGAACATAAATCCATTCCTCATGTAACTCATAATATCATAGGAAAGACAAGTTGCCCATCAAGATAATTTAAAAAAAATGAGGCAAGTAAAATCAGAGATATATTCAAAGAGTATTGGGAAATGTTCTTAAGGAGAAAGAAACAAAAGTCAGAGGATAGCAGATTAAGAATTTAGTAGAAGATTATAGCACAGCTATATCTTAAGAGACTAGAATTTTGCTGGGAAATACATGAAACTGGTAAAGTACAAAAAATTAAATTTAAGAATCTGGAAAACAAAGAGAACCATAGGGTGTCTAAGGCTGAATATAGTGAAGTGTTCAACAGAATTGTTAGAGACGAAACAGGGATGTTGGTAGGAAAGAGTTTGGCAGAACCTCGAATGCTTTTTGGGGAACTTATAATTTTAAGCAGAATAAAAAAATTGAAGATTTAATATTTACTTCCCTCCACTTTAATTACTGCAATAATTATGGATTTGAATAAAGAATTATACTAGGTATGGTCCCACATATCTCACAAGAGGTTTCTGGTATGTTCTTCTGTGTAGTAGAGATTTAAATTTAAAAATTAAACTTCTCTTCAGATATTCTTTCTGAGGTGATTTTGGTTCTATTTCATTTGGTTTCATATAAGACTTAAATTAGAAGTAGTTCCGGTGCTATAGTTGGGAAATACATGAGAGCCATCCATTAGGGCTGGAGCAGGGACATTACCACATTTTCTTCTTCATTCCAAGATTATAACTAATGGGGCATGACTGACAGGTCAGTAGTTAGGTTAGCAGCTTTCTTTTTTTTTTTTAATATTTTTTTATTTTTCGCTTAAAGTATTACAAAGGGAATTACATAAGTGTCCTTTTTTTCCCCCCCGCCCTTGACACACCCCTACCCTCCCTTACCCCCCAGTGTCTTATGTCCATTAGTTATGCTTATATGCATGCATACAAGTCCTTCGGTTGATCTCTTACTCCCCTCCCTCCTGCCCCCCAACTCTCTCTGGCCTTCCCACTGCAGTTTGACAATCAGTTTGAGGCAGCTCTGCCTCTGTATCTATTATTGTTCAAAAGTTTGTAATGGTCTTTATTATCCATGAATGAGTGAGATCATGTGGTATTTTTCCTTCATTGACTGGCTTGTTTCACTTAGCATAATGCTCTCCAGTTCCATCCATGATGTTGCAAATGGTAGGAGTTCCTTCTTTTTAACAGCAGCATAGTATTCCATCGTGTAGATGCACCACAGTTTTCTAATCCATTCATCTACTGATGGGCACTTAGGCTGTTTCCAGATCTTAGCTATGGTGAATTGTGCTGCTACGAACATCTGGTTACATATATCCTTTCTGATAGGTGTTTCTGGTTTCTTGGGATATATTCCTAGTAGTGGGATCACAGGGTCAAATGGGAGTTCCATTTCCAATTTTTTGAGGAACCTCCATACTGCCTTCCATAGTGGCTGCACCAGTCTGCATTCCCACCAGCAGTGCACAAGTGTTCCTTTTTCTCCACATCCTCTCCAGCACTTGTCGTTTGTTGATTTGTTGATGATGGCCATTCTGACAGGTGTGAGATGGTACCTCATTGTTGTTTTGATTTGCATCTCTCGGATGATTAGTGACTTTGAGCATGTTTTCATATGTCTCTTGGCTTTCTGAATGTCCTCTTTTGAAAGGTGTCTATTTAGATCCTTTGCCCATTTTTTGATTGGATTGTTTATCTTCTTTTTGTTAAGTTGTATGAGTTCCCTATAAATTTTGGAGATTAAGCCCTTATCAGATATGACGTTGGCAAATATGTTTTCCCAAGAGGTGGGTTTTCTTGTTGTTTTGTTGATGGTTTCTTTTGCTGTGCAGAAGCTTTTTATTTTGATGTAGTCCCATTTGTTCAGTTTCTCTTTAGTTTCAACTGCCCTAGGAGCTGTATCAGTGAAGAAATTGTTTTGGCATAAGTCTGAGATTTTGTTGCCTTTGTATTCTTCTAGAATTTTTATGGTTTCCTGTCGTACATTTAAGTCCTTTATCCATTTTGAGTTTATTCTTGTGTATGGTGTAAGTTGGTGGTCTAGTTTCATTTTCTTGCATATATCTGTCCAATTTTCCCAACACCATTTATTGAAGAGACTATCTTGGCTCCATTGTATGTTCATGCCTCCTTTGTCAAAAATTAATTGAGCATATTGGTTTGGGCTAATTTCTGGACTCTCTATTCTATTCCACTGGTCTATATGTCTGTTCTTGTGCCAGTACCAGGCAGTTTTGAGAACAGTGGCTTTGTAATACAGTTTGATATCTGGCATTGAGATCCCACCTACTTTGTTCTTTCTCAGGATCGCTGCAGCTATTCGGGGTCTTTTTTTATTCCAGATGAATTTTTGGAGAGTTCGTTCTAGATCTTTGAAGAAGGCCATTGGTATTTTAATGGGAAGTGCGTTGAATTTATAGATTGCTTTGGGTAGTATGGACATTTTAATGATGTTGATTCTACCAATCCAAGAACATGGTATGTTCTTCCATCTGTTTATGTCTTCCTCTATCTCTTTTTTCAGCGTCCTGTAGTTTTCTGAGTAGAGGTCTTTAACCTCTTTAGTTAAGTTTATTCCTAGGTATCTTAATTTTTTTGGTGCGATGGTAAATGGGATTGTTTTTCTAATCTCTCTTTCTGAAAGTTCACTATTGGAGTATAGAAATGCCTCAGATTTCTTGGGGTTAATTTTGTATCCTGCTACATTGCCAAATTCATGTATTAAGTCTAGTAGCTTTTTGATGGAGTCTCTAGGGTTTTGTATGTATAATATCATGTCATCTGCAAATAAGGACAGTTTTACTTCCTCTTTTCCAATTTGGATGCCTTTTATTTCTTCTTCTTGCCTAATTGCAATGGCTAATACTTCCAGTACTATGTTGAACAGGAGTGGTGAGAGTGGGCATCCCTGTCTTGTTCCTGTTCTTAGGGGAAATGGTGTTAGTTTTTGACCATTGAGTATGATGTTGGCTGTGGGCTTGTCATATATGGCTTTTATTATGTTGAGGTATGATCCTTCTATTCCCACCTTTCTGAGAGTTTTTATCAAAAATGGGTGTTGGATTTTGTCGAATGCTTTTTCTGCATCAATTGATATGACC
>NW_005871048.1:56709548-56733816 GCF_000147115.1 Myotis lucifugus | reverse complement strand
CTTCCTGATTGAGTTTTGGAATGTTGTAATTTTTCTAGGAATTTGTCCATTTCCTCAGGTTGTCCTAGTTTGTTGGAGTAGAGTTGTCCGTAGTATTGTTTAACAATCATTTGTATTTCTGTGGGGTCTGTTGTTATTTCGCCTCTATCATTTCTGATTTGGTTTATTTGGGACCTTTCTCTTTGCTTCTTGGTGAGCCTGGCGAGTGGTTTGTCAATCTTGTTTATCCTTTCAAAGAACCAGCTCTTGGTTTCATTGATTTTCTGTATTGTTTTTTTGGTCTCTATGTCATTGATTTCTGCTCTAATCTTTATTATCTCCTTCCTTCTGCTCACTCTGGGGTTTTCTTGTTGCTCTCTTTCTAATTCTTTGAGTTGTAGAGTTAGATGATTAACTACCATTTTTTCTTGTTTTTTGAGATAGGCCTGTAGAGCTATAAACTTCCCTCTCAGGACTGCTTTCATTGTGTCCCAGAGGTTTTGGATTGTTGTGTTTTCATTGTCATTAGTGTCCAGGATGTTTTTAATTTCTTCTTTGATGTCATCGGTAACCCAATCAATATTTAATAACATGCTATTCAGCTTCCAAGTGTTTGAGTATTTTGGGTTGTTTTTATTGTAGTTTATTTCTAACATTATGCCATCATGGTCTGAGAAGATGCTTTTTATGATCTCAATCTTCTTGAATTTGTGGAGACTTTGCTTGTGACCCAATATGTGGTCTATTTTTGAATATGTCCCATGAGCACCTGAGAGGAATGTATATTCCGCAGCTGTGGGGTGTAGTGTTCTGAAGATGTCAATTAAGTCCATCTGATCTAGTGAGTCATTTAGGATTGCTGTTTCTTTGCTGATTGTTTGTCTAACGGATTTATCCAGTGATGTCAGTGGTGTATTAAAGTCCCCTACTATGATTGTGTTATTGTCGATATCTCCCCTGATATCTTCCAGAAGTTTTCTTATGTATGTGGGTGCTCCTGCATTGGGTGCATATATGTTTACCAGGGTTATATCTTCTTGTTGTATTGATCCCTTTAGTATTATGAAGTGGCCTTCCTTATCTCTGGTTATGGCCTTCACTTTGAGATGTATTTTGTCAGATATAAGTATTGCTACCCCAGCTTTCTTTTCCTTTCCATTTGCGTGAAAGATATTTTTCCATCCCTTCACTTTCAGTCTGTGTGAGTCCTTTCCAATGAGGTGGGTCTCTTGTAGACAGCAGATGTATGGGTCATGTTTTTTTATCCATTCAGCCACTCGGTGTCTTTTATTTGGAGCATTTAGTCCATTTACATTTAAAGTTATTATTGAAAGGTACTTGTTTGTAGCCATTTCTTTTTTTTGTGTGTGTGTGGCTGTTTTCTTTCTGAGCTTGATATTTCTTCTTTTACAACAGTCCTTTTAGCATTTCTTGCATGGCTGGCTTGGTGGTGATAAACTCCCTTAGCCCTTTTTTGTCTGTGAAGCTTCTTATTTCCCCTTCAATTTTGAATGATAGCCTTGCTGGATAGAGTATTCTTGGATTCAGTCCTTTGCTTTGCATCACTTTGTAGATTTCCGTCCATTCTTTTCTGGCCTGATGTGTTTCTGTTGAGAAATCATTTGATAATCTAATGGGAGATCCCTTGTATGTTACTTTCCGCCTCTCTCTTGCAGCCTGTAAGATTCTCTCTTTATCCTGAACATTTGCCATGGTAATTATGATGTGTCTTGGTGTGGGTCTTTTCGGGTTCACCTTGTTTGGGACTCTCTGGGCTTGTGTGACTTTTTTCTTCCCCACCTCAGGGAAGTTTTCTGATATTATTTCTTCGAATAGGTTTTCTAATCCATGTTCATCTTTCTGTTGTTCTGGCACCCCTATTATTCGTATGTTGCTTCGTTTCATGTTGTCCCAAAGTTCCCTTAGGCTCTCCTCCTGTCTTTTAATTTTTTTCTCCATTTGCAGTACAGTTTGAGTGTGTTTTGCTTCCTTGTCTTCTAATTCACTGATTCGGTCCTCCGCTTCTCCCAGTCTACTGTTGATACTTTCAATGGTGTTTTTTATTGCAGCTATGTCACTCTTCATTTCTTCTTGGGACTTACTTAAGTTGTTGATTTTTTCACCTGTTTCTTCTAGCTTCTTGCATACGTAGTTGAGTTTTTCATCTGTTTCTTCTTGCTTCTTGAACATCCGGTGCATGTACTCTAGGAACCTTATTCTGAATTCTTTTTCCGTCATGTTGCATATCTCTGTCTCACTTAGCTGCTTTTCTGGCGAGTCCTCCTTTTCTTTCCTTTGGGGGTTTCTTTGTCTACCCATGTTTGATCTCACTGACATTACTAGTTGTTGAATCGGTCAGTGGCTGGACCCTGGGTGGCAGTGGCTGCTCCCTGGGTGGCAGTGGCTCCTCAGTCTGTGGTTGCTCCTTGGGCGGTTGTGGTAGCAGCGGCTCCTCTGTTGATAGCAGGGCCTCTGATGGGTGCTGTTCACAGTTGTGGTGGCTCTTCTGGCTGGTGGAGGGAGGCTTCAGACGCAGCAACTGTTCCCCAGGCAGAGCGTGTGGTGATCAGGAGGCCGCTGTTGCTTGAATCTTCGAGGCAAGTCCAACCTTTCCGTGGAGGGGTGCAGGTCTCCCCTTGGCTCTTGCAGTCGCGCTGTTTGTGAATCGCTGCCTCCAGGTCAGTAGCCGCCGGGCTAGTAGCCGATCTCTGGATGCCGGTGAACGCTGCCTGAGATGGCGCGGTCCCGCCGCTGCGCTGGCGCCCAGAGGGTGGTTTCAGCCTCAATCTCCAACCATCCGCATTTTTTAGGAGTTTTCTGTCTTTCCTGGCTGCAGACTGTCTCTCAGCTGAACCTCCCCAGCTTGATCGGGCTGATTGTTACCCGTTTCAGCTGCTCGCCCCCATCTGGTCCGGGACAAAGCACCAACACGTCCGTCTAAGCCTCCGCCATTTTCTCCCCTGGTTAGCAGCTTTCTGACCAATGGAGAAGCATGGCCTTTGGTGGGCTAGTTCTGTTGATATAATGTTATTTAAAGTTCATTCCTAAAAACATACCTATTCCTCTATACTTTTGTTATTATTATAAATACAGGATTCCCCATAGTAAACAAGTATAGTTCGGTATAAAATAGCTAGAGAGTTGTGTTAGCTATATGTTATCCTGAACGATATATTCAGGCTAGATTTTTCTTTAAACACACATCACAATTTAATTTGGGGCAGCAATGTACCCAACTATTAAACTAAGTTATTGGCCTATATTGCAATTTTGGTGGTTCTGTGATACAATATGAGCCAATTAGGCACAAGCACATCTACTGGAAAATTCTGCTAGTTTTGTAGCCCTAATATGCCCACCTCCTAGTGCCCTTTGTATTTTAGTTTTATAACCTCTTTTACTAAACAAGATTTGTCTAAATGGTTGAATCTATAAACAGTCATCATATGACCCCACATGGCTAAGAGAAATACAGAAATCTTGGCACTGTCAGCTTTGGGCTTTTGAATCAATGCACTGATGTTGTCTTTCTGGATTTCTTAGGCCATTAGGTGGGGGAGCCATTTTCAAGTTACTGTCAGATATTTTGTCAATGATAGTTTATAACAAGCACAATCTCTAATGGATATGAGATTTTTCTGTCTCATGCACAAGTCTTAGAAGCAAGCAACAGAAGCCGACTTGGTGTGAATAAGAAAATATTAGTTCATTTGGATCATTGTGTGAGGGATAGAAAACAATATCAATGAACTGTGCCTAAAAACACATTAAAATGACCCAAGGTGACACTATTGCTGTTGTACAACTGTTCCAGCTGAAACTAATTCCTTGTCAAGAATTCACTCTTAAAATCAGCAGAATATCAAATGGTCACCTCTGCAGCTATCAAGATCTGATAATTTGACCATTACTGAAAACAAGTGTCACGGAGTCTCTATCACCTTACTTGTTTCCAAACTCATAAAAACAGAGAGCAGCCTGGCCAGCGTGGCTCAGTGATTGAGCATCAACTCAGGAATCAGGAGGTCACTGGTTTGATTCCTGGTCAGGGCACATGCTCTGGGTTTCAGGTTCAATCCCTGGTTGGGGGTGAGCAGGAAGTAGCTGATCAATTATTCTTTCTCATCATTGTTGTTTCTACCTCCTTCTCCCTCTCTCTTCCTATGTGAAATCAATAAAAATGTTTTTAATATAAATAAATACATGCATACATACATAAATAAAAACAGAGAGTAGAGCAATGTTTATTGGGGACTGAGGAGTCGGCAAACTGATACAAACTTTCATTTTAAAAATGAGTAAGTTCTAGAAACCTAACTTACAGCATGGTTACTATAGCTAATATATTGTGTACTTTCAATTTGCTGTGATAGTAGACTTCAAGTGTTCTTACAAAAAATGTAACTGTGAAGTGATAGATATGTCAATTAGCTTGATTGTGGTAATAGTTAACAATGTTTATATATGTGTACATATATATGAACATTACCATACATCAGCGGTTCTCAACCTGTGGGTCGCGACCCCTTTGGGGGTCGAACGACCTTTCACAGGGGTCACCCAAGGCCATCAGAAAACACATATATAATTACATATTGTTTTTGTGATTAATCACTATGCTTTAATTATGTTCAATTTGTAACAATGAAATTGGGGGTCACCACAACATGAGGAACTGTATTAAAGGGTTGCAGCATTAGGAAGGTTGAGAACCACTGCCATACACCTATAAATGTATGCATATATTTAAATCTTAAATATATACATTTTTTGTTAATTTTGCCTTAATAAAACTGGGAAGGTGAAGGAAAGAGCATTTTTCTAACCTCAAAATTATATAATTAATATTAGTATGGCATAATATTTTAAAATTCTTAAATATGTATATGTTTAAAGCAACAGTAATACTAGTAAAGTACAAAAACATATTTAACAGATATAACAAGATGTTATATGAAACATTAATGAAAAGATTCATACCAATTTAGAGAGATTTACTGTATCTGTTTATTTGGAATTGATCCATATTTTTGATTATTCATTTTGCCCCAGGCATTGCTTAGAAACTGTGATTCAATGAGAATCCCTTCCTTTTTGTACCTCACAGTTCAGTGGTGAGAGGGATAATAAACCAACTTCTTACAAATATATCTATATGTTTATGTCTATATCTACATATCAGGTGATGAGAGAGTCCTAGTAAATGAAAATAAGGAAGAAAAGTGGAATACTATGCAATAGTTTGTTGGTATGAAAAACAGGGTAGATGGTGCTGCTGTTTACTGAGAGGTAAGACACTGGGAGGTGTATTCTGGGTTGGGCAGAAGAAATTTTTAGAGGCCGGGGAGAAACTGTGGGAGGGCTCCAGGGCTTGTCCAGCCCATCTCGCCCAGTCCCGATAGGCCAGACCCCAGCAGCAAGCTAACTTACCTGTTGGAGTGTCTGCCCCCTGGTGGTCAGTGCACATCATAGAGACTGGTCAAAGGAATGGTTGGCATTTTAGGCTTTTATTATATAGGATTTCCTCCTTATACGTTATTGTTTATTTTTAAAGGATGGAATGCCAACCACGGCATTTTGTTTTATTCATTTATTAATTTTAATTGTATTTTTTTTAGAGAGAGGGAAAGGGAGGGGGAGAAAGTGAGAAAGATTGATATAAGAGAGAAACATTAATTGTTTGTCTCCTGCATGCCCCCTACTGGGGATCACACCAGTCATGCTCCCTGACCAGGAATCAAACTGGCAACCTACCTGTGAACAGGATGACACCCAACCAACAAGGGCCACAACAGCCAAAACTTATGTTACTTTTAAAGCACATACCCAACATACACACACATATATACTAGGTGTACTGGTTAATAATAGCGGATTTTATAATCAAAGAAAACACAATAATTTCACGAGAAACATTAAAAGTGCTTTATTCAAAGTAATGTCCATCACTAGCTACACATTTCCCCAACTTTCAAGTAATTTGTGGATACCGTCCCAATAGAACTTTTCTTGTTTTGAGGCAAACCATTTAGAGACCCAATTTTCCACTTCTTCATACGTTTTGAAGTGCTGCTCAGAAAGTGCGTGTGCCATCCATCAGAACAAGTGGTCATCTGAAGGAGCAAGGTCTGGTGAATACGGCGGGTGGGTTAATACTTCCCAGGCAAGATCTTTTAATGTGTCTTTAACTGGTTTTGAAATGTGTGATGGTGCATCATCATGAGGCAAAATTACTTTGCCGTGTCTTCTGGCCCATTCTGGTTGTGGTTCAAATTGTATTTGTTGTTGGTAGTGATCCGTATTAATGGTTTTGACCTGGTTATTTTTGAGTTTGACACGCATCTTCATCCAATAATGCTTGTAATTGTTGATCTTCAAACTTTTTCAGTTGACCTGGACGTTCTTTGTCTTCCACATCCAAATCATCACTTTTAAAGCATTTAAACCAGCGTTCACAAGTATTTTGAGATGGAACATGTTCACTATAAGCTTCCCAAAGTATACGATAACTTTTTCTTCAAAATAAAATAATGAACTAAAACTTCCTGCAAATGCTCTTTTTTTTTGGCACGAAATTCAACATTTTTAAGCATAAAAATATCTATGATGTTAACACCTTCAGAAAATTTGACATATGAAGTTCTGAAGCTTTCTGTTAATACAACAAAATAGCATACATATCAAATCACATATATACCAACATATATGTAACTCCATCTATTGAAAAAAATCCACATTATTAACTAGTACACCTAGTACATACACATTTTTTTTACCTAGTTATTATCCAAACCTGAGCCACATTTTCTTCCATTATGTTTCTATTCTTTGAAACTATTATCTTTATTTAAATGTACTTCATTCCTTCTCATAAAATTTGCGTCATTTAAGTTCTTACACAATCAGAAGTACTTTATCAATATAAATTTAATCAAGTATCTTTTCTGGACTTTATTATTATTATTATTTTTTAGTTTGTTGGGTGATCTATTTATTGTTTGGGGATGACCCATTTAAAAAGCAGCTGCAAAGAACCTGATATTTTTGTAAGAGATAATTAAAACAAGAAAACTTTAAAGGTGTGATTTTGAACTGCATTTTAATAGCTTAGTGTATGTTACAGCTCCCATAAAGTTCTAAATTCAGGACTTAAGGTGATTCATAACAAAAAGATTATCTTAAATTGCAAAGATATTTATTTTTTCCTAATTGTATTTTTTTGTTTTCCTTTTCCTACCTTATCAAAGTAGATTGAGATTATCACAACTTCTCTAAAATTGATGCTTATAAAAATATTAAAATATAAATCACCTTGCCACTGCATAAGACAAATGGGATTAAAAAATAAATATAGAATGTAATCCATATATTATTATAAATTATTTGTTGTTTAATTTAGATTCAAACTTAGCTGAGTATTGTTGTTTTTTCTAAATCTTGAAAATATCATATCAACCAATACAAATGTAAGTGAAGCTTTGATATATAACCAATATAAAATTTGGTCACCAGTACAAAGTATACAGCCATAAAGTATAATTTACACGTTTTTTCTTAAAAATGACACCCCAAGTACTTACTGAACATGTACCATTTTTCATTTTCTCAATACATTTAATATAACATTGCTTTCAAACAGGTCCCATTACTTGATTTAGAAAACAGGAAGAAAAAAAAACCCTCCTGTGTGAACATTAAAACCTGTTATGGTTTGTATTTTGTCCTCCAATAAAGAAATGTTATAGTCCTAAATCCCAGTATCTCAAAATGTGACCTTATTTGGGAATATAATCGTTACTGAGGTAATTAAGTTAAAAAAAAAGTGGCCTTTTATCCAATACTAGAGGCCTGTTGCACGAAAAGATTCCCTTCCCCTGGCTGCCTGCACCGGTTTTCCTTCGGCACCAGGGACCCAGGCCTTTGCTCCAGCCGGAGCCGCCTTCAGTCTTCGCTCTGCCGCTTCCCGCCTACATATGCAAATTAACCGCAATCTTTGTTGGCAGTTAATTTTCATATCTTGCTGATTAGCCAATGGAAAGCGTAGAGAAGGTCAATTACCCTGTTTGTCTATTATTAGATAGGATTAGTGGCCTGGTGCACAAAATTCATGCACTTGGGGGGGGGGTCCCCCAGCCTGGCCAGGGCCCTGTCATTGTGCGGGAGCCCCGCAATCCATCACCCCAAAGAGGTAGGCCCCGCTCACCCATCCAGGGCTCCTCAGTGGATTGCCCCAAAGAGGTAGGCCAGAGTCAGGGGAGGCCTGCAGATCCCCGGGCCAGGCCACAGCAGAAGCCTGCGGACCCCCAGTGCAGAAGCACGGAGGCCCCCGCCACAACCCCACCCCTGGTCCGGGCCATGGCAGAGGCCTCTCTGTGTGTCTACGGAACCCCAGGCGGGCCATGGCGGAGGGGCCTCTCTGTGCAACTGCGGACGCCTGGCCAGGGCCAGGCCCATGGCAGAGGCCTCTTCGTGCACCTGTAGACCCCCAGCACAGGCGCACAGAGAGGCCTCTCTACCGAGACCCCACCCTCGTCCCCGATGCTGCAAGTCCCCGCCCACCCGCGTCTGCTGTGCATGCAGCCTTCTGATCAGTCGTTACTGTGACGGTGTCCCAACCAATTTGCATATTACCCTATTATTAGTATAGATAGCTAATGTTCTTTCTAAAGAGGAAACTTGGAAATTTGGACACTGGAAGAAATACTGGAAGAATACTATCTGAAGTTGGAGGCAAAGATTGAAATTATGCTGACACAAGCCAAGGGATGTTTGTGGCCACTAGAAGCTTGAAGAGGCAAAGAAGAAAACTTTCTCTGTAAGGAGCAGAAGAAGCATGGGCTTCCTGACACTGTGACTTTGGACTCTACTCTCCAGACCTGTGAGAAACTGAATTTCTGTTGTTTTAAGTCTCCCACTGGCTGGTACTTTATGAAGGCAGCACTAGAAAATTAATAGCAAGCCCTACTCACAAGGGCTACATCTCCTAGACCAGGCCTAACATGTTCCAAGCATTTGACACAAGTGATTTTATATAATATTAAATCATAATAATTAGAGTTCATATTTGCATAATTTGGTCAGATTATTTATACCTGAAAAGTTCTACTGTAACATTTTTATTTGCCTATTTTATTAAAAATCATTGAATGCTTGCATTATTTCAGTTATTTTTAAGCCTATATAGGAAAATCAGTGCAATATCCTATACAAAAAAGCCTAATATGCTAAGTGTTCAGTCATCCAGTCATCCATTCAACCAATCAAAGCATAATATGCTAATGATATGCTAAAGCTGCTCAACCGCTTGCTATGACGTGCACTGACCATAAGGGGCCAGACAGTCGACTGGTTGACCAGTCACTATGATGTGCACTAACCACCAGGGGGCAGACGCTCCGTCTTGTAGGTTAGCTTGCTGCTGAGGTCCGGCCCATTGGAACTGAGCGAGATGGGCCAGACACACCCTGGAGCCCTCCCATGATTTCTCCCAGCTGGCCAACCTCCCGCGTCCCTCCCTGGCCCTGATTGTGCACTGGTGGGGTCCCTCGGCCTGGTCTGCACCCTCATGCAATCTGGGACCCCTCTGGGGATATTGCATAGCTGTTTTGGGCCCGATCCTGCAGGCCAGGGTGAGGGACCCCACTGGTGCACAAATTCATGCACTGGACCTCTAGTTAATAATAAAATGAATGAACTAAAGATTTTGGGAATCATGGAGCTTTCAATAAGTGGGCTCATCAAATAATAGTTGAAAAGACATTTAATATGAACAATATGGGAAGTAAAATAAGACATTTTATATTTTTGTAGTGCTTATACAGGGTGTCCTCCCCCCCCCCCAAAAAAAAATATATATATATATACACACACAATGTTGATAGATTCTATTACATTTTGAAAATGAAATATATTTTAATAAACACTGCGTTTGCCCAACCTGCTTGGCTCAGTGTTTGAGCATTGACCTATGAACCAGGAGGTTATGATTCCAGTCCCAGTCATGGAACATGTCCAGGTTGTAGGCTCGATTGCCAGGTCCAGTCATGCAGGAGGCAGGCATCCAATTAAGGATCCTCTCTCATCATTAATCTTTTTTAAAAATATATTTTATTGATTTTTTACAGAGAGGAAGGTAGAGGATTAGAAAGTTAGAAACATCAATGAGAGAGAAATATTGATCAGCTGCCTCCTGCACACCCCCTACTGGGGATGTGCCTGCAACCAAGATACATGCCCTTGACCGGAATCGAACCTGGGACCCTTCAGTCTGCAGGCTGACACTCTATCCACTAAGCCAAACTGGTTAGGGCTCATCATTAATCTTTCTATCTCTCTTTTGTTCTCCCTTCATCTCTGAAATCAATAAAAATATATTTATAAAAAATAAAACATGTCCCTTATAATTATTCAAAATTGTGTATATATATTTTTGGGACACCATCTATATGTATCTATCTCTATTCTTATCCTATCTTTATATCTCCAGTAACTCCATCTAAAGTTTATCTGTTTCTATATGTATATACAAATTAGGCAAGCAATTTCAAAATTATTCTATCTTATTGTCAGAGTTGTACCATGAAAAAATGAAAGCAATTTTAGTTACAAGGAGTAAGGGGAAGAAAAGCTGCATTTTCAACAGAGAAGTATAGTTTTAATTTGATGGACTTAAAAATCTATGCAATCAAAAATAGTGCCATTGTGCATAGTTCTCTAAAAATAATATTAGAATTTTACTTGTACATTACACAATGTAAGTATAATTGTGATTGATTATGTAATTTTTAGGGAAAATCATAAACTTTGAGTTACTATTCAGAAAATTTAATTAAAATGTCAGTAGCATTTTAGCATTTACTTTTAGAATAATCAGAAAACCAAAATTATTCTATCTAACAGTCAGAGTTGTACCATAAGAAAATGGAAGCAATTTTAGCAACAAACAATATCAGGACTACAAGGCATTGTAATGGTTATGTCATTATGAACAAAGTATATTATATCACATATGTCTGAACAAAAATATTAATGCTGACATAAAAGTGATTCAAATAGTTATATATATATATATATATATATATATATATATGTATATATTTGTCTTTTTATTCCAAATATTGTTGAAAGTATTATATATGTGCCCACTTTTTCCCCATTGACCTCTTCTTGTCCCCTTGTCCAGGTCTTCACCACCCTATTGTCTGTGTCCATGGGTTATGCATATATGCATACAAGTCCTTTGTTTGATCTTTTCCTACCCACTCCCCCACCCACCTACCCCAGTTGTCTCTTTTAATTATAAGGTAGATCTTCCTTAGTCATAGTCCTATTGGAATTTCTATTTTAAAACAATCTTAAATAATATATTTCTTTTACATTTTCTGAGGAATGATATCTCCATTGGTATAATTATTAAAAATAATAGCATATTTTATAGATCTTACTGTATGCCTGGCTTAGTTCCAAGCAAGGCACGTTCTTCTGATATACGTGTGTGTGTGTGTGTGTGTGTGTGTGTGTGTGTGTACATTTTACATTCAGATTACCTTCATGTTTTGATGGGAAGGCACTGATCTTATTATTAATTTTCAAATGCAGAAATTATAAATGGCACAACTCAGATTTCAACTTTAACAGTCTGGTTCCAAAAGTCATTATTTTAAAAGCCATGCAAGTATAGTATATGCTTTACAGTATAAGATTTTTATATAAAATTCCATGGTGATATTAAAAACAAAAATACATGGAAATGATTTATTTATAAATAATGATACAGATTTGAGTGTTACTTCAGAGACTAATGCATTCTCAGAGTACAGAACAAAGATTAACACGAGTTACATTATACTGCATTTTTTGTTCTATTTGGATTTGTTTGACTTGATTATCCTATCTAATAAAAGGCTAATATGCAAATTGACCCTAACAGTGGAACATCCAGAACGACCACTCAGCTAGTCACTATGAGGCACACTGACCACCTCTTGGTCCCTTTCCCGGCCAGCAGGCTCCCCATCGCATGATGGTGAACAGGGAACCAGGGGTGGGTGGCAGCAGGGGCGGGGCCAGCTGCAGGCAGCTGGGGAAGATGGCCCTGATCGCAGGCCAGGTCTAGGGACTGTACCTGTGCATGAATTTCGTGCGCCAAGCCTCTAGTACTAAATAAAATATTTTTATTTTATTTTATTTTCCTGCCTTTACTCCCTTAAGTGTCCCATGAACACCATAAATCATTCCTACCACTTTTGAAAATTCTTTAAGATAATTCCTTCTAAACAATGGGAAGTAGGAATAAGAAACTCTTCTATTGCTCTTTCATTTGTAAAATAAAGTGATATTTATATTTGATAGAATTTATAGGTTTTTATCATGATTTAAAAATATATCTGAGTGAAATAAGCCAGTCAGAAAAAGATAAATATTACATGATCTCACTCATTTGTGGAATATAATGAACAACATAAACTGATGAACAAAAATAGAACCAGAGTTATAGAAGCATTGAGCAGACTGTCCAACCTATAAGATAAGGCAAGGGATAAAGGGCTAAGAGATCAACCAAAGCACTTGTATGCATGCATATGAGCATAACCAATGGACACAGACAGGGGAGGTGAGGGCATGTGCTGGGGGTTGGGGGTGGTTGCAGAGTGATCAATGGGGGAAAAGGGAGACTGATGTAATACTTTAAACAATAAAGAATTTAAATTAAAAATATATATTAAAACATATATATGTAATCTGTGATTTATATGTTTTAGCAAGACAGTTTTAAATAGGAATTGAAATGAGAATCAAAATGTTTTAAACTACCACTCATTATTTCTTCTAAAAGATTTAATGAAATGTATCTGGTAATAAATAATAAGTAAAACTATATACATATTTATTTTAAAATCTACTCTATGGATTACATAAGATTTTTAAATGCTTGACAATAAATTAGAGCATAAGAAAGCTAGCTCCTAGTAGACATATTTTTACAAAGAATCAGCGATTGCCCAGTTTGTGTGGCTCAGTGGTTGAGAGTTGACCACTCAGGGTTCATTTCCTGGTCAGGGTACAAGCCGGGTGCAAACTACTAGTGCCTTAAATTTTAATATCTTCCTGTTATATTTGATGTCACATCTCCATTAAATTAGAATTTCACTGTGTTTATGTATCTGTTAAAGACATGAATTATTTCAGAACTTATTCTTCATAGTTTCAGGTTTGCTTTTTGTCAAAATAATTTAGGATTGATCACTGCACACTGTTTTTACATTCTAGATACAGAAAGAAACATTTCAAACTTGTTCATTTTGGAACGACTATAATACTTGGCATTTTTCACTTCTTAAGCCAATGTAAATAAACATCAAAATTGATTTTTATAGTTTCCCCTCACAGAAATTTAATTCTCACCAGTGAAAGCAGGTCACATGGAGAGGTTAAATGAAACTCTTTGACAAGAAATTCTTTGGTTCATGACAATCTTTCCTCCTTTTTTAAAATTTTCCGACAATGTAAGCTTCGTTCTCATTGGAAGACAAAAATTGCAATAAATATAATTAATAGAGGCACCTCCCAAGCCTACCTGTTTTATATTTAACCCTATACTGAAACTTGACTGAATAATTTAATTTAGCCCTAGCCAGTTTGGCTCAGTGGATAGAGCGTTGGCCGGAGGACTGAAGGGTCCTGGGTTCAATTCTGGTCAAGTGCATGTACCTCAGTTGCAGGCTCATCCCTGTCCCTGATCAGGGTGAGAGACAAAGGCAACCAATTGATGTGTCTCTCTCATATCAATGTTTCTGTATCTCTGTCTCTCTCCCTCACTTCCACTCTCTCTAAAAAATCAATGAAAAAATATCCTCAGGTGAAAATTAATTTTAAAAAAGAGAAATTTAATTTAATATTTCCAAGACAAAAATAGTTGACACAGAGCATGAATAATGTTATATTAATAATATACTTTCTGCCAACACTATAATATTAGAAATGAGTCAAAACATAAGATTACTGAATGCCTATACTAGTGTGTCTTTTTAAAAGTAAATATTAAACATATTTGTTTATGTATCCAAACAATCTTTAAAAAGTTACTGAAGAAATAAAATTTTTAGGCACTGATGTTGTTTTATGGTAGTATAAGAAAACCATCATATAGATTCCCAAAGCATAAAGGGATAGAATTAAAAATATGAATAGAAAAGAAATTTCCTTTCAAAGTAAAAATAGACTTGTTTACATACAGAAATTGTATCATATGAAGTTGAAACAAATTACATTTATACAGTTTAAGACAGAATAGGAAGGTGAAAAGAATAATGCTTTTGTGATGACATAAATCAAGGTTTCAATGTCATGTTTGAGCTCTATGACTTCAGACAACCTTTTAATATTTTGTAACTTCTAAGCATTGATCTGTTCTGATTAAGCTCCATGCTAATTTGTAACTGATATTCCATAATCCATACCAAGAAAGGAGAAAGTCATTTTCAGTGGTTATGTTGAAAAATTAATACACTTAAATTGCTAATTAGAAAATAGTCTAGATAAAAATAATAATGTTAATGTTATACTTTGTTTTCAATACTTAGAATTGCAGTACAGAGACACTATAAAGTCAGAAACCCACCCTGAGGCTATGTTAGGTTTACTGCTCCCATACCTCTGTCTTGAATTGAATATTGGTAATGATTTGGAATATTCAGCAATCCTCTAAGAATGTGGACTCAGACAGGAGCACTGCAATATCTATACTAATAAAAGGGTAATAAGCTAATTAGACCGGATAGACCGGTTGTCTTCTGGACATCCTTCTGGACAAAGCCACAGTGGTGGGGGCCGAGGCAGAGGCAGTTAGGGACGATCAGGCCGGCAGGGAGAGAAGTTAGAGGTGATCAGGCCAGCAGGGGAGCAGTTAGGGGCATCAGACAGGCAGGCGAACAGAGGTGGTTTGGGGCGATCAGACAGGTGGGAGAGCAGTTAGGGGCATCAGGCTGGCAGGCAGAGTGGTTAGGGGGGGCGATCAGGCAGGTGGGAGAGCAGTTAGGGGCATCAGGCTGGCAGGCAGAGTGGTTAGGGGTGATCAGGAAAGCAAACAGAGGGGTTAGGGGTGATCGGCTGGCAGGCAGGTGAGAACTTAGAAGCTAGAGGTCCTGGATTCTGATAGGGATCCCCGATTGGAGAGGGTGCAGGCCGGGCTGAGGTACCACCCTTTGTGTATGAATTTCATGCATCGGGCCTCTAGTCATATATATATATATATATATATATATATATATATATATATATATATGGCTAATATGCAAAGTGTCCCGTCCCCTCAGGAGTTCAACTGGGAGACTGGAAGTGCGATCACTTGCTATGATGTGCACTGACCACTAGGGGGCAGTGTGGAATGAAGGAAGGTCCCAGCTGGCAGCCGGCTGTGGGGAAGGGAGGCCACGGCCATCAGCCAGAAGGCCCTGATGGGCCCTGATTGCCCGGCCAGGCCTAGGGACCCTACCTGTGCATGAATTTCATTCACTGGGCCTCTAGTAGTCAATATAACCATCACTAACAGTTTAGAAATAGAGAAACAGAGAGGTTGACTACTGGGAAGAACTATCAGTAGGGACTCAGACACTGTGGACTGAAGCTGGTCACCATGGTGTTAATGAGTACCACTACTTTCTGCTCCCACCAGAAGCTTTCTACATACTCTGCTTCAGAATTAGAAGAAGATATTCGAGAGGTGCCTACATCATGGTACAAAGAACCCAATCATGGTCTGAGTTTACTTCATTTGCATAGAAAATTTGTATCAATTGCTATTTCAAATTAATACTATGATTGATATACAAGTGACTTCATATTATTCTTGACAGATATTTTATAGAGCAATATTTGGATGATGTTATATCTTGCTCTAGAAGAAATAGTTCAAACAAATACATATTAAAATAAACTTTATGTGTATAGGAATTGACAACTTGGTTAATGCACACCCATCACTGTGAATGGAGACATAAATGTTGTGACAGGAGTATTGTAATCACCACTATCTCTCATAGAAGATTGAGAACTAATTGAAAGCTTTCCTCTGGAGAAACTCTGATGTATAAGATACTGGTCTCTATGAAAAATAATGCAGAGAGATAAAATTTTAAAATATGCTTCACTAAATATTTTCACACATGAAAATTCTTATTCATTCAAATTAACCAATAGGTAATTTTCAAAATTAAATGAAAATAATTCTATGTAATAATATACCAAAACTCCCTGTTTAATGATACAACCTAGACTTTAAATATAACATTAATCAATAATGAATTAATGACTATATTTTATAAGGTAGCTGGAAACATGTTTCCACTGATCCATTAATGATAAAAATAAGAGCAATTGCATCTTTAAGCTGAAAATATGTCAAGGCTATCACACTGTATTCATCCTTTACATATAGCCTATTGATAGTTCACAGCTAAAGAATCACTCACAAGGATAGTAATATCATGACTCAGTGCTAATTAACTGTTTTTGCTGGTTGTCTTTCTGTTAATACTGTCAGGTCATGCTTGAATATTTTGAATTATATTCTATAGGATATGGTTTATGAAGTTTCAATTAATCCATGATTTTTGACCCATTATTATTACTACATAAACAAAGGTGAACCACTGGCATCTTACAATTTGAACAGATCTTTAAGTAAAATATAAATTTTTCATCAAGCTACCATATATATATATATATATATATATATATATATATATATAACATTATTGAGCTTAATCATTATTAACTAAAATCAACTATATACTTGATAGAGAGCAACATTTCCAACTTAGAATTAACTTGTGCTGGGAGCATGATTTATTTTAAAAATGTTAGTTTCTATATCTATTGGCATCAAGATTGCAAATATAGTGTTTAAATTCAACTCCCTGACCTGAATAGTTGACATTTTTTCTTTTTAATTTAAAGGCATTATTTTTTAATATATATTTTTATTGATTTCAGAGAGGAAGGGAGAGGAAGAAAGGGATAGAAACATCAATGATGAAAGAGAATCATTGATTGGCTGCCTCTTGCACGCCCCACACTGGGGATCAAGCCTGCAAGCTGGGCATCTGCCCTGACCGGGACTCAAACCATGACCTCTTGGTTCATAGGTTAATGCCCAACCACTGAGCCACATCAGCTGGGCTAAAGGCAGTATTTTTAACAGTTAGATGCTTAAAACTTAATCTCTAAAGTGTTTTGTGTAGAATTCTAAACAGATAATACAAATTGAGTGTGTTGCCTCTTTTGTGTACTCTGTGTGTGTTGGTATGAGTATTCTGCATTAACCATTTAGTCCACCGCCCACCATTTGGAGAAAACTTATAGTGGTGAGAAAACTCATCTCTGCTATTCTTGGCTCTTCCACCATATTCATTTCAGTGGTGTAGTTGATCAGCTTTAGTGTTCCACTGGTAACCTCTTTGTTTCAGAGCAGATACAGTAATAATGAAATGTTAGGTCTCTCAGTGGCAAATTTGAGTTTTCAGGGTAAAGAACTCATTCACCTGTATTAAATGTCATAGGCTTCTAAGCTACTCACAAATCATTAAAGTTAGGTAAATGCAATTCCCCCCTGACAAAGTATCTGAGTGCACATTGTTCCAGCAGCCTGAGAAGACCTATGGGTGCATTCTAAGTGATAAGAGCAATAGAAATACCATTTTCCATTTCAAGTTATGAGGAAGACATTCTTCCCCAGCTGCCAGCATTACCTAAGAGCCCATACTCTATTATTATTCCTAATATCCCATAGACACAAAATTTTAAGTGTTTAAAATGAGTCTACCTGCTGTTTAAATACAGCATTTATTCCCTAGCTATTGATGCTAAATTATATTTAATTAGAGGCCCGGTACACGAAATTCGTGCACAGAGGGGTGTTCCCTCAGCCCAGCCCGCACCTACTTCAATTGGGGACCCCTCAGGGGATGTCCCACCACCAGTTTAGGCCTGATCCCACAGGGGTCGGACACCCCTCTCACAATCTGGGACCGCTGGCTCCTAACCACTCACCTTCCTGCCTGCCTGATTGCCCCTAACCCCTCTGCCTGCCTGCCTGATTGCCCCTAACTGCCCCTGCCTGCCTGCCTGATCTTTCAAGATCAGACACACATTGGTCTTCAGACATTTTCTGTCAATAACAGCAGCTTCTTTCAGCTACAGAGCTACATTATATCCACAGCTGCTTTTTAGACATAGTCCCACCTCTCTGCTGTCATAGTCTGAGATTCAGGTGAATGAGAGTCCTGGCTGTCAGGCTGCTGAGAGCTGTCTGACCAATGTCTGAGGCTGGCTGATTCTGTGGGGGTAGGACTTCCTCCTCCCTGCTGTCAGAGTCTCTGCGACGCAAGCATTCGACACCTGTCCTGGCCAGAGGCCCTCCTCCGCGGCCAGGTGCAGGAAGCCCCCCCCACCACTGCTCTGTGCCCACTGCCCAGAGACCCTCCGTGGCCAGGGTGGAACGCTTGCCTTGTCGCCGCGGCGATGAAGCAAGCATTCCGCCAGGCCGCTCTCGCTGACTGCTCTCAGCGGCCATGCCCCCCTTCCCCCCAGGACTGGGGGACTCCGGCAGAGCTGAGAAGACTGGGCGCCGCCATCTTGTGGCTATGGGCGCCACCATCTTTGTGACGGAGTGACAGCCAATTTGAATATTATCCTTTTATTAGATAGGATAGGACTATAGAAAAATACTATAATAAAACTCAGGTCATAGGTGAATTTAAAAATGAAAAAAAAGAAAGCAAAAAGTAAAATGCACACTTATCATATGACCCAGTGATTCCACTCATACATATTTATCCAAAAGAAATGAAAATACATATGTCCACAAAGACTCACGTGAAAGTCCATAGCACCATTATTCAGAGTAGCCAATAAATAGTTGAAATGATAAACACATTGTAAAACATCAATTCACTGAAATATATTTCAGCAATAGAAAGTAGTGAACTATTGATATATTCAAAAGCATTTACTAAACTTATTATTGTGTCAAATAAACCATGTACTGTTCAATTCCATTTATATGATTCTAGAAAAGGAAATTAATGTACAGTCTGAGAAAGCACAGCTGTCCTAATTTGGGAAACAGCAAAGACACTTTTGGAGGTTCTAAAAATGCTTTCTATCTTGATTGTGGTGGTGAATAGCATGGTATATGCATTTGTCAAAACTAATTTAATATTGCTTTTAAAACATAAATTATACCCCAATAAAGTTGATTTAATTTTTTAAAAGGCTAATATTTATTTATTACTCACTATGTATGCTTTAATATATGGCTTTGCATATATGATTTACTTTCATTTGGTGATTTTATTTTAGAGTTGCCTTTTTTATCATCTTATTTTCAACATGAGTTTTGAATAATATAAAATGCATGACAAAAATCACACAAATAAATAAAAATATTAAAGTCTACATCTGTTGAAACCATGTAGTATAGTTTTTTTAATATATTTTTTAGATTACTTAAGTGTTATAAATCTCTGATGAAGGTTCCTGCCTGTAAAGTGGGATTCACCAATTCAAAACCTTTTTAGAATGATTTCAATTAGAATGTTTTCAATATGTGTTCAGCAGCTGCATTCTCATGAGAAAGGGTATATTTTATTTTAGTCAGCAAGTCAACTAGGATTTCTTAAGCTCTCACAGGATGTCTTATATTACATTAAGCAAATTTATTATTGCCTTACAAGTGTCAATGAAACATAGGGATATTTTCCCGGAGTTACTGTGAAACATAATTTACAATATTGATTAAATAACAATAAAACAAAAGGGAAGAAATTGACATTTCCATGTAAGATTTTTTTTTCTTTTTATGACATAGTATATATATATATTTTTAAAAATTTTCCTATTTGAGTATGTAAGACATACTATATTTTAAATATTATTGTACATATATCAGAATTTGGCACTAACTATACAATACTCCTTGAGAAAGATTTCTGTCATCCCTGTGTATCCCTCTGTACAAATAATGAAGTGGAAAAACAAGATATTGAGAGAAATAACAATTCCCTTGTGTCTATTTGTTTCATATAATGTAAGATCCTTTTCAATCCTAAATTTTCCATTATATTTTCAAATAATGAACTTGCAATTTCTCTGGACCTTGATCCATTAGTTTATTACCATAACAATAGTCAATTCCTCATTTATCCATCAATCACCACCTATATGCCCACACTACAAATTAATTTCTGATTATCAGAGCATGTATTCAGTGTTAGCTTCTTTACAAATTAATGTCAAAGACATGTAAAAACATTCCTTGGAACATTACATGATCATTTGGCATGCAAAAATTCAGTTATTCATACAAGTTCACACATGTGCACACAAAACTGCTATTTTAGAAGCACTTCTTTTTTCTTAAATAAAAATCATTTGTTATTTTCTAAAATTTGAAGTGCAGTTTTCTCCACATTATAGCTTCTCAGTTTCCTCCTAAGTAACCAGTCAGAAAATGATATAAATGTATATTTAAAATTACCCCACAAAAGTACAATGATATAATCATACTTCTCTAAAATATTGAGTCATTAATTGTACAAATTATGCTCAAGAGAAGGTGCAATGAGTATCCAGGGGTATTATTCTAAAACAGACACAACGCTTGTATATTTATTTGTGAATGCTCTAACTGAAAGGCTTACAAATACCTGTTTGCTGGTCCTTATCATTATTAGTCAACAAGTAAAAATAACAAAAATTAAAATGAAAGTAGTATAGGTACCTATTACCTACTATTTTTGTTTTACTTTACATTGGTTTAAATGAAATAATACAGCCCAAAACACAGACTTCACTGAAATAATACACGTACTATTTATATACAATGTTCAGCCCCTCTATCTCAAAAAAAGGGAAAAAAAGAATGTTAGTTCTGTTAGAAGAAGGAATCCATTAATTTCTATGAGTGGTTGACTTCAGGATAAGTTACAATTTAATATTTCCTACTGGGTTAATAGCAGGTACCAAAAGTTCAGAAGAACATTAGTAATTACTTCTCCCAAAAGCAGAGAATTATTAGGGATATCATGCTGTTTAGCATTACGCATATCCTGTTATTTTCTTTGTGGCTTAAAATACGAGCAATTTAATGTTCCTAAGACAATCAAACACTGTGTCATAGGCAGAATAGTTTATCAGAGTATCTCAAGTTCTATATTTTATCTTTTTATTGAGATTCTTAACTGCATAAAACAGTAGCAGTATCAAAGATCATGATCGATTCTCAACAACTCTATGATGAATCTTTGATGAATATGGCTTATGTGTAACAGATTTCTGGGTATAGTAAGGGTAATAGTGTAGTGATTGGGGTACTATTTAAGGAACTGTGTAAATCCTCATAAAGACTATTCTTCTAAGTATTTTAAGGACCGTTGTTAAGATAACTTTTGGCTCCCATCCATTGATATCACAGTAAATTCTATTTTAGCTTTTTTCATCTCTACTTCTGAGAGAATCTCTTTGACTTAAATCCTTGTCAGTGATATTGTGGCTTCCTGTCCCACTGAGTTCTCCCCCCCCCCCCCGCCCCACTACTCAAATGTTTGGCAATACTTGTTTAAATATTGCTTATGATTTTTTAAATTTCATATTCATGTCTCTTTTTATTCCATATACAGTTTTTTAAAGAAATTTGTTTATTTTTATTTTTTAGTTTGAAATAGTTTAAGATTTCCACTGGCTTCTTGATTCTTCTCAGGGTCAGGCCTCTGCTTCCCTAACACTGCCCCATCCTCATCCTGCTCCATAACCATTTCACTGAACCAGAGCACACCCCTTTCTTCTTGGCTTACACCTCACACCATTACAATGATAACAATTTGGAAATTGCCCTAAGCACTAATTATCTCACAGTTATTTTAATGATCTATTTATTTATTTCTTGTTACAGACTTCATCACAGGACCCAGGGGACAAGGATTGAAAGAGAAGCCAGAGCAGAGGGCTGCTGAAGCAATAAGCCATGTTGTACTAAAAATCAGCCATGTTACATGAAGCTCCAGTGCCTATGTTTTTTCTCCCTGAGAAGTTAATTGCCCGTGTTTTCCTTGTGAACAGAGGTAAGTGCCTGGCTAGTCTTTCACAGATACTGAGAGAGATGGCCTTAACATTCCCCTCAAATTGGCTGAATTTTAAGACACGTTTCCTCTGTGTCTTATTGGCCTCTGACCTCCCTTTTCTTAGAGCTTTTACTTTCTTTATTGTAATTTTTTTTCTCTGCCCCTTTGAGATATAAATCTTTGCCCAGCCTTTTGCCAACTTCACAACTCAGAACTGTTTTATGCAAAGACCCGGGACCATCCCTATAAGATGTAATAATCAAGGAAGATAGAGTCCCCTGTCTCCTAGTCTCTGTGAGAGGTAGAAGCCTCACTTTGATAAGCACTAACTAGCAAACACAGAGACCCATGCAAACCACTAATTGCTGGCTAATTCTTTCAGGGAGGGCCCCGTTGTGCTTTAAAATGGAAATTGAAATTATATAAGCTGTAATTGTATATATAATGATATATTCTAATACATTTACTATATTTACTAGTAACAAAAATTTCCCCATATGTGCAAAGGGTACATCATTCAATTTTAATTCAGTTTTTAATGTTGTATATTTAAAGATCCTTATTGAAAAGAATCTATCAGGGAAGCTTTGGAGATGAAAGAAAAATAATATACTGGAAACCACTTCTGAGGATAAGTTGATATGTACTTTGATCTTTTAAAAATTTTATTGTTTTATTCTTATATTCCTATCCTGCTCTATTTATATTTCTTTATTTTTTGTTTTTAAAAAATATGATACAATTTACTTATGAATTATGTTTATTTTTAATTGTCAATTTCCCTTACTAAAATTTTATGACTTGAGGACAAAGTTCTTTGTCTATTTTGTTAAATATGTGCCAAGAGCTTATGTTTGCATATTATAAGTGGTAGGCCCCTAATAAATATTTATTGAATGAATTAAATTTTTTAATTGGCAAAGGAGTTGGGATAAAAACCCTATTTCCCATTCTCTAATACTGATTAAGTAGTTTTAATTAAGCAATTGATTGATATATTTTGTCTACTTTGTCAGACCCTGGAAATGAACTTGTACCCTTTGTTGCTATATCTAAGTTGTATCTGCAAGTTTCAATTTATTTTTGTCAATGTACATACATAATATGTGCCAAAGTATATTTGAAATACTTTAAGGAATGGCAGTAAACAATCTTCTTTTTTATATATTTTTATTGATTTCAGATATAATTTCAGTGATGAAGGGAGAGAGAGAGGAAAAAGAGAGAGAGACAGAAACATCAATGATGAGAGAGAATAATTGATTGGCTATCTGTTGCACGTCCTATACTGGAGATCCACCTCCTGGTCAACCACTGAGCCATGCCGAATGGACAGTACACAGTCTTTTAATTGTGCTTTTCTCTATGATTCTAATTATTTTTTATTCTCTTATAAATACAATAACAACTTGTAAAGTATTCAGGACATACTAAAAGCTTAACCTAAGATATCAATGTGAAAACAAATTATTAACAGCAGAATTACTAAATAAAATGATTCTAGTATGTCTTTATAGAATAGACATACTGTTTTACTTGAAAACAGTTCCTAATTCTGAAATAAAAGCTTAAATATTTTTTTTAAATATATTTTTATTGATTTTTTACAGAGAGGAAAGGAGAGGGAAAGAGAGTTAGAAACATCGATGAGAGAGATAGATTGATCAGCTGCCTCCTGCACACTCCCCACCGGGGGGTTGTGCCCGCAACCAAGGTACATGCTCTTGACCGGAATCGAACCTGGGACCCTTCAGTCCGCAGGCGGATGCTCTATCCACTGAGCCAAACTGGTTAGGGCTAAATATTTTTTTAAAAAAGTTTGAACTAGTAACTTCCAGCAGTGGTCTGTAAAGATAATTTTTATAAGTTTATGGAGATTATATAACTACTAGGGGACCAATGCATGAATTCATGCACCTTGAAAGGAACTGTGGGCAGCGAGGCTGTGGTGGGCACAGGGGTGGGTCTCGGCCCATCCTCTGTTCCCTCGCTCGACTCTCTCTCACTGCAGCCCTCAGTCCTCTCTCTGCTCACAGCTCAGCTCTCGCCTCCAGCAGCAGTTGTTAGTTGTGACTTCGGTGCTAGCAGTGGGTGCAAGAGGGGCCGGTACCGGCAGCAGGTGCAAGTGCCAGGTGGGACCACAGTGCACGGGAGCAAAGAATTTTTAGTAA
>NW_005871048.1:56672091-56704749 GCF_000147115.1 Myotis lucifugus | reverse complement strand
GACTTTGCTTTCTAACTGTTTTAGCAACTCTGCAAGCCAGAGGGTTTATTTTTATTTTTTTAAAATATATTTTATTGATTTTTACAGAGAGGAAGGTTTAGGGATAGAGAGTGAGAAACATCGATGAGAGAGAAACATCGATCAGCTGCCTCCTGCACACCCCCTACTGGGGATGTGCCCACAACAAAGGTATATGCCCTTGACCAGAATTGAACCCGGGACCCCTCAGTCCACAGGCCGATGCTCTATCTACTGAGCCAAACTGGTTAGGGCCAGAGGGTTTATTTTTTATTTTCATTTTTATTGATTGATTATTTTAGAGAGAGGAAGGGAGCGAGAGAAGCATCAGTGTGTTGTTCCACTTACTATGCTCTCTTTGGTTGCTTCTTGTCTGTGCCCTGACCAGGGATCCAACCCGCAACCTTGCTGTATCAGGAGGAGGTTCTAACCCACTGCTCAGGGTGCTGCCTGTCAGGGCCCCTCAACAAAATCCCTCTGGTGTGCCCTGGCCCCTGCTGTGGGTCGGAGCTCCTCTGCCACAGCAAAGGTTTGGGTTCCATTCTGTCAGGTTTTGGGTTTGATTCCTGGTCCAGGCTGACTGCTGCTCAGCAAGTGACCGAGGACCATTGAAGTCCATGTGCTCTAGTCATTCCACGGGGACCCGGGGTTCCATGGCTGACTTGGCTGACTCTGATCCCTGCTACCCCCAGTCCTCCATCCAGGGCGACTTCAACTATAAAAGCTGCGTGGCCTCCAGGTAGGTCACCCTCTCCATGGCTCGCCAGGCTTGGTTTCTGCACAGTTGCCCTAGGAGGCGGATTTCCAGGTTCCCAGGGAGAACACCCTCCACACCGGACTCTGAGGGAGAGCCAGTTGGGGGCGTGAGTGCTGGCTGACCTCTGCGGTCGCCCCACCAGCCCCGATCTCCCCTGCCTGTGGCCCCGCCCCTCACTTTCTGATCTCAGATCAGGGGACCACAGGCACCTCAGTACCCAGTCCCCTAGTGCCGCCATGCCTGTGGCCCCTCCCCTCCCTTTGCCATTGCAGATCAGAGGGCTGCAGGCACGGCTGCACCCTGGGCCTGCACCTGGTGCCCAGGATGCTGCCGTGCCTGCTGCCCTGCCCCTCCCTTCTCGATTGCAGATCGGGGGCTGGAGGCACGGCTGCACCTGGTCCCCCGGGTGCAGCCATGCCTGCGGCCCCGCCTCTCCTTTCAAGATCGCAGATCAGGGGGCCACAGGCCAGCCGGCAACCTTGGCCCCGGGGGTCCTGCACCCCGGCTCTCTCTTCCTCCGATTGCCATGGCGATCACCGGCAACCCTGCCGGGGGTGTTGCCTGGCCTGCTGGGCTTTCTGATGGCGATCACTGGCTGGGGGGCTTCCCCCCAGCTCTTGCCTGACACCATTCTTCTGTCTTTCCCCTTTTGCCTCCCATCATTGTGCCTATGTATGCAAATTAGCCGCCATCTTTGTTGGTGGTTAACCGCCATCTTGGCTGGCAGTTAATTTGCATATCGCCCTGATTAGCCAATGGGAAGGGTAGCGGAGGTACGGCTAATTACCATGTTTCTCTTTTATTAGATAGGATATGAAAGGACTGTATTGAAAAGAAGCAAATATGCCACCCCAAAAGGTGCTTTTTGGCATGTGGATTATTACGAGAGGAAAGCCATCAAGACCCAGCTGACTAACAGAAAATGTTTACCTCTCTCTCCTAACTACCTAAAAGAATGTCAACGGGGAGCCTGGCCCAGAAAGAGAGCTACTATAACAGATAACTTTTTGTGTATGGATGTAAGGGCAAGCATCTAATTACCAAACATCTACTCTTCTTATTGCCTGGTGAATTATCATCCTGTCCTTTGCAGCCCCAGCCCACATCCATCCCTTAGCTCAGGGTGGTATATAAGCCTCAAGAGCCCAGCTGACCCTTGAGTCTCTTACCTTTGGGGCTTTGTATGTGTGAAATTAAATGTATTTTTCTCCTATTAATCTGTTTAATGTCAATTAAATTCTTAGGCCCATTTAAAACACCCTAAACAATAGAGGAAAACTTTTCCTCCAATATAGCACTGTTATCAGTGGGGTGTCCTCTATGTCGCCACTTATTGCTGGTAGAAGTGGAGCTTTTGGGGTGCCACGGGAATAAAAATTCCCTGAAGCCACCATAGGAGGATGAGGTATTGTGGAAAGCTTTATTGATGATTAACATGAAGGGGTTTCCCTTCCAAGGGTCCCATCTCCTTCCCTCCCACCATGGAAAAGTCCCATTTTGTCTTTAGCAGAGCTAAGCTGAAAGCCACTGCCCACAGTCTTCACTCCATATGAAAGTCCAGTCCAGCATCTGGCTAGCTTGGCTTGTGTTCCCAGCTCTAGTCCATTGTGTGTGGGCTGGGTATGGCCCTGGGCCATGTGGCTTCTGTCAGGGAAACTATCCTACACAGTCTCCTTTGAAGAGATATGCATTCCACCACTTCTAATTTGTTTAATGTTTATAATGTTCAAAGTGAATATATAATTCCAAAATGGTCTCCATTTTTTTATTTGAATAGTGAGTTAAACTTGACTTACTTCACTTTTAAAAGGATTTTTGAAATGTTTTTGAAAACAAGTATTTTTCTGAATAATTATTAATATTCCCCTCATGCCCTAGCTGGTTTTTCTCAGGTGATAGAGCATTGGCCTATGGACTGAAGGCTCTATCCTTGGCCCTGGTTGGGGCACATGCAGGAGGCAACCAATCAATGTGTCTCTCTCACATCGATGTTTCTCTCCCTCTCCCACTCTCTCTAAAAATCAATGGAAAGATATCTTCTGGTGAGGATTAATGATAAGAACAAAACATATTCCCTTCTTAAATTTGTTATTATAAGAAATCAAATGAATTAAAACCTTGATATGTGAACCTTGAGTAAGTTACTTTACCAGGTTGTATTTATTTCATAAGAAAGTGAGGATTATCTCCCGAAATACTTTGCAGTGGCGTATTCCAAAATAAACCATAATCATTAAGGCAGCATGGTAGAGGACCAAGGTTAGTGGCTTAGAAAGAATAGAAAGTTTTTTTATATAATCACTGACACTTTGTTTATGTGTCCATGATGCTCCTTTTCGTTCCTCAAGTTCTGCTTTCCATTCCCCCCAAATCATCTGATTCTGCCATAGGTGTACAGTCACAGATTGCTATTGTTTTTGTTTTATTATTATTTTTTCTAACTAAAATCTTTGAAATACTTAAGGGAAAACTCATTTAAACCTAAAAGATACACTTTGTTTCAGTGGTGAGGAAATGTTGCCTGTTAGGTTTTTCTTAAATTGGGAGCCCCCTACACATTCTATTTTTTTTCTGTTTCAGTTTTTTTATACATGAAGTTGGTTCTATATTTTTAAAAGTGTTATTTTTTTCCAGTTTAAAATCTAGTAATGGATATTGGTTTTTAAAAAAAGGGACTGAGGACTTGAAGAAAATTAGGTAATTATCAAAAGTAGTGAAAGAATAATAAAATGAAAAACATCTTCTATTGTAGGAGCGAATTAAAGTTTATAGCAATTCCTCTTTTTCTAAGATCTTATTTTAAAAGAAAACTAAATAGGCATTTTTACTACATGTGGTTTTAATCAGTGTGATATAATTTCCAGTTCCTTTGATTAATGAGTACATTCTCAGCTCCTAGGTGTTGCCTATTTGTTCAGAAGCCATAGAAACACTCTGACTTAACTGGCTTACACACAATTTTTTACTTAATTAGCTTTTCTAGACTTGCTAATAACCATATAGCCTTGACTGTGAACCATGTAATTATTTTGACATTAATTCTCTTGTTGGGATATCTCACTCTTGATGTCATCATTTCTCCATTTCAATTTCTGGCTAGTAATTTTACAACTGTCATGAACCTACTATTGAAAGATGTGTGTGAATATTATACCTTAAGATTTTGTGGGGTAGATAGGTGTCAATTGTTATTCTCACTCTAATAGCAACTATATGCTTTATACTATATCTTAATTACCAAAGCTGATATGAAAAATCTAGTGATATATCTTGAAGAAAGATGAATCAATGACAACTCTATCAAAACTGATGTGCTTTCTTTTTTTTAGTTTGGTTGAATTCTTCATATTAAATTACCAAGAAGTAGAAATAGCAAAATCATTGGTTTAGACATTTACTAACCAAAAAAGAATGATCTGTTTAATCATTTTCTTTGTGACCATATATGTATGTTTGGCAGGGGAATAAAAGAGATAAAGAGAAAAGAGAGAGGCAGAAATGGAGAGAGATATAAAGCAGAGAGAGACAGAGAAGAGAGACAATGAGTGGTGAATAAAAGAAAAAATAAGTGGTAAAGCTCGCCAAATGCTGATTAGTAAAGACACACGGATTCTGAAGTAAAGGGGTTCAGCCAGGGTCTGATTGTAACCCTACTCTCACCTTCAGAAATCACAGTAGTTAATCATAAACCCTTTAAATTACCAGTAACGCTCCTAAATCCATGGGAGGATCTGGCTGTCTGTGCCCCACCCTCGGAGACTAGCCCAATCTTCCTAGGGCCTCCAGGTCTGGGCTGTAAAGAAGGTGCTCTGAGCACAGCAGAGCACAGACGGAGGCTGCTGCACACTCCCTGCAAATTTGTTCTCCCCTGACAGCTGTCAAAAGGAACCACTCTAATCAGCCCCAACCCTACCTCATTTACACCTTGTGCATTCGCTTTACAAGCACAAGTCCCCTGCGTGGGGTTCAGTGTGAGCTACAGATATGTACTAGCCTTTCTCCCTGACTCATAATGCCATCTGCCCTGAGTACTCCACGACTGATCTGCCTTTTATTCCTGTTTACGTTAGTCACCACAAGGAACCATTATTTTCAACTCTTTGCCAACTCACTCCCTCTGGTACTGCAATCTCCAGGTACTTTTGAGTTCTCTGGAATCTTCAGTCCATTGATCAAACCAACTCTTCTCTCTCCCAACATTCTATGAGATCATCTTGTCGCACCTTAGCCAGATTAAAATCATAACCATGGTCCCTTACCTCTCTCATTTCAACTTACTTGCTTGGAACAGTCACACCATGGAAATATACTGTGTCCACTTTTTCTGAGCCTCCATCAGTGCAGCAATTGGAATGTGAAAGAAAAAAAAAATATATATATATATATATATATATATACACACTTTAAATTCAAAATCTGGAACCTTAAATGTGTCTTTATATTTCCAGGCATCTTGGTTATATATGTTTTTATATTTCATTAAATTTCCTGCTCTCTTAACAATTATTTCACCAGTCTTCTCTCCTCAAGTGACCAATATCACCTTCTCTATTCTTTCTGTAATCTGATATGCTTACTTTTATTAAGGAAATTGAACACTTGAAAGAGAACTCCTCTGGATTCATCTGCATATCAGCATACCTCCCAACTCACAATTTAATCTGTTTTATTACCTATTATTATATACTAGAGGCCCGGTGCACAAAAATTTGTGCACTCGGGGGGGAAGGGGGGTTCCCTCAGCCCGGCCTGTGCCCTCTCATAGTCTGGGACCCCTCGGGAGATAACGACTTGCTGGCTTAGGCCTGCTCCTGGGTGGCAGAGGGCAGGCCCAATCCCTAGGTGCAGCCGCTGGTCGGGCTCAGAGCAGGGGTGATTGGGGAGTTGGGGCGCTGCCCCCTGTCATGCACAGAGCAGGGCGGATTGGGAGGTTGCGATACCACCCTCAGTCACGCTCAGGGTAGGGCTGATTGGGGGGTTGGGGCACCGCCCCCTATCACACTCAAGGCAGGGTCAATGAGGAGGTTGTGGCGCCACCCGCTGTCATGCACAGAGCAGGGCCAATCAGGGGGTTGGGGCGCTGCCTCCTGTCACGCACAGAGCAGGGCCCATCAGGGGGGTTGGGGCTCTGTACCCTGCAGGGCCAATCAGGGGGTTGGGGTGCTGCCCCCTGTCACGCACAGAGCAGGGCCCATCAGGGGGTTGGGGAGCTCCCCCCTGTCATGCACAGAGCAGGGCCGATCAGGGGGTTGAGGAGCTCCCCCCTGTCACGCACAGAGCAGGGCCAATCAGGGGTTTGGGGAGCTCCCCCCTGTCATGCACAGAGCAGGGCCGATCAGGGGGTTGAGGAGCTACCCCTGTCACTCACAGAGTAGGGCCGATAGGGGAGTTAGGGCACCTCCCCCTGTCACACACACAGCAGGGCTTATCAGGGGGTTGGGGCGCCGCCACTGTCACACTCAGGGCAGGGCTGATGGGGAGGTTATGGCTCTACCCTGTCACACACAGAGCAGGGCCTGTGGGTGGGGGGGTTTGGGCGCTGCACCCTGTCATGCTGATCTGGTGCCAGGAGGCTCGCGGCTCCGCTGATCCCGGTGCTGGGAGGCATATTACCCTTTTACTATATAGGATAGAGGCCTGGGGGCCGGCTGGTTTGCCCTGAAGGGTGTCCCTGGATCAGGGTGGGGGCCCCCACTGGGGTGCCTGGCCAGCCTGGATGAGGTGATGATGGCTGTTTGCAGCTGGTCACACACCCTTCAGGGTGGGGTTCCCCACTGGGGTGCCTGGCCAGTCTGGGTGAGGAGCTGAGGGCTTCTTTCAGTCTGGCAGTTGACTGAAGCTCCCAGCTGCTCCTTTTTTTCTTTTTCTTTTTTTTTTTTTTTTTATTCTGGGCCAGCTTTAGCTCTGGCTCTAGCTCTGAGGCTTCCGCTGCTGAAAACAGGTATCTGGTTTGTTTGCGTTCTATAATCGAAACAATGTATAACTCCAGCTCTGAGATCCCAGCCGGCTGAAAGCTGGTTTCTGGGGGGTTTTGTTTAGCTTCTATATTTGCAACATAGTACATAGTTGCTTAGAGTTGCAGCTCAGAGGCCGGCAAGTCAGGCGGGGAATGTTGGAGTCTGCAGTCACTGGAGCAAGCAAGCCTCATGTTCGCTTCCAGCTGCCTGGCTGCCGGCCGCCATCTTGGCTGACAGTTAATTTGCATAAGGATATGCTGATTAGCCAATGGGAAGGGTAGCGGTCGTACGCTAATTTCCATGTTTCTCTTTTATTAGTGTAGATGAACCATTCCTGATCCTCTGTACAGCTAATTTCCTAACTTAAGCATTGATGCGTTTCCCTTTTTGCCTACTCAAGAATAGAGTAGTGATTTTATTTCTCTCCAATACATCCTTGTTTTTTTTTGTACCAAATCATTTTCATGGCTATAAGATGTACTATTATTTCTTCCAAATTATAATACTGAAAAGGAGCTCTGGCCGGGTGGTTCAGTTGGTTGGACTGTTGTCCCATGCCAAAAGGTTGCAGGTTCAATTCCCGGTCAGGGCACATACCTAGGCTGTAGTTTAGACCTTGGTCAGAAAATGTAGGGAAGGCAACTGTCCTTAAACAAAAGGACACTAATTGAGGACCGGCTATATATTAATTCATTAAATTCTCACAATCCATTTATTTGTGATTTATATTTATTAATTCCGAACAGCATTTAGTAGTGTTAAAATGTAAACTGAGACATACTAAAACTTTGAAGAGTTTATTTGATCTTCTATCAGTTGAAAACAGGCACAAGTACTGTAGTTAGGAGGGCTGCAAAGACAGGAGTTGGGGAGACACTTTTCCAGGAAAAGCTGAAGCAAAGCAAGGATATTATTGATTGGCTATAGTGCAAAGCCTAGATGACTGTTGGTGATTGGTTGCCCTTAGGTTTCCCTTTTGTTACCTGGAGATATTTGCAGGCTTAGGTATTGGTTTGCTTCCTTTGCCCCCACACATTAGAGTCACCTCAGTCTAATGTCCTCCTTATTTAGTTAGTTTAACAGTAGTAAGTAGTCCTAGGCATATTTTAAAGTGAAGAAACTGGGGAGCACAGAGATTTAATAATTTGCACAAGACTGCGTTTCAGATTTAGAGACCATGTTTATAAGAAATATGCTATACTGATGCCCCTGGTGCTTAACTTTTCTTAATATAGTAAACTCTCCAGAAAATGGACTAATTCAGGCGAGGCCCATTATATAATGAAATAGGTTTTCCGAATGCCCATGTTAAAAAATTGACAAATTAGTCCATATGTTTAGCTTACGTAGACATGTTTGTGTAATTAGAATTAAGTATGGATAAAAAGCTAAGTTACACAGAAAAGTTTTCTATATGCAATTACAATAATTTTAAATTTATAGAAAAGGTGATATTGGTCTAGTAAATGTGTGTATTCACCAGTCACTGAGAGTAAACAAATACACATGCTGGGGCGTGGCTTAGCGCAGGTGGGTCATGGTGCAGTCAGACATTCTTAGCAGAGGCTCCCGCCACCGCTGCTGTGCTCACCAGCTGTGAGCCCAGCTTCTGGCTGAGCAGAGCTTCCCCTGTGGGTGTGCACTGACCACCAGGGAGCAGCTCCTGCATTGAGCATTTGCCCCCTGGTGGTCAGTGCGCATCATAGTGACCAGTCGTTCCCCCATCGGGCCAAAACTGGTTCTCCGGCATCCCTCGAGGGGTCCCGGATTGCAAGAAAGTGCAGCCCAGGCCAAGGGACCCCACAGGTGCATGATCAGATCCGGGGAGAGACACAGGAGGTTGGCCAGCCAGGAAGGGACCATGGGAAGGCTCCAGGGCGTGTCCAGTCCATCTCACTCAGTCCTGATTGGCCGGACCCCAGCAGCAAGCTAACTTACAGGTTGGAGCATCTTCCCCCTGTGGCCAGTGCACGTCATAGCAACTGGTCGACTGCCCCCTGGTGGTCAGTGCACATCATAGTGAGCAGTTGAGTGGCCTTAGCATATCATTAGCATATTACACTTTGATTGGTTGAATGGCCAACCGGACAACCAGACACTTAGCATATTAGGCTTTTATTATATAGGCTATTTGTTTTTGTGTCACCCAGACATAACCTATCTATTAAAATTTATGTTTTTTATATAGGAACACATGAAACACAATGATAATAGAGTGAGTGTTATACACCTTTGTTAAAGACGCAGTTTGGCTCTATTTTTATAACTGAACTAAAAAAAAATGTGTGTGTTTTTCAAGATTAACTATTAAGACATAATACAGAAGAAAATGCTAATAACAAAGATATTTTCAAAGGGAAAACATATTTTTAGCTAATACAGACATTGCCAGTTTGCAATTGTAGTGGCTCTTTTAGCTTGGGGGAGAACCCCCTGGAATGCTTTAAATGACAGTATCACATATATTAGCAGATGTGGTACATCACAGCAGCTCAGCTAGATAAATTTCTGATCCTACTGAAAAATCTCAGGTTATATTACAGTTTATGATGGTACTAGATTTTGTAATTAACTAGCTTTTCTTATTATGATAGCTCAAGACATGTGGTTTTAATTTTTTTGCTATATGTAGCCATAAATGCTGTTATTAATGAAAAAGTATTACTTTTAGAGAAAATGTCCCATAAGTCACTTCTTTGATATTTTTCCTTTATAAAGGATTAGTCTTTCCGAAGTTGTGATTATGTACTCAGCATGTTTCATAAATGAATTTCTGGTGTACATTTATGCCAAGTCCTGAAGTTTTTCCAAAGCACTTTTTTCCCCCTAAATAGAATTTGGAAATCTCTTCATTAATGTTTCCAGTTGCTAAGCAATACCCCCTCTTTGCTTGTTGCCATAGTTTCCCTTGAATCAGAGAGGACACAAAGCCATCTGTTTAAACCAACATCCCTCCTTTCTCTAAAGTATGACCTGCTCTATTTATCCAGAGGCAAAATAAAGTTCAATATGACTTAAGGTCTAAGTATTTATGAAAGTAAAACTTTGAGATGGTTAATTTTTTTTAAATTAATCATTTGTAATAGCACATATAATCACTGTACAGCCAAAATACTATTCACAATAGATTGAAAGTACACTCTGAAATGATAAACAAGAAAAAGACAGTAAAACAAAACAAACAAACTAGCTTCAGGTATTTTAAAATATCAGTTTTATTATTTTTTTATACCGTGGTTTTTGTTGTCTAGAAATGTACTTCCTAAAATAATATTTAAAAAGAATGTTTGAGTTGGTAACTAGAAAGCCAACTTGTTTAATCCAATGGAATCTTTGGGATAGAAGTGAACAAATTGGCACTAGAATTATCCAGAATAAAAACTGGAATTTGTCTTTGTTTTTGCTTTCCCAAAGTGAAACTAATACTATTTTCTGGACTCCTTAGTAGGTTGTTTCAGAATGTGCCTAGGGAAATGGCTTCATTGAGGTTGAATGTTTCATCAAGTACCCTTTCTAGATGCATAAACATTTATAAAGAGACTGCTATTCTCAAGAATTTATTCAGCGTCTGATAAAATAAGTAGAAAAAGTAAACTTTCACTTAGTTGGGATGTTAACAGTGTTGGAGTTTACCAATATTTTCATCACAGCAAACATGAACAATGGCCTTCGTTCCTAATAGTATTTCTACTACAACTAGAGGCCCAGTGCACAGATTCATGCACCAGTTGGGGTCCCTCAGCATGGACTGCACCCTCTCACAATCCGGGACCCCTTGGGGGATGTTGGACTGCCAGTTTCTGCCCAATCCTGCAGGCAGTCCGACATCCCCCGAGGGGTGTAGCAGTGCATGAAGTGACAGGTGGCAGGGGATGAGCCCAAGCCAGGCTCGGTGCTCGGTGCTTGGTGCTCTGCACTCCTAACCACTCACTGCTAGCCTCTAACCACTCACCACTTGGCCCTAACCACTCGCCCCTTACCACTCACTCCTTACCGCTCACCCCTAACCACTTGCTCCTTAGCACTGCTGAGGAGGTGGGAGAGGCTCCTGCCACCGCTGCTGTGCTTGCCAGCTGAGAGCCGGCTTCTGGCTGAGTGACGCTTCCACTGTGGGAGCGCACTGACCACCAGGGGGCAGCTCCTTTGTTGAGCATCTTCCCCCTGGTGGTCAGTGGGTGTCATAGTGACCGGTCATTCCGATCGTTCAGGTTGTTCTTTCGTAATGGTCACTTAGGCTTATATAGATAGATAGATAGATAGATAGATAGATAGATAGATAGATAGATAGATAGATGATAGATAGATAGATAGATAGATAAATATTGTAGTAGTATAATATTTGTTTTTCAGCTTTGTGTGATTGAATATCATTTTAGAATCTCGTGTTAAAAAAGATTATTAAAGCAGTGAGTTCTGGTGATTCATCTTTGCATACCTCTCTTCTGGCCATTAGCTAAAATGTGGTAGTAACTCCACAGACTTACTTTTGGGGGCTATACTTGAAAATATATACTGTAAGATCATTTTAATTACATATAATGCATTATTACCTCTAAAAGTACTGTGATGTTCCAGAACAAGCACTTTCTGGTTACTAATACCTAACTGAATTATATGTATAAGTTTAGTTGTTTGCAAGAAAAATACACCTACTTTTACTTTAGCATCAGTTAGAATATACACCGAGAGGCCAGATTATTATGACCACCCCATCAGTACTTCATTGGGCCACCTTTTGCCTTCAATACTGTGGCGATTCTTCTTGGCATTGACTCCACGAGATGTTGAAAGGTGATGAGAGGAATCTGACACCATGCCTGATGAATAGTACTGTCCAGTTCTGTGAGATTTGATGGTTGTGGAACCAGCTGCCTGATGGCTCTTTTAACTCTGTCCCACAAATGTTCAATTGGATTGAGATCTTGTGGGTGATTGTGGGGGCCACCTAAGCAAGGTAAAGTCTCCCTCATGTTCTTGAAACCACTCCTGCACAATACAAACACCATGGCATGGTGCATTGTCTTGTTGGAAGAAGCCATCTCCATTGGGATACGCCATCAACATGATAGGATGAACTTGATCAGCAACTATACTTAGGTATGTTGTGCTATTCAGACGTTGTTCCAAATGAATTACAGGGCCCAAATCATGCCAGGAAAACATGCCCCATACCATAACACTGTCCCCACCAGCTTGAAGGGCTGTACTCATGCATGTGGGGTGCATGCTTTCATGCTGTTTCCACCAAATTCTCACTCTGCCATCTGCATGATACAACTGGAAACGTGATTCATCGGACCACATGACTTTTTTCCAATGATCAACTGTCTAATCCTTGTGTTCCTGTGTGAATTGGAGACGTTTTATCTTGGTAACTGCAGACAGCAAAGGTGTTCGAACAGGCCTTTGGCTTCCATATCCCATATGATGCAGTGTACGGCTAATTTGCCTACGAACGGCAGGTGGTCATAATAATCTGGCCACTTGGTGTATGTACTTACTAAACTGCCTTATTAATCCTGAAATAAAAGTATAAAGTCAGCATTATAATGTTTTGGTTTTATGGCACACAGATGTCTTTAACTCTATAGATTTGCCAAGGAGAAAATAAAGGTATTTCTTTTGAGTCAAATTAGACTCACTATATCAATATTGTTGATTGATATTGTTGAATTAGCTTTTATTATGTTATTTTCTCTATCAGTTTTATGTTTATTTCATGAATTTTTACTTTAATCTTTACTGTTATTTTTATTTTTTTCTATCTTTGAGCTTAATTACCTTTGTTTTCTATTTTCTTAAAGTGGAAACTTATATCATTAATTTGAGACCTTTATTCATTTCTAATATAGGCATGCAGAGTTTTTATTTGTCCATAAGTACTGGTTTAGGAGTACCCCACAATTATCTATTATATTTTCATTTTTATTAAGTGTATAGTATGTCTTACTTCATTTTTCTTTGGAATTATTTTTTAACCTAAGTATTGCTAAAAGTTTGTTGTTTCCAAATTTGGGAATTTTACAGATATCTTTTTAGTACTAATTTTGCATGTAAATCCTTGTGATCAGAGAACATACTGTATCTGACTGAGATTATTTTAAATATGGTCTATCTTGGTAAATGTCTCATGTGCACTTGAAAGAGTGTACACTCTACATTCCTTTGAGGTGGTGTATTTACAAATGCCTATTACGTCAACTTGGCTGATGGAGTTTTTCAAATATTTATATTTACTGATTTCCTGACAATAATTTCACATCTTTATACCCAATACTGGTATTTAGTGGGTCACCTCTAAGTGCTCTTTTATTGGTATCCCATAAATTTTGATATGCTGTGTTTTTATTTTTATTCAGTTCAAAAAACTTTCTTCTCTTTTGAGTTACTTTTTTTCACCCATTAGTTGCTTAAATATGTGTATTCCACTATTCACATTTGGAGCATTTTGAGACATGTTTATGTTATTGATTTCTAAGTTGATTCTGTCTCAGAAATCATGTCTTGTATTACATGAAACCTAGTAAACTCATTGAGACATGCTCTATGGATCAGAACATGGTCTATCTTGATTGTTCCATGAGCCCTTTGAAGGAATATGTATTCTATTATTGTGGAGTGTTGGGAGGAGTGTTTTTAAAATGCCAATTAGGTCATGTCGATTGATAATGCTATTTGGGTCTATTATAAACTTCCTGATTTGATGCAATATCAATAGACTTATATTTTAGCAAGTGTGAAATTCAAGATATGTACTTATGTTTATTGCTATCAGAGACCACTAACTCTATTAAAACCATATTTAGTAAATACATACTTTTCAATGGATAACCTATCTTAGTTATGTGCTAGGCATGGATGACCTTTTATTTAATTATTATGATTAAATAATAATAAAACACTCAGCATGACATCTACTCTCTTGACAAGTTTTTAGGTGTACAAATAGAATATTGCTAACCCTAAAAATAATGTTATATAGCAGATATCTAGAACTTATTTATCTTGTATCATAGTACCTATATACCCATTGAACCGCAACTTCCTGCTCTCTCCTCCCACTGTTTCTGGCAAACCACCATTCTACTCTGTTTTTAAAGGTTTGACTATTTTAAGTCTCATATAAGAGCAACTATTCAAGTATTTGTCCTTCTCTGACTGACTTATTTCACTTAGCATAATCTCCTTCAGATTCCTTCATGTTATCTCATATGGCAGGATTTCCTTCTTTTTAAAGGATGAATTATATTCCATTCTATGTATGTACCACATTTTCTTTATCTAATTATCCACTGATAGATATATTTTTATTTCCACATTTTGGCTATTTTTAATAATGCTTCAATGAATAAGGAAGTGCAGATAACTCTCACAGATTCTGATGTCAATTCTTTTGGAAAAATACCCAGATACAGGAATTCTGGTTCATATGGTAGTTCCATTTTTAATTTTTGAGAAACCTCCTTACTATTTTTGGTAATGCCTGCATCATATCATTTTATATTCACATCAACATTCCATTTTCTCCACATTCTAACAAACACACACACACACACACACACACACACACACACACACACATATTTATAATGGCTATTTTAACAATTGGGAAGTGGTACCTCATTATGGTTTTTATTTGCATCCCCCTGATTACTAGTAATGTTTGTTTGTTTTTTAAATATATTTTATTGATTTTTTTACAGAGAGGAAGGGAGAAAGTTAGAGTTAGAAACATCGATGAGAGAGGAACATCGATCAGCTGCCTCCTGCACACCCCCCACCGGGGATGTGCCCGCAACCAAGGTACATGCCCTTGACCAGAATCGAACCTGGGACCCTTCAGTCCACAGGCTGATGCTCTATCCACTGAGCCAAACAGGTCAAGGCTAACTAGTCATGTTTGATATAGTTTACAACCTGTGGTAATTTATATGTATTATTTGGAGAAGTTTTTATTCAAATATTTTACCCAATTTTTAATAGGGTTATTTATTTTTATGCTATTGAGTCATTGGAGTTTTTATATATTTTAGAGATTAGGCTCTAATAAGATATGTAATTTGTAAATTTGTTTTCAATTTCATAGGTTTTCTTGTTACTGTGCATTTTAGTTTGATATAGTTCCACTTGTTTATTTTTCCTTTTGATACCTCTGATTTTGGTGTCATGTCCAATAAACTATTGTCAAGAACAATGTTATAAAGTCCCCCCCCAGTTTTCTTCTATGAAGTTTATAGTTTCACATTTAGATTTAAATATTTCATCTATTTTTGAGCTGATTTTTGTGTATGGTATAAAATAAAGATATATTCTTGACATTCTTGTCAAAAATCAGTTGGCCATATATTCATGTGTTTATTTCTGCACTCTTTATTCTGTTCCATTGGTTTATATGTTTATTTTTGCCAGTACCATACTGTTTTAATTATTCTAGCTTTGTAATATATTTTGAAATTTAAAAATGTGATGACCCCTACTTTGTTCTTTCTATAGATTTATTTAGCTATATGGAGTCCTAAGTGGTTCCAAATTAGCAAATCAAAGTCAATGGCACATTAAAATGATGATACATCATGACAAAGTGAGATTTATCCCTGGGGTATAAGGATTGTTCAACATATGCAAATCAAATAATGTGATATATCACATTAACAGAATAAAAGATAAAAACCATGTGATCATTTCAATAGACTCATAAAAACAATATGACAAATGTAATACTCTTTTCTAATAAAGCTGTCAACATGCCACATGTAAACAATCTGTAGCTTACACTATTTAGTTGTGAAAAAATAAAAATGTGTTTGCTATAAGAGTAAGAGCTCTCAAGGATGCCCACTCTCACCACTTCTATTTAATATAGTACTGACAGTCATAGTCAGGACAATTAGGTAAGAAAAATAAAACACAAAAGACTCAGTCCTCAAAATACTCTTTGAACTAATAAACAAATTCAGTTAACTTTTGAGAGGCAAGTTAAACATACAGCAATCAGTGTGTTTTCATGCACTAATAATAAACTAACCTAAAAAAGAGCGAGTGAGAAATAGAGAGAGAGAGAGAGAACAATCCCACTTGCAATAGAACAAAAAAATTATAAATTAACCAAATCAGTGAAACATTTATATAATGAAAACTATAAAATATTGATGAAAAATTAAAAAGACACATATAACTAGAAAGATAAATCATGTTCATAGATTCCAAAGACTTCATATTCTTAAAACATTCATACTATCCCATGCAATATACAGATTCAATGCTGTCCATGTCAAAACCCCAATGGCAATTTTCATGGGAATTAAATTTTAAAAAAATTCTGGTCATGGATGATAATGAACACAATAAATATCCTTAATACAATGAAATAAAAACTGAAATTGTGAACAAATTTACACTTACATAAAAAAAACTATTCTTAATGTGTTGATGTGCCTCAGACAAGGTTTCAAAATATAACTGTTTTATTTGCAAATGTATGCAGTTTTGAATAATACTACATGATTATTTACTGAATAATTACTCAGAGAACATTACTATTCAAAAATTAATTATGCCATCATTTCCTTACCAAAATAGACACATGTGTGTTCAAAGCCCCAGAAACTGAGAGCAAAGGATGAACATTACATAGGAATATCAGTCCAGAAAAACTATTTTCACATATACTGGCAAGTGAAGGATAAATGAGAGAAACTAGAGGAGATAACTCATGTAACACCTTATCTCACTGATGTCATCAAAGTTATGAATCATCTCTTGGGGGAAATTTGCAGAATCTATCTTTATGTGCATTTGCCATTACACTAACTCATTGGATTCTAGACTCCAATTTGAGTCTTGGTATATATTTTTAGAGCACATATTTTTTAATGCAATTAAAGGATTTTATTACCTTGCTATTCACAGGATTCTGTAACCATTGAGGAATTTTTGACAGGATCTAGTGTTAACTAGCTGTAAAACTAGACAGTATTATAAAGTTACAGATTTTGTTGGTTTGGTTTCATAATTAGCATGAGGTATCTTTTTAGTAGTGTCTCTTCATTATTTAAATTGGAATTGAATCTAGTTAAACTTTTATGTTGATAAAGGTCTTCAAAAAGGAGTTATTTCAAAGAAAACAGAGAAGCAATCATTCATACTTACTATCTTGACATATAGATTTAACTGAATAAGGGATCAAATAATTCAAAGGAATGGATAGACTTATGCATATTACAGGAGGCAAGAAATGCCTGTGTTTTGAAGTATACACTTTAAAATAAGTAAGATTTTCTTTCTTCCTATTGCAGAATAAGATGAACAATAATACTGTTTATTTCTGTGGAGATTAAACAAAATGATAATGTGAATAATGGTTGACAGCTGTAAGATAAAAATGGCATTACCTTTATTGTTTGGAAATATTTTAAACTGATTTCAGAGAGGAAGGGCAAGGAAGAGAGAACTAGAAACATCAATGATGAGAGAGAATCATTGATCGGCTGAGAATGGCATTACCTTTACATCTTCATAGAAGTATCTATCTCCCCTACTACTCAACTACAATGCATATCAATAAAGAAGCAATAAGTGGAACCCAAGAGGTTCATTGAATATTGATATGTATAAATTTAGAGAAAATCCTGTCTAATAAAGAGGGAATATGCTAATTGACCCTCACACTGCTGCAAAGATGGCAGCACCCACAACCAATAAGGAGGGAATATGCTAATTAACTGCCCCACCCTCAAAGATGGCGGCACCCACAGCCAATAAGAAGGGAATATGCTGATTGACTGCCCTGCCCTCAAAGATGATGGTGCCCACAGCCAATAAGAAGGGAATATGCTAATTGGCCACTCCACCCTCAAAGATGGAGGCATCCGCAGCCAATAAGGAGGGAATATGCTAATTGATTGTCACGCCCTCAAAGATGGCAGCGCTCAGTCCCCTCAGCCCTGCCACGGTGATAGGCATGCAGCAAAGCTGGGCCAGCCCCCACGTGGGCCGCCCACCTGCTTCCGGAGTCCCCCAATCCCCTCAGCCGCCCAGGGCCAACCCTAGGCACAGGTAACCAGGGCTAGCCAAGGCTTGCGCTGCCAGCAGTGGCAGCAGCACAGGTGTGATGGGGCGTCGCCTTCCCCTGATCACTGAGTCGCCTCCCGCCCCTAAGGGTTCCGGACTGTGAGAGGGGGCAGGCTGGGCTGAGGGTCCACCCTCCAGTGCATGAATTTTCATGCACCGGGCCTCTAGTTAAATGATAAATGGGGCTTGGAAACCATAATTAAGGAATGGAGATTTAGCTCTTGAAAAAAAGGAATAATTGTCTGAAAATCTTGATCATGCTAACTAAAATAGATGGATAAATTAATCATTCAATCCACACTTGTTTAGTATAAAAAATAAGCTAGGTTGTACTAAATATGTAAAGATTTTACAAACTAGAGAGTGCAATATGGCACAATAATCTAAAATTAATAGTAAGAACTATGAATATAAATAAAGATTACAAAGGTAATTTAAAGAGGCCTCATGAAAGAACAAATGAATGGTTTGGTATCCTTGGAGGTGAAGTACTGGTAAACAATATGGAATATGAATGAAGGCATAAACATGGAAATAATATTAACTACAATAATTTCAGTGCTGACATTTTCAGGCAGGATCAATCAGTACCGCAGACCTCTATTATGAATTTATTTTGTATTTTCCTGATAATTATAAAGTTAAGCATACTTTTATATCTTTTTTGTTCTTTGTTAATCCTCACTGGAGCATACTTTTCTATTGATTTTTAGAAAGATAATGGAAGGGAAAGGGAAAGGCAGAGCAAAACATCAATGTGAGAAAGACACATCAATCGGTTGCCTGCTGCATGCACCCCTACAGGGCCAGGAACCTACAACCAAAGTAAGTGCCCTTGAATGGAATCGAAACTGGGACCCTTCAGTCTAAGGGCCAACACTCTATCCACTGAGCCAAAAGGGCTAGGGCATACTTTTATATCTTAAAATATCATTTTAAAATTATATTAATTCTTTAACACCAAATAGGTAAAATAATTTTGTTGTGGGCTTTTGGTTTTCTCACATTTGGAAATAAGAAAAATGCAGTAACAACTTTTTTGTAGCCCAATTTTATACTATAATGATTGTAGCAAAACTAGATTTGCAGTATGAAAAATAATGCCAGAATAAATACATAACAATACAAGAATAAACTATGTTTTGTGTACTCACAATTATAAACCTATTTTTGCCTTACCCTGTATTTCATAAGATTTTAAATATTTTTAAAATTTTATTTTGAAATAATGTTAGCTCAAATAAAGTTAATACATTTTAAATCATTCTTTATTTGATAAATGTAGTAGTTAATTTTTGAAATACACATGGGAGGGATGCAAATTCTTTGAGACATTGCAGATGTTTTTACCATAATTTTCTTTCCCATCTTTCATTACTACTTATGCTAAAGCTTTTAAGTTTACTATTAACAGTATGGAAAATAGGTAGAAAGTATAAGAGGAAGGCAAAATAAATTAAAGATGAATATGCAGATACAACAAAGGAAAAATCTAAGAACTCGATCTAAACAAAGGTCTATTACTAGCCACCCTTAGAGAAAGTTGCAAAGTGAAGGATACAATAAGCAGTAAGAGGATACATAAGGCAGTAATAAGAGGAGTGTGGTACAGAGAAGGGGATTAAAATAAGAATGATGTGGGTCTTGTGGGTCTTTTGTTTATTTCCTATATTGTCTCCTTCTATTATTCAATGTCCTCCTCTATGCTGTACCTCATTGATTATAACTATAAACCTTATAAAATGAAGGCTCTCCACATAGCCAAGGAGTAAGGTACTGCTTCAGTTATTTTGCAGTTTTACATTATATACTTTCTATTTATTGTTTCTTCTCTCCATTCTCCTATCCATCTTTGGTAGTTTGATGACATTAAATATGAAATAATCTAAACTGGCTATTTATTTTATAGGTGATAAAGCTTGGGTTTATTGGTATAAAAAAGCTTGCTCAAAGCCCTACATTCAGTTGCTATGCTGAAATTCAAATCTAGGGCAGTGTTAAAGGTAGTAACATAGAACTTAGTTATAAAAGGATGCAATGACTTCACATCAACCAGCATGGTTGAGGTAGAAATTCTTTCATTCAACAAATAATTACCAAATGCCTAATATCTGCCAAACAGAGAATGCAAGGATGTGTAGAATTCATTTTCCACACTTACTTATGTCAGAATAGTGACATAAGTAAGAAAATAAAATTTAAGGGAGTTACCTAACATTTTATTGATATTATGGTGTAAGTATGGAAAGGATACTATCTATAGCCATACATTAAGAGAGAGGTTTAAGAAAAAATAAATCAAAGAGTGTGTAGTCAAAGAAGGAAACTGGAGACTATGGGACCCCAATTATAAATGAAGAAAGAGTAGAAGTTAGTCCATTAAAGTACTTGTTGACAAGCAGACAAAACATATATTCTAGGCTAAATTAATGGCCAGAAACATTATCTACTTCAGTGTGTGTGGGATTTATGTTAGTGAAAAAGGGAAGTTAGTGAGGAGGGTCTCTGTGGGGATATTGTATCAAAGATGTAAGTAATGTGTGCTTAACTTATTTTATGGACTAGATATATCATTCCAACAGTAATCACTACAGTTAGGAATCATTTGGTTGTTGGACAACAGATTTAATACAATTTCAATAGAAGACTACCTTTGCTTGCCAGAATATCTCTGATTACCAAATGTTAATCACTTTACATGAAGATATATTTGATCTCTTAAGGTCCAATATCTCTTTGCTTATCTCCCAAATCCTAAATATCTTTAAGTCTCATCATTTTAAATCTCTAATATGTTCTGATAGCTAGTTAGTTACATTTAATGTTTGCACCTAAAAAGAGAAGGCAGGTTGCCAAGAAACAGAATATTTAAGAGGGGAATATCACCCTTAAGCCTTGGAGCTTATGGTGTGAGACTGATTGATTAGATAGCCATTGTGAAATATAAATCAAAGTTGGCTGCCAAATAATGTATTAATAGAGCAGACATCCAAATTCCCAAAGTCAAAAAACTATTCAGCTCATATTCCATCACTGGCATACAGAAACAGGGAACCAACAATATATGAGAAGTGGGAATACCTTGCATGTTCTATTTTAGCCTCTGAAGGGAAGGCAGGGGAGGGTGGGTGGGAAGAGAGCAACCAATGACCTTGTATGCATATATGCAGAGCCTGTCAAAGCAGACAATGGGGTGGGGGAGGCACAGGGGCAGGCTGGAAGAGGTTAATGGGGGAAAAGGAGGACCTATGTAATACTTCCAACAATAAAGACTTTTATAAAAAACAAGACAATGAGTTTGTCTGTGAAAGGGGTTTCCAAGCCCTAACCAGTTTAGCTCAGTGGATAGAGCGTCAGCCTGAGGACTCAAGGGTCCCAGGTTTGATTCCGGTCAAGGGCATGTACCTTGGTTGCAGGCACATCCTCAGTAGGGAGTGTGCAGGAGGCAGCTGATCGATGTTTCTCTCTCATCGATGTTTCTAACTCTCTATCCCTCTCCCTTCCTCTCTGTAAAAAATCAATAAAATATATTTAAAAAAGAAATAAAGAAAGGGGTTTCCAATATCACACACACACACAAAGAAGGAAACTAGTAAAAGCCAGCTTCAATGAGAGATACAGTATGGAACTGGAGAGCCACCAGAAACTAAAGAGCAGGCTAGCATTTTCCCACTTGCTTAGCTACACTGTCACTCTTTCTCTCTCTTAGTGGTTACTTCATTCTTCTCATTAGATGAGGATTGGTTGTCTGTACTAAGTTAAAAAGGAAGATACTATTTTTTAAATATGCTTTTGTTGATTTTAGAGAGAAAGAGATGGGAGGGAGAGAAAGAGAGAAACATCAATGAGAGATAAACATGATCAACTACCTCCTGCATGCCCTCTACTAGGGATCAAGCCCACAATCCTAACCAGGGACCTCTTAGTGCATGGGATGATGCTCAACCAACTGAGCACACTGATCAGAGCGAGAGATTATTTTGAAATCATGTTGTATTAATACCTTTTAATATGGTATTTGGCATACACTGCCTGCTCAGAAAATACTGTTTAATGTTTATCGTTTCTCTACACAAGCAATGGAAAATGCCTCCTTCAGATTTCTGCATGTCTTCTGAGATTGAACATTGAATCTGAGACTAACTCAAATGACTGATAAAATTACAAATCACTGGTAGAGAAACACTAGCCTTATAGGAATTCCTTTGTTTAGGGTGTCCTCAATGACATATGTGAGAGAAGATTCTTATAAAACAGATTTGACTGAAGGGAGTATGGAGGCATAGAAAATACAAAGGCCATATCTTTTATGCACATATATATTTTGTACAATAGAGATGGTGAGAAGAGTAGGTATTTATTTTTAACAGAGTATAAAAGATCACTAAGTATTTCTGAGAGGTGAAACAATATAATACAATCATATGTCCTTAGAAATAATCGCTGAAAGCAACAGAATTGGTTGGTGTTAGAGAAGACAGGGTCCTGAGAAATCAGCGGGTAAAACAAGCTAAATGGTCCACTTAGAAATGGAAAGGAAATGAGAGATAAGTGATACAGTTTATAGCAATTAGAGCGACATGTTATGTAATTTAAACATATGTCAATATATTAATGGACTAGGAATATGATACAGTAAAAGGTTTAATTTAGAAACAGGGGAAAAATCAATGCTTATAAAGTTCAAATAGACGTGCTCTATGAATCTGAGCTGCCATCGTCACGTGTTCCTCTGAGTCACCAGGTGAGTAACTATGAATGGGAATGAGAGCAGTTAAATCCACATCTCTGAACAATGTTGATTCTTAGATTAGGTATACTCTTCATTTCAGCGATGGATTATGTAGCTAAGAAGGCATTTGGGACATACGTGGATTTCAGATATCTATGAAATCTTCCTTGAGAACAGCTTGAGAAGGTTATTATGATGATACTAAGATCTTGCTGATATAAATTACATTTTTAACTTAATTTAAATGATTTAAAATTTCTAATCAAATAATTTGGCTTTACTTTGATAATCTAAATAACCTGCGTACTGCATCATAAATACAGCTTTACAGAAAATAGACCCCTTGATTTCATTCACCCTTCCCTGTATCTATGTGCTTTTCTGACTGTTTTGATCAATAGAATATGGAAATAATAATATATTGGAATTCTAAGACTGAGTTACAAAAAGATTATATCAGGTGTTGCTTAGATTAGCTAGTTTTCTTTTGATTGAGCCTGTTTTCAGGGACAGACATATTGGAAAAAAGAAGCAGACCCAACATTTGAGTGTCAACCAATAATTGGGGGGAAATAGCTAGATGAATACATTATTTCATATCTACTAAACACATGACATTCTCATTAAATGTTACCATTTTATGTCAATCTAATAAACCTATTTTTTTTTACCTTAAACCACTTATTTAAGTGATTTGTTTTGTTTTTACTAATCAAAGTAGAAAGGACTCATCCATGGAATATCACAATGAATTCTGCCACTCTTTTTATAGTTTTTTAAAAATATATATTTTATTGATTTCAGAGAAGAAGGGAGAGGGAGAGAGAGATAGAAACATTAATGATGAGAGAGAATCATCTATTGGCTGCCTCCTGCATGCCCCCCAACTGGGGATCAAGCCTGCAACCTGGGCATGTGACCCTTACCAGAATCAAACCCCAGACCCTTCAGTCCGCAGGGCAACACTCTATCCACTGAGCAAAACCAGCTAGGGCTTATCTGCTACTCTTAACAGGAATAATCATCTCTATTCAGATATCTGAAACAGTTAAAGAAAATAAACATAATGAGCAGAAGTCTGAGGGAGCATTATCTTGAGTGAAACAACAAAAGGGAAAATGATTTTTTAATACAAATCATAAAAATTGTGTCTGTCTTGTTGAGATTTGAATCTTTCCAAAATGAATCATTCAGTGTAGTGTCTAGTATGGAGAAGGAATCTCTCCTGCTACTTGGCCAAGAATTTCCATAAAAGTTCTAGCATATGCCGAGACCGGTTTGGCTCAGTGGATAGAGCGTCCGCCTGCGGACTGAAGGGTCCCAGGTTCGATTCCGGTCGGGGGCATGTACCTGGGTTGCTGGCACATCCCCAGTAGGAGATGTGCAGAAGGCAGCTGATCGGTGTTTCTTTCTCATCGATGTTTCTAACTCTCTGTCTCTCTCCCTTCCTCTCTGTGCTACTTAGCCAAGAATTTCCATAAAAGTTCTAGCATAGTCATCATGATAGGGTTGTGAGTGAATATAGTACTCTAGTAAGTTTTTAAGTAAAATTGTGAGGCGTTGTCTTTTGTCTTTCCAATGCCATTTCCCTTTTTATACTTGCTGATCTGTATGGAATTTAAAAGTATGCTGCACTTTGTTATGGGTTAGTAAAATTTGAAGAAAAAATAAATTCTATATTCCAAAAATGATGAATCAGAAGTCTTTCCATATAGTGAATGACTGAAATAAAATTCTGCCTCCACCTAGGGGGCAATCATTTGTCTGATACTTAGAAAGTTGAAAATGGTTCTTAAGTTGGATAAACACAATGTTAACCTTAACATGAGCAATGAGTTAAATTCATCATAGACAAGTGAGCATGCAGCAAAATGATTGATTATTGGCTACAGTTTTCAAAGTTATCCTAAATAAGTAACTACCTTTCTTTTTGTTGTAGCTAAAGTTTTGTGTAAGTTTTAAGGAAGAGTGATTATTACCCTAGCCCAGTGGTCAGCAAACTGCAGGTCGGCAAACTGTGGCTCGCGAGCCACATGCGGCTCTTTGGCCCCTTGAGTGTGGCTCTTCCACAAAATACAGACTTGTGCGCATGGGCCATGAGGTTTCAATCGCACTGTATGTGCTTCCCCGCACATGGTATTTTGTGGAAGAGCCACACTCAAGGGGCCAAAGAGCCGCATGTGGCTCGCAAGCTGCAGTTTGCCGACCACTGCCCTAGGCAGTTTGGGTCACTGGATAGAGCATCTGCCTGTGGACCAAAGGGTCCGGGTTTGATTCTGGTCAAGGGCACATGCCCAGGTTGCAAGCTGGAATCCCAGTAGGAGGTGTGCAGGAGGCAGCTGATCAATGATTCTCTCTCATCATTGATGTTTCTATCTCTCTTTTCTCCCTTCCTCTCTGAGATCAATATATATATATATTTTTAATAAACAGTGATTATTAACCATAAAATATTTAAATAGAAATGGCATAAGCCATCTTGAAAATATGATCTTCCACAATCCTGAAATCTCAAAGCTATTTTATATATAAAGTAGAGGCTCGGTGCACGAATTTGTGCACAGGCCCCACCTTGGCCTGGCCGGTGTTCGAGGCCTATCAGGGTGCCAGCCGGCTGGGGAAGGTTGGCTGGCTTGTGGGAGGGGCCGCGGGAGGTTGGCTATGGAGCATCTGTCCCCAACTGGTCAACCAGTTGTTCTGGTCGTTCTGGTTGTTCGGTCCTAATGGTCGCATATATATATATATATATATATATATATATATATATATATATATATGTGTAATCTAATTAAACTTATAAATATAAATTGAATATATACCATTTATGATATGTTATATATATTTAAAGAAAAATATAGTTTTAAATCTGATATGAAGAGATCATTAACTTCTAATATAGATGCCAGATAAAGTTAATATTGCAGATAAATTTGATCTGGAGAAATAACTTTCACTACAAGATGCCAGATAAAATTACCAGATAGGATAGGGAAGGGAAGGCTATGGTTCGTTCTCCAATCTGAAGTTCTGCTTTCACTCTTCTTCAGACATATGCTCTAAAGACAGAATGATTTGTCTTTCCTCTGTAAATAATTGTAGACTATTCCTCTAATTACCAAAGAGCTAATTAAGAGACAGCTTATTGGAAAATCTTCAACTGTAACTCTCCTGTAAGACCATGATCTATCTGTAACATACTGAGAACACTCTGGAGAATTTATATAATCTTAGTCATTATGAATGTGCGAGAAACATGAAAAACAAAGCCAAGCTAGAGAAGATTGATTTGGGGGTGATAAGAGCAAATGGGAACCTGTGTAGCTCTTCCACCACAATTGAGTATATAGACCTGACTGGAGGAAATTCACAGCTCTGAGTCTAGACTTACAGTAAACAGAGAATTCCTTTATCATCACTACCTGCCTTACTGCTGCTATTCGCCTCCTTTTAAATAACTTACTAACTTACATAATTCTTTCTTAACTTTCATTATATACATTTTCTTTTTTTTAATATATTTTATTGATTTTCCACAGAGAAGAAGGGAGAGGGATAGAGAGTTAGAAACATTGATGAGAGAGAAACATCGATCAGCTGCCTCCTGCACGCCCCCCACTGGGGATGTGCCCGCAACCAGGGTACATGCCCTTGACCGGAATCGAACCCGGGACCCTTGAGTCCGCAGGCCAACGCTCTATCCACTGAGCCAAACTGGTTCGGCCATTATATACATTTTCTATAGAATCCCTCCAGTAGTTAATTTGGATTTTACTCTTACGCAGCTTAATAAAAAGATGAGTAATAATTTACTCCTGTCCTCCCAATATAACTTAATGACAGCTTTGGTTTACCAATATGCATTATTTAATTGTTATCATTTTAAACATGGTTCACTTGTGCAGTAATTGTTTTGAAGTGAATAATTGTCCTATGGGGCCATGCATTTAATTTTACATATTTTTCCCTAAATTATTCCTAACTCTTTAGTAAATTCTGGAACATCTATGAAATGGTCTATAACTGATATTCTTTTCTATTTTTCTTGGTCTTTTCTTCTAGATATGCATGTCTTTCTATTATTGTCTGATTTCTCTACACTTCTCTAGGATGTTTTTACATTTTCTTGACTATTTCTTTTATTTTTTTTCCAGATTACATTTTCTTTTTACTGGATATTATATATTCATCTTTCTTCTTGTCATTGTTTGTTTTATTTTTCATATTTTGTATAGAAAATATAAATATATAAAAATAAAAAATAAAAACCTCTGTAAATAGACCATAATTTAATGTTAAAGTCCCTAAATACTCTTGTGAATAATTAGAGAATTATAATTTCCTGATTTCTTTATCACCATAATTCCTTGATTTTAGATAAAGCAATTAAAAGCATTACTTAGAATTTAAAGCTGTGGTCTTCTCAGCATTTCTAGAACACGTAGATGTTCAACTATAATCCAATTTAAAAAATAACTTAACCGTTATAAAGAGGGATAGTATTTTTTTTTGGAATAGATTATAAAGTATAAGATAAGTTCTTTAGGAATTTACTATAATTTCAGCACATGATCAAGTGCAGACTCCTTTGAGCAGTGCTGCCAAAGGTCTTTCTGAAATAATTATAAAATAGTGAAATCCTCTTGTGGTATCACCAAACGATGTTTCCTATCTCCTAAAAACAGAAAATAACTGAGGTCAATGCCTCCTTCAGTTCAGAGGGTTTATATATTATCAGTAGAATTATTAATGATGTATTTTGTTTATTCAGCAACTACAAACCTATTTTTTAAAAAGGTGGTTATCACTTATGGGAATTTAAAATAAATCTTATTTTATAACATATCACATACTGCCTCTCTGTGTTTATAGGCATGATATTAGTTTTGCCACATGATACCCCCCCAAAAAAATAGATAAATAAATTCTAATCACACAAGTAACATTATTAGCATCAGTTATAAGTACTGGGGTGTAATTTACAACATGATGATTAAGTTAACAACATTGTATATTTGAAAGTTACTAAAATAAATCCTAAAAATTATAATCACAAGGGAAAAATTATAACTATATGAGGTGATTGATGTTAACTGAACTTATTGTAATAACATATCACAATATATACACATGTAAAGTCATTATACTGTACATGTTAAACTTATACAGTGCTGTATGCCATTTATATCTCAATAAAACTGGGGGAAAAAAGTTTTAAAAGGACAGATTACTTTTTTTTAAGGACAATATTGGTATGACACCAGCATGGTAGTAATAATAAAGGCAAACAAGAAATATAGATTCACTGATGAATTTATGTTATACTAGGGGCCCATTGCACAAATTTGTGCACCTTGAAAGGAACTGTGGGACATGAGGCTGTGGTGGTTACAGGGGCGGGTCTCAGCCCATGCTCTGCACCCCTGCCTGGCCCCTCCCGCCGTGGCCCTGGTCCCCTGTCTACCAGCAGCCCCGCTCCCACCTCCACTCCCACACGCTGACAGCGGCCCCGATTGCACCCGCTGACTGCATGGAACTATTGGGGCCAGTGCCATCAGTGGGTGCGAGCGATGGCTGCTGCCCCAATCGCTCCTCAGGAGCAGGGGAGGTGGAGAAGCCCTAAGGGGTGATTGGGGCCAGGAGCCGCCACTCACACCCGCTGATGGTGCTGAGCAATTGGGGGCAGTGCCGGGCGCAGGCAGCAGATGTGTGCAGGGCTGTCGCCGGCAGCAGGTGTGAGAGGTGGCTGCTGGCCTCGATCACCCCTCAGGAGCGGGGAGAGGGGTGAAGAGGCCCTGAGGGGCAATTTAGGCTGTACCAGGCATTGGCAGTGGGTGTGAGCAGCAGCTCTGGCACCAGCAGCAGGTGCAAGCGCCAACAGGACAACAAAGTGCGAGAGCAAAGAATTTTCAGTAACAACCAGAGTCTCACCCCGATGACAGCAACCAGTGCCCCGCCTTGGTCTGGTGCCCCTGCTAACCTGCTCCACCATTCCGCCGTGGCCGATGCCCGCCATGTTCTGTGCTCTGCCGCCTGCTGCTGATGCCCACAATGTTCCATGCTTGACCCCTGGTGGTCAGCGCATGTCAAAGCAACCGGTTGTTCGGTTGTTTAGTTGTTCCGCCGTTTGGTCTATTTGCATATTAGTCTTTTATTATATAGGATTACTGACTAGTTTTTTTTTAATTGCTGTGGAAAATTGATTAACTGAAAGTAATGGATTCTTTCAGTTAATTTAAATATTCATCTCTAAAGTCACTTCTCTTTTTAAAATTAATCACCAACTTTGAGGTACAATCTAACCTAATTAACTTGGCATAACACCTTCCACAACTAACCTTGGTATTCTTCCTCAATTTCATCTCCTACCCACTACCCACCACCCCAACCACTGAAATAGTAAATTATTTTTTGCTTCTAAGAATAAGCTTAATAATCACTATATAGAAAGACTTTTTCAACTATTGTTGATATCTGCAGAGAGTCAGAAAGAGAGAGAGATAAATACAAAGATGTTTTTTAGCTAGACTGCACATTAATTTTCTTTCTCTCTGCATTTATAGTAATTTCTGCAGTATAAGTTGCTGGAATAGAGAAACAATATGGTCTTATTTTACCGTCATTATCATTATTACTGTTGTCATAAGCAATCACCTGCATCCTCTCAAGTCCCTTAAAATGCCAGGCCTTTCATATTAAGAGAGGATCAGTGACTGCATGTAATTATTTTGAAAACAACATCAGCATCAGTAGAAACAAAAATATACATACAAAAAAAAACCTCCATAATTTACCAAAGTCTAACTATGTGAAAGTAACATACACATTTGTTTGTTCATGTACTTCCCCTTTCATGTATAAATATATATTTGGAAAATTCTTAAAAAGTATAAGAAACTATGTTTGATAAAAGAAAAATAAATTCAATTAATAACAAATGTTTTCTGATGTTAAAGGAGGTCTCTAGGCTAGAAGGAGAGAGAGGTTTCTGCTAGTTCCACAGCCTGTGCTAGTTCTACTGGCCCATACACATTCACACAAACACTCCTGTCATAATTGATGTCCCCTGAGAACTCATATTGGGAAGAAAACACAGTGTGAAAAAGTACAGAAACAAGTAGTTTCCAAAGCCTTGAAAAAAATAAAATTAAGTAGGGAAATCAAATAAATTTAATTGAAGGATGAGAAAATGAATGAACACTTGCAACTTCATTTTTATATCAAAACTACTGTCATATATATGCACATGCATACACATACAAATATATATACAAGGTTGGGAAAATGATTTATAGTTATAAGTATATGAAACACAGTTTATGCTTTTATTACTTATTAATTATTGTATTATTTTCCCTGTGAACAATTGTAAGTCTACATTTGCCTCACTCTTTATACTTTTGTATATTTGTATATATATATATATACATATACATATACATATACATATACATATACATATATATATATACACATTTTACAGCACATTTACTTTTATTTCTGATTTTATTTTTGTTTTGACAATTAAAATAATATAAATATATATATTGTGGGATTAATAAAAATGCATCCAGATAGAAATTCTCACAGAAACATACTAAAATTCAGAATTTTAAAACAGATTCACATAATATTAACATTAAGAAATTATGTGAGTCAAGAGGTCAAATCGTTGAATGAGAAGTTATCTCTTGAACTATTAAAATAGTGTATGAATATAATCTATAATAATAAAAGCATAATATGCTAATTAGACTGGATGTCCTTCTGGATGTCCTTCCATCCTTCCAGAGGAAGCCAGGGCTGCTAGGGGAGCCCAGGTCCTGGCTGCCAGAGGGAAGCTGGTGCCAGCAGCTGGGGGAAGGAAGGCCTACTCTTGCATAAATTTCATGCATCGGGCCTCTAGTTGCATAATATCTGCTAATCACTGCTGCTTTTCTATTTGATATCAGCTTAATGTTTTGGGGGACACAAAGTTACTTTTATAGTTTGTTAGAATTTTTCTCTGCTTAATTTGGCAATGTTTGAGAAGTGTTCCAAACATGAGTATTAAGTAGTGATAGCTACCTCCAAAATATCTATATAAAATTAAAATGTATTTTATGTTGTCATTATATAGAAACTATAGGCCTGATGCACGAAATTCATGCAAGAGTAGGCCTTCCTTCCCCCGGCTGCGTACCCCGGCTTCCCTCTGGCAACTGGGACCGGGGTTTCCCTCACAGAGGGAGGCCTGCCTACTGGAAGGATGTCCGTTCTAATTAGCATATTATGCTTTTATTTATTATAGATTATAATAAGATCTTATTTACTCCTCCCAATAGGCCAAAGTGATCATTATTAGTAGTATCCTATTGGAAAGGGTCATTGAGAGGTCACTGCCTATAGACCTTTGAGCTGGATAGGGGCATTTGGAGGCTCCTCATGCCCTCCCCTGTCCTTGGAATGTGTACTCTGCTCATTATTCCCATAGTGGAAGCTATTCCAAGGATGTAGCCTTGAAAGAATAAGATGTTGTTGGGACCATTTGGACAACATATGTGACTGAACCCCATTAAGGCTGCTATATAAACTTTAAGATTCTGGTTTGGGGTGCAAAGATCTACTAGTCTTGTGGCAACCAAGACTTGTAGGTAATTTGTCTGGCTTATTATCCCTGGCACCTACCAATCTGGAGTGGTCTGCTTTTGTCTTCAGCCTCTCCTTGCCCTCAGATGCTGGGGTCAGTTTCAGATTTCACCCAAAAAGCTCCCAAGGTTTCGAACCAACATATTTCCATTTTACAGAGGAGGTAACTGATGCACAGAGAGGCTCAGCAATTTTCCCAGGATGACAAGGCAACAAAGTGTTAGAGCTGATTTGAAGCCATTTTACCTGATTTCAAAACACCCATTCTTTGCCACTCTAACATACCTTTTTTCTATTCTAAAAACTATAGTTAACATTAAAGATAGCAGTTAATACAACCTTAACTAAAAATTACCAGTTCTAGACTATTTTTACCCTTTTCAATTATTTTTAAGTAACACAAACTCAGTGTTCAACATAAATTAATTAAATATGGGTAGAAGTTAAATTGAGCCTGTCTTCTTTTTAATGGGCCTCTCTTTTTCTCCAGCATTTCATGCATTGCAACGTTGATTTGACAATTGTTATGCCAGAAAGTCAATAGTACTAATTTTCACACTTCATTAATAAATAAATGGAGGCCTCAGAAGTTATGGGATGGATCCATAGATCCCCTGGGAATGGAGAGGGAGTTCTAATAAAGCCACTTCAACCAAACAATGCCAAGCTGTAGGCAAGAGTTTAGAGATCAAAACATGCTCAAGGTAATAATCCCAGACTTAAAATTTAAAAGTGGGACTCTAGGTCAGAGCTTTAAGAAGATTTCAAGTCTGAAGAAACAACAAGAAAAAGAGCAGATTTGGGGACCCACGCAAAAGTGGATCAGACACTGTGGTCTTGCATCTGAATAGAAAACAAGAGTCAGAGTCTTCCATGGTTTGGAACCGAGAAGATAAGAAAGCCTTTCTTGCCAGGCTTTTTAACAACTGGCAGCCTAAGACATGGAAGCACAAAAATGTCAGGAGCTCAAATGCTATACATTGAATATGCACAGCAATTTTTCTATATGCTTGAAAATTTTCCTAATATAATGGTGAGAATATTAAAGAGGGATTTATTAGGGAACTATTAGGACACTGACCAGCGTTGGAGTTTTGGTCCTGGGTGTTGTTGCTTTATGTAATTCCTCGCAAAAGGATAAAAGCAAGTTCCTTCTATAGATGAAGTAATGAAATAATCAAAGTAGCCAATATGTATTGAGCACTTACCTTGAGCTCTGCATACCTTATCTTATTGAATATTCACAACTAAGCTATAAGGTAGGTAACTTATTATCTCCATTTCAGAGAATGGAGGCAGAGTGAGGCTTAGAAATGTGCCAAAGTCATCACATAGCCAGCAAGGGACAGAGCCAGCATTCAAACCCAGGGCTTATTTGAATATAGCTCCTATTCTGCACATTCTTTTTTATTACTATTGTTGATTTCAGAGAGGAGGGAGAGAGAGAGAGAGAGAGAGAGAGAGAGAGAGAGAGAGAGAGATCAGTGATGAGAATCATT
>NW_005871048.1:56656056-56671991 GCF_000147115.1 Myotis lucifugus | reverse complement strand
AAATTTCGTGCATCGGGCCTCTAGTTGCATAATATCTGCTAATCACTGCTGCTTTTCTATTTGATATCAGCTTAATGTTTTGGGGGACACAAAGTTACTTTTATAGTTTGTTAGAATTTTTCTCTGCTTAATTTGGCAATGTTTGAGAAGTGTTCCAAACATGAGTATTAAGTAGTGATAGCTACCTCCAAAATATCTATATAAAATTAAAATGTATTTTATGTTGTCATTATATAGAAACTATAGGCCTGATGCACGAAATTCATGCAAGAGTAGGCCTTCCTTCCCCTGGCTGCGTACACCGGCTTCCCTCTGGCAACTGGGACCGGGGTTTCCCTCACAGAGGGAGGCCTGCCTACTTACTGTAGCCCGCATGTCAGTTGCAGCCATGGTGGCTTTCCTCTGCCCTTGCAGCCACAGCGGCTTGCCTTGGCCCTCACAGCCCCAGCTTTGTCCAGAAGGTCATCTGGAAGGTCGTCCAGTCTAATTAGCAATGTTTTGATTTTTTGCACAATCTAATGTAAAATACTTACATATCATACATATCATACCTATAATGACAAAGCACATTTAAAATATTATCTCCTACATGATATAAATCATGCACCTTGTTTGGTCAAAATTATGTTAACTTTCCTAAAAGAACTGAAAAAGATTCTATATTTAATTACTTCAAAGCGAGTAAAACTAGATAACTCTATGTAACTGGATTAAAAGTTGTGAAGTAGTATATTCATATTTGCAAAAAAAGGAGCATTATGCTAAGTGAAATAAGCCAGTCAGAGAAAGATAAATATCACATGATCTCACTCATTTATAGAATATAAAGAACAACATAATCTGATGAACAAAAACAGTCCAGAGACAGAGAAGCATCGATCAGACTGTCAAACTTCAAAGGGAAAGTAGGGGAGGGTGGAGGTAAAGGAGAGAGACCCTATGTGCAACCAAAGGGCTTGTATGTACGCACATAAGCCTAACCAATGGACACTGACAACAGGAGGGTGAGGGCATGAGTGGGGGGGTTGGGGGGTAATGGGGGGATAAGGACACATATGTAATATCTTAATCAATAAAGAAATTTTAAAAATCAAGATATTATTTAATTTTGTTCTCTTTTGTATCTTCACTAACTGATAAAACAGATTTCCCTTTTTTGCATAATGACACAGCTGTATTTCTCAAATTTAGTGATATTTTTTTAAGGCATAATAGTAATTTTGTATTATTTCTTTGGGGATTAATTTCCTTATAAAGCACAAAATATAAATTAATACAGAGCATAAGTCCTTCAAAATAAAACACTTTTCCTATAAAGCAATGAAAAAAGTAATTGGAGGCTGAACAGCTTTAGACATTTATATAAATGAATGCGTGTCAGCTATGAACTTTTGCACATCTTAACATTAAGTAAAAGTTACATTCAGCTATGAAAAAGTGCAGGTTGTTTTTTTGGCCTTCTAGAAAATGCTATTTCATCTTTAAAATCTCTTTCACTTCCAGTTTAAAAGATAATTCATTCATAGCTTTTAATAGATTAAGAAAATTATCTCACAAAATTTCTGATACATGAAGTTATTTGCTCTATTTTTACAGAATATGTTTGTTATTAATTTTCTTCCCTAAATTGTATATTCAAAGTGTAGTATAATCCATTATAGTCTGCAATCTTAAATTGACTGATTCTCTAAGAATGTTTAGAGCCACTTAGACTTCCTCATCACTGGGTGGCAGTTTTTATAATCTTATTTTAAAAAGAATTTTCCATTTTCTCAAAATTGCCAACTTTATTGACTATAAATTGTTTACATAGTCTCATTAAATACATAAGGTTGTCTCATTATTAATTATTGTTATTGTACTTTTTATAATTTCATTAATTTATTTCAATATTTAATAGAAAAATATCAACAATAATATTTTCTGAAATAACTATTATCTTTGTTTCAATTTTATTCTATTTCTAGTTCATTAACTTATGTCATTTTTATTATTTTCTCCAGTTTGCATTTTTACATTTGAAATATTTTTTCCAAGCCTTTTGAAATGGGATATTTATTCAATGGTTTTCTACCCTGTTTCTGTATAAATGAATACTCTTAAGGTTATAAATTATCTTCTGAGCGAAGAATAACTGCATCCCACAAGCTTCATATGTTGTTTCTTCATCATCCTTCTTTACATTTCTTTTAATATTCCTTATAAATCATAGTTTACTTAGATGTGTTTTGTTCCAAATGAGTGAAATTTTCAATTTATTTTTCTTTGATAGTTATTCCTAGCTTAATTTCACTGTGGACAAAGAACACTTCTTAATGATTTATGACACAGCATATAGTCAATAACTGTATCATATGCCTTTGAACAATGTAAATTATTATTGCTTGGTACATATTACATCAAAATTACTGACCCCACTTCAGACTCACTATAGTCTCTTCTCTACAGAGCATTATGGGAAAGGGCTCACTGAAGCATAATAATCTAATTTTAAAAATATGGCCCAGCCAGCTTGGCTCAGTGGTTGAGCATTGACTTATGAACCAGGAGGTCATGGTTTGATTCTCAGTCAGGGCACATGCCTGGGTTGCGGGCTTGATACCCATTGTGGGCGATGCAGGAGGCAGCCTATTGATGATTCTGTCTCATCATTGATCTTTCTAGCTCTCTCTCCCTCTCCGATCTCAATAAAAATACATTTTTATAAATTTTTTTTTGTTCATTAGATTCCACATGTGAATTAAATCATTTGGTACTTGTCTTTCTCTGACTGGCTTATTTCACTTAGAACAATGCTGTCCAGGACCATTCATGCTGTCACAAATGGTAAGATTTCCTTCTTTTATATGGCTGAGTAGTATTTCATTGTGTAAATGTACCAAAGCTTTTTTATCCACTCATTTCCTGATGAGCACTAAGGCTGCTTCCAGATCTGGCTAGAGCAGGCTGACAGCTGTCAGTGGTGAGCATGGTGGGGAGGGGGGCTGAGTAGAGGGGGTGGAGTGATTGAGCTAAAAAGGAAAATAAAAGAAAAAAACGCATGAACACAGACAAGAGTGAGGTGATTGCCAGCGGCTGGGGCAGGGAAGGGGAGGGAGGAAGTGGAGGAGGGCATCGGGGGATAAATAGGGATGGACAGAGACTTGTCTTGGGGTGGGAAACACAAGACAGTGTACATATGATGTGTTGTAGATTTGTACACCTGAAACCTGTATAACTTTATTAGCCAGTGTCACCCAAATAAATTTAATAAAAAGGAAAAAAATAATAATAATATGTTTTTAAATAGACTACTGAATGAACTTCATAGGTTGAGAACCCCTATGTAACCATGTCTCAGATCAAGAAATACAGGGTGTCCCCCCAAAAGTATACACACTTTAATAGCTGATACCTCACTTAATTTTAGCTCCTTTTCAGGTTTAACAGATTTGAAATAATGGGTGAAGCCAGACTATGCTTTGAACAAAGAAAATTTATCCTAAAGTGCCACTGGACTTTTTTTTTATGGGGACACATAAAATATAAAGTTTATGGTACAAAACTGGCAATAGTAGACAAATTGAAGGCACACAAGTACCGAACAAAATTACATATATATTTTATTTCAGAAAGGAGGGGAGAGGTAGAGAGAGATAGAAACATCAATTATGAGAGAGAATCACTTATCGTCTGCTTCCTGCATGACCCCTCCTGGGGACCAAGCCTGCAACCCTATTCGGCAATCTAACTGTGACCTCCTGGTTCATAGGTCGATGCTCAACCATTTAGCCACACCAGCTGTTCCAAAATGATTTTTTTCTGGCTTTATAATATTCCTTTTTAAATTTAAATTCTTTATTGTCGAAAGTATTACATATGTCTCCTTTTTCCCCCATTGACTTCTCCCCACCCACTCCCTTCCCCCAGCACATGCCCTCACCCCCCTACTGTCTGTGTCCATTGGTTATGATTATATGCATGCATATAAGTCCTTTGGTTGATCTCTTAGCCCTCCCACATACCCTCCTCTGCCTTCCCTCTGAGGTTTGATGCTGTTAGATGTGTCTATGTCTCTGTATTTATTTTTGTTCATCAGTTTACGTTGTTCATTATATTCCACAAATGAGTGAGATCATGTAATTTTTCTTTCTCCAACTGGCTGATTTCACATAGCATAATGCTTTCCAGGTTCATTCATGCTGTTGCAAATGGTAAGAGTTCTTTCTTTTTTATAACAGCGTAGTATTCCATTCATTTTGTACTGGTACATCTACACAATGGAATACTACAAAGTGATTCTTGATGTTCACTATTCCATTGCTTTGTATTATCACCAGTGCCTGGAACAGAATGGTCATTAGTTTGAAAACCGGTTTTGACAAAAACAAATTATTCATTTCTGTAGATTCTTTTAAAATTTGAAAGTGAACTTTATGTTAATAAGCGCTGACTTTATAATCATTCAAATTGTGTATACATTTTTTGGGAAGACCCTGTAGAATATTGCCCACTTCAGAAGCCACCATAGTTTTACATCCAAGTAACTAACACTTTCTACTCCATGATGGTAAATGCCATCTTGTCTTCTAACATCATGTATTTGTTTTGTGTCATTTAAAGGATAAATGGTGATGGAAGGAGACTTGACTTGGATTGGTGAACACACAGTATAGAGTACAGATGATCTGTTGCAGAATTGTACACCTGAGTTCTGGCTAATGTGACTTAGTTGGTTGGGCATCATCCTGTGCACCACAATGTTGCTGGTTAGATTCCTGATCAGGGCACATGCCTGGGTTGCTGGTTTGATCCCAGGTAGGGGGTGTACCAATAGATGTTACCCTCTCACATCAATGTTTCTCTTTCCCTCTCCCTCTCCCCTTTTCTCTAAAAATCAAATTAAAAAGAAAAAAAAGATTTGTGCCCATAAAACCTGAATAATTTTGTTAATCAGTGCCACCAAATACATTCATTAAAAATTTAATTAAAGTAATATAAAATAAATTAGTAAAATTATACTTTAGTTTGCTTCTTTTCTTATCATCTTGAGAGTCATCCTGCTGTGTTTTGTTCATTATCCATCGTGACAGGCAGTGAACATTTGAACTGTTTCTAGCCATCTGTCATTATAAATAATGCTGCTCTCAACATTCTTGTGACTGCTCATACTCATAAACATTCTCATATACCTATATCAATCATGAGTGCATGTATTATTAAATGTACTAAAAATGGCAAATGGTTTTCCAAAGTTTTTCTACTGATTTAAAATCCCACAAGCAACATTTGAGAGGTCCAGTTGCCTCACATTTAATACTTGTTATTTTCAGGCTTTTAAATTTTATTCATTCAATGGTGTGTAGTGATAGCTCATGTTTTTTAATTTTTATTATGAAATTATTAATTTCTCTTGGTTTATTTTAATTTTCATTAAAGCAATTGATAATAAAATGAAGCACTTTTTCAAATGTTTATCGGTCATTTATCGGATACACTGTTTAATGAATTACTTGCAAAAGACTTCTTACCCATTTTTCTATTTTAGTGTCTTTTTTTCCAATTGATTTATAAATGTTTTTCATGTTTTCTGAAAAAAAGATTTTCTTTCATTTTTACTCTCAAAATGATGATTTTATAGCAAAAGTTAATTTTAAAATAGTTGAATGTATCATTTCTTTATGCTGAGTAATGTTTGATTTCCAGTAAAAAAAAAAAGAAAATTATTTTCTACCCACATTTATAAATTTGCTATTCCTAAAATAATGCTTATAACATAATCTTTGCTAAAAAGTATGCAGAAGGGTTAATGTTGGCAACTCTGCTTCCGCTGCACATAGGGTGCAGCTGTGTTGCCTCTGCTTCAGGCTTCAGCTCAGTTGGGATGTTCTTACAAGTGCCTCTCATCCTCCTTGGACTAGAGTGCTTGCTGGTGAGTGTTCTCTAAGCAAGAACAGAGTAGACGGTGAAACACTCAAAGCCTCCTAAGTTCTCAGCTTGAAAATGGTACCCTGTCACTTCTGGCTCATGCTAATTAACAAAGCAAGTGGAAATTTCAAGCTGTCAAATCCAAAATCAAGAGGGGACAAGAGGTGAAAGTATTTCATCTCTTTAAGAGGAGAAATGACAAAACCGTATGCCAAAACTTGGGTCAATAATAAAAGCTATTTTATCAAATTAGTGAAAATATTCTCATATGCCATCTAATATAATAACTTTTAATGTTCTCTTTTAGATACAAATTCTATCTAAATCTGATATCTGGGAGTGACCAAGGTATGCATCAAGTTTTGTTTATTTACATTTTTATATAGATATTTCAATTTAATAATTGTGATTTCTCGGGTCTCTGTTCTGTTCCATTGATCTATATGCCTGTTCTTGTGCCAGTACCAGGCTGTTTTGGCTACAGTGGCTTTGTAGTATGACTTGATAATTGGTATTGTGATCCCTCAGACTTTGTTCTTCTTTCTCAAAATTCCTGCGGCTATTCAGGGTCTTTGTTGGTTTCATATACATTTTTGGAGTATTTGTTCTAGATCTGTGAAATATGAATTGGTATTTTAATAGGGATTGCCTTGAATCTATAGGTTGCTTTGGGTAGTATGGAAATTTTAATGATGTTGATTCTACCAATCCATGAACATGGTATATTCTTCCACTTGTTTGTATCTTCCTCTATGTCTTTTTTCAACATCCTGTAGTTTTCTGAGTACAAGTCATTTACCTCCTTGGTTAAGTTTATTCATAAGCATCTTAATTTTTGTTGTTGCAATGGTAAATGGGATTGTTCGTTCAGTTTCTCTTTCTGAGAATTCATTATTGGTTTATAAAAATGCCATCAATTTATGGGTTATAATTTTGTATCCTGCTACATTGCTGAATCCATTTATTAAATCTAGTTTTTTGGTAGAGTCTCCGGATTTTTCATGTACAGTATTATGTCATCTGCAGATAATGAGAATTTTATTTTCTCCTTTCCAATCCGCTTTTCACCACTCTTATTCAACGTAATACTGGGAGCCCTAGTCACAGCGATCAGACAAGAAGAAAACATAAAAGGCATTCAAATTGAAATGCAATTTTTAAATAAATATTGGTCTATTTTTGGTCTCTTTATAATACATGTTGGGTTCTATATGTATACTTGTGACAAACCCACATTGTTTTATTGTAGATTTAACTATATCTATTAGAGTAAATTTTCCTTTTTTTTTTTTTACTTTTTAAGAAGATTTTGATGAACTCCAAGTAAATTGTACTAGTAGAATTATACATTCAAAGTCAACCAAAATAAAATGTGATGGTGTTTTGATTGGTACTACATTCATCAATACACAAGATTGAGTACAATTTAAATCTTCCAATTTATGTAAGTTTAAAACTTTAAGCAACCATCTACTGATTTAAGTATTCATTAATGTCTTACAATAATGCTTTATAAATGCATTATAATTTTCTGTATAGCGTTTGGAAAATATTTTGTTAGAATTTTTTTTTTTAGTTTTTATTCATTTATTTATTTTTTAATTTCTTTATTGGTTAAAGTATTACAAATGTGTCCTCATTAGAATTTTTCCCTAGGCATTTAATAGTTTTCTTTCAGTTGCATTACATAATTTTAGAAAGTCATGTTTGTACTACTGACACATAGAAGCACATTGGATATAAGCCATAGCTTTGCAAATAGCAGTTTTTAGATCCACCTCATGTAAATAACAATTATTTAAAGACAATATTCTCCATATTGCATATATTTACTATATATACTACTTATGTATAAATCTATTTACTATATATACTACTTTCTAACTCCCCTATTATATAATCTGCATCAGAAAGGACTTATTCATCTTTTTTCATCTCTGATATCCTAACACCTAGAAAATTCTTGATATATAGTTATCTATAAATGCTTGTTAAGTGTTAAAAGTTTTTAAACAACTTACTACTTTTTATTCTTTTATAACACATTTGTACTATTATTTCACATTCTCCAGTATTAGCCTCCATTTCCCACTGAGCCCTGAGTCTTGGCACCATCACCTATTTAAAATCAAAATGTTTGCTCCATATTATTACACATACCAAGACTTATCCTAGTGCTTCCTTTATATGCAGAGCATATGCCTCTAGAACATCTGCTGTAATTTCAAACTTCAATCTCTAAATAAACATTGTCAATGCATTCTGAGGGGTGACAGCGTTGTCTTCAACTCCTCAACTCTATAATGCAATTTTGGTGAAATGTTTTTCTTGTCAAAATGGTAGCTTACCATGGCTTATGTAACCTGCTGTTTTTACTTTTTTAATAGTTTCATGAATAAATAATTGCAGCAATGTACAAGCTTAAAATATATGCATGGCAAAATGAAAATCATTTCTCCTATAACATGAATCATATTCATAAGACTGCTGCTTTAATCATATTATTTTATAGAAGGTAGGCAGTAAATGATAGGAGATAGTCTCATTGTCAGTAAGTGTTTTATTCATTCTGAAATAGCTGTCACAAGTTTCAGTACAACAATGAATATGCTAATTATGAGCATATACCACGAACGTGTGACATGATGCTAATGTCTCAGCTTCCCCATTTTCTGTGTGAGTCAAAGAACAGAATGTTTTGCCCTGGCGGGGTAGCTCAGTTGGTTAGGCAAGCATGTCAAACTTGCAGCCTGTGGGCCGTATGCCTTGTTTATTTGGCCTTTGAGTTTGACATGCTTGGGTTAGAGCATCGTCCCCATATGCCACGGTTGCTGGTTTGATCCTTGGTCGGGGCACATACAAGGATAAAGAAGAACAGAATGTTTGGGGTCAGTAAGTTTACAAGGATAGAACACGGTGTTGATAATTCACAGAACAGTTTATTGTAGCCACTTAAAGATCATTGAGGTTCTCTGATACAGTTAGACCAAAAAAAATCTATCCAAAATAATACATAAGCATTTTTTTCACTTTAATAATATATAACCTCAATAATTGAAACTTATAAGAACACACAAACACACACACAAACACACACCACTTTATACAATGGGGAATAATTACCAGGTTCTAAGAAAGAGACGTACAAACTTTTCCCTTCTATTATTTCCTAAGTAATGTTTTCTCCTGTATAATGTATAAATTACTTTTGGACTTTACCCTAAATGTTCCATAATACCTTCCTATATAAAATGAAATAATTATATTCTAAAGCATTTCTTTAACAGACAGTCACTTGTTATTTTCATTATAATCCTTCAATATAAGGAACATTGTTCCCTTTACTATATATGAAAACATAAATTTAGAAATTTACTTTCTGAAAATTATTCTATTAGGAAACTGTTACTCCATTTCATTAATTTATCAATTTATATTTTTATTTGTTGAGATAACCCAAACATGAAATGAGATATGTTCACTGAATTTAGCAATATGAAAGTCAGTGGTGACTTCATGAATAAAAGTTTAGGTTCAGGTATATGACATGTCAACAAGAGTTGTGAAAGAGAAATCATAGGCTTTAGAGGAAAAAAGTAGCTAGTAGCAGGGTAGAGGAGTTTTTGAGGCAAAAACAGATATTTTGTTATTGCTCTTGTATGTGTGTGTGTTTGTGTTTTGTTTTGTTCTTTATTTTAATTGGAAAGACAAAAAAATTTCAATATGTAGATGTAGTGGAACTTTAAAAGCAAGAAGTTAAAAATAGATATACATGGATTCATAATGTATGCTCATTCTACTGAAAGTATTAGTCTCCCATTTAATCAGTGCCCTGAAAAAAAAACCACGGAAAAAAAATGTTCATTCTTGGTTCTAATTTCATACAATTGTTACCATAATAGAATTTTTTCAAAATAGGAAATACTAGTTTTAGTGTGAGCAGGAATAATTCATTTTAACCTTTATATTTTGTAACAAATTATAACCCTGCTTTTATGTATATGAAAGGAAATGTGGTGGAAATATGGAGTTAAATAATGTTAACTTTATTATTGATGGATGAATGACCACCATCAGTCTAACTGTTGAAACTCTGATAAAGAATAAAAAGTCCTAAAGAAGAAATATTTGGTGTGTCGTAGTGAAGGCATCAGAGGAAAATGGTATAAGAAGCAAAAAAAAAAAAAAAAAATTCTGAACACCAACAAAATAAGACATTCCATAGCTCTGAAGGTAAATAACTAATTATCAACTCACAGAAGTAAAATGGGGATGTAATTCTTAAAATCTAATTATTGTCTTATATTTCGTTACATAATTTAATGGGACTAAATCTTTGATTGAGTATACTATTTCCATAGCTACTCTAAATGATGAAGCTCTTTAGCTCTCCTCCACCTTAAATGAACTTTATTACTTTATTAACTTATTTGGCAAATGTACTAGGACTCTTAACGCATGTCAAGAACTCTTCAAAGTACTCTAGATACATAGATGGCCCATTTTGTGAGGGGACTCAATAGGTAGGGGAGGGACATACATATAAACTGCTCAGATGCAATAAAATTTGCTAAGTGTAATTGCAGATAATACAAAATGTGCGATGAGAAAAGACAAGACTGAGCAATTATATACCTAGGTATTTGGGGGAAGGTAATATCTAGATATCTCCTGAGGAATCAGTAGGAAAATCTTCCCAGCCATTAAAAATGAGGAAGATAGATTTTCTAGGGAGAAGAGGTAGTTCATTCAATAGAACATTAGTTGGGCAAGGAATACCAGTATGGTAAGTTAACTGCTGTTTTGCAATTTTAAAGTTCTCATCACAAGAATTGTATGCAACATAATGAGCTGTGACATGCTAAAGTGTGAATAATATGCTCAGAGACTCACCTGTCTGGGCTCTGAGTACATCATTCTCATTTCTAATTTGTGGGTATCTTCCTTTAGGTATCAATACTGTCATTAGTGTGTCCTTCGGAGGATATCTTAACTAAAATATTATAGCTGACTTAATAAAGAGACCACAAAGCCTTCATATATCATTCTCAGGAGTCTATTGGTTAAGAGAAATGTATCAATTGAGCACAAACAATAAATCTAGACTGCTTTCACATTTGAAATGGATAACTTTACAATGTCATTCATTCAGTAATTCATATTTATTCCTTTTTGTATTTTGTTACTTTTTCAGTACTTTTTTTTTAACATACCATCTTCCCATCATATTATGCTGAGTCTGTGGATAAAGAAATTAATAAACAGACTTAGTCCTTACCTTACAAAATTTATATTTGAGAGATGGTTGTGGGTGGGTGTGTATTAAATCAACCTTGACAAAATTACTTATTCAGTTAAAAAATTTTGTGGAGTGTTACAAAGGAGATGTACTTGTTGTTTTAGGAAAGTGGAAGTGGAAGTAAGCTTTCTAAACAGAGAACATTTCCCAGAGGAAGATAACATAAACACTGATACTATCTAAAAAGAATATGATTGCCCTAGTCGATTTGGCTCAGTGGATAGAGCATTGGCCTGTGGACTGAAGGATCCTGGGTTGGATTCTGGTCAAGGGAAAATACCTCGGTAGCAGGCTCCTCCCTGGAGGGCCCCTGGTCAGAACACATGCAGGAGGCAACCAATGGATGTGTTTCTCTCTGTCTTTCCCTCTCTCTTCATTCTCTCAAAAAATCAATGGAAAAATATTCTCTGGTGGGAATTAAAAAAAGAAAAAAAAGAATATGTTTCCTCCTACAGCTACTGTTATTAATGGTTCATTCAAAGTAATTATAGGAGCATTTAATCTTCCATATGCATGGTTGCTATTCAGTTTGACTGCATTTAGTCATCAATTTTAACATTTTAAGAAATCACTGTTGTCTTAGTAGTAGATTCACTACCACTCTCTCCTCTTGCCTGACATCTAGTGGAAGAGATAATCAGTGGGAAAATCACCAGGGGAGAAATAAGTGAGGAGGCCAAATTACCAAAGGAATAGCAAAGGAACTACCTGTCATTATATTTTATATAATGAGTAAGACTGTACAACTTTTATTAGTGTAGCACCCTTACTGTGCTTTAACTCTATGTTCTATAGTACTTTTAATATATTTTCCTACAAAATTCCCTAGTAACCTGCTAACAGTATTCTTCACTGAATGTTGCGTCACTGGCAGAAAAGTAGCTTTCTCCTCTTTATGGCTTTTTTTCTCTTGCTAATTCTGAAATACCACATGAATATATAATAATTGCACATGATCTCAAAACAGCTTATTCAAGCTTTTCCTAGAATATGGGGGTACTATTTAATGGTGTTTATTTTTTCTGCCATATCTAATTTTCAGACTCATATAAATGAGGATAAATCAAAATATGAATTCCAATATAGAGAAATTGAATTAAATAGCATGCAAAATGCATGCCTTTTACAAATAAAATTAGCCAATGTGTTACTATAGATAAAGCATAGAAGTAAATGTGAATAGCCTTAAATAACACATTAAAAGATACTCAGTGGAGGTAAGATTTTATTCTATGAAAGTAGTTGTTGACATTCCTAGTTTAATTACCAGTGAATCTTTTCTGATAATACAGAAAACATATTTACTATCTGCTCTGATATTTTATATCCATCAATTTGTGTGTATGCATATATGTACAAATATGTCTGTGTACCTTTTAGATGGTTTTCAAGTTTCTTTTTGTAAATAATTCCATAGGATGTTTTTATACCTACAATTAATGAGGAAAAAAACCTAAATTTTCAAAATAAACCTTTAGATATGAATATATTCTTCTTCCATAGGCAGGCTCACACTGGTTACTAAAATAGAAAATATAGATGTATTGATATTTCCCTTTGGGCCATTTGAAAGCACCTTTTTTTTCATCTTTAATCTCCCTATATTCACTTTCTGTATTTCACTTTGCCATTTGTCTGAAGTTATTTTTTTCATTTTTTTCAATCTTCAAAATATACTTTATTCAGTTATTTTACAATGGAACTTAGCTATAGGTTGTATTGGTTTCTTTGCTTGCTGCTGGTGTTGTGTGTGTGTGTGTGTGTGTGTGTGTGTGTGTGTGTGTGTGTTCTCCTCTTTCCCCTTTACCTCTTTCTTCATCTTTTTCTGGTACATCTTTTTTTTTTCTTTATTGCTTAAAGTATTACAAAGGGTATTACATATGTGTCCTTTTTTCCCCCCCGCCCTTGACAATCCCCTGGCCTCCCCTACCCCCCAGTGTCTTATGTCCATTGGTTATGCTTATATGCATGCACACAAGTCCTTCGGTTGATCTCTTACCCCCCTCCCTTCTGCCCCCCAACCCTCTCTGGCCTTCCCGCTGCAGTTTGACAATCAGTATGAGGCAGCTCTGCCTCTGTATCTATTATTGTTCATAAGTTTATAATGGTCTTTATTATCCATGAATGAGTGAGATCATGTGGTATTTTTCCTTCATTGACTGGCTTATTTCACTTAGCATAATGCTCTCCAGTTCCATCCATGCCGTTGCAAATGGTAAGAGTTCCTTCTTTTTTACAGCAGCATAGTATTCCATCATGTAGATGTACCACTGTTTTTTAATCCACTCATCTGCTGATGGGCACTTAGGCTGTTTCCAGATCTTAGCTATGGTGAATTGTGTTGCTATGAACATATGGGTGCACATATCCTTTCTGATTGGTGTTTCTGGTTTCTTGGGATATATTCCTAGAAGTGGGATCACGGGGTCAAATGGGAGTTCCATTTTTAGTGTTTTGAGGAAACTCCATACTGTCTTCCATAGTGGCTGCACCAGTCGGCATTCCCACCAGCAGTGTACGAGTGTTCCTTTTTCTCCACATCCTCTCCAGCACTTGTCGTTTGTTGATTTGTTGATGATAGCCAGCCTTACAGGTGTGAGATGGTACCTCATTGTTGTTTTGATTTGCATCTCTCGGATGATGAGTGACTTTGAGCATGTTTTCATATGTCTCTTGGCTTTCTGAATGTCCTCTTTTGAAAGGTGTCTATTTAGATCCTTTGCCCATTTTTTGATTTGATTGTTTACCTTCTTTTTGTTAAGTTGTATGAGTTCCCTATAAATTTTGTAGATTAGGCCCTTATCAGATATGCAGACGATATGATATTATACATACAATAACCTTAGAGACTCCATCAAAAAACTACTAGACTTAATACATGAATTTGGCATTGTAGCAGGATACAAAATTAACCCCAAGAAATCTGAGGCATTTCTATACACCAATAGTGAACTTTCAGAAAGAGAGATTATAAAAACAATCCCATTTACCATCGCACCAAAAAAAATTAATATACCTAGGAATAAACTTAACTAAAGAGGTAAAAGACCTCTACTCAGAAAACTATAGGACGTTGAAAAAAAAGATAGAGGAAGACATAAACAGATGGAAGAACATACCGTGTTCATGGATTGGTAGAATCAACATCATTAAAATGTCCATACTACCCAAAGCAATCTATAAATTCAACGCACTTCCCATTAAAATACCAATGGCATACTTCACAGATCTAAAACGAACTCTCCAAAAATTCATCTGGAATAAAAAAAGACCCCGAATAGCTGCAGCAATCCTGAGAAAGAACAAAGTAGGTAGGATCTCAATACCAGATATCAAGCTGTATTACAAAGCCACTGTTCTCAAAACTGCCTGGTAGTGGCACAAGAACAGACATATAGATCAATGGAATAGAATAGAGAGCCCAGAAATCGGCCCGAACCAATATGCTCAATTAATATTTGACAAAGGAGGCAAGAACATACAATGGAGCCAAGATAGTCTCTTCAATAAATGGTGTTGGGAAAATTGGACAGATACATGCAAGAAAATGAAACTAGACCACCAAATTACACCATACACAAGAATAAACTCAAAATGGATAAAGGACTTAAATGTACGACGGGAAACCATAAAAATTCTAGAAGAATCCAAAGGCAGCAAAATCTCAGACATATGCCGAAGCAACTTCTTCACTGATACAGCTCCTAGGGCAGTTGAAACTAAAGAGAAAATGAACAAATGGGACTACATCAAAATAAAAAGCTTCTGCACAGCAAAAGAAACCATCAACAAAACAACAAGAAAGCCCACTGCATGGGAAAACATATTTGCCAACGTCATATCTGAAGTTATTGTTTGTCATTGTTCTTTTGTTTTTTTGAAGAAGGAAGTCAGAAATATTCTCTATGGCAGTGTGTAATAATCAGAAGAAAATTATAAGTCAAAATTAAGTTTAAAAACAGGTCAAGTAGGTTATACTGGATTAAGAGACCTATATATGAAGTTTTCTTTAACTTGAAAAGAATGTGTTTTTAAAAACTGATGAGACATTCACAAGAAAAAAACATGAAGCTAATGAAACAGACATTATAAAAAAGAGAAATAAAAAAAATTAAGAGACTTGGAGAGTACCAAAAACAAATTTAACAGAAACAAATTCAACTGAATGCCAATTATAACAGTAGACTATATCTTTAGGCTAAACAAGAAAATCTATTATGAAAAATAATATGAAATCCCATATATATTTGAGATTGTAGCTAGCTCATATATGAACCACAATTTAATTATCCTAATAGGGGATAATAAGTCCTAATTGTCATCAACACAGAAGTAACTAGCAAATAATAGAAAAAATGCCTGTGAATATATATATTACTTAGGGGGAAAAGAAAATGACTGAGCCTCTGAAAAATAAATTTAGTTTTAAAAATACCTTAATTGCCCAGCTGGTGTGGTTGAGCGTCAACCTATGAACGAAAAGGTCACAGTTCATTCCCAGTCAGGGCACATGTCCTGGTTGTGGGCTCCAACCCCAGTTTGGGGTATGCAGAAGGCAGCTTACAATGATTCTCTCTCATCATTGATGTTTCTCTCTCTGTCTCCCTCTCCTTTCCTCTCTGAAATCAACAAAAATATATCCTAAAAATAAATTTAAAAATACCTTAATTTAGAAACTTAGATATTGATTGATTAAACTGAAAGCAAGCATATGTCAGTCATATATATA
>NW_005871048.1:56651132-56655715 GCF_000147115.1 Myotis lucifugus | reverse complement strand
TCAGTCATATATATATATATATATATATATATATATATATATATATATATATTTGATAATTTTCTAAAAAATAACTTTAGCCATGGGATACTTAAAAAATAAAATCCCTTGATAAGCCAGTCAGAGAAAGATAAGAATCACATGATCTCACTCATATGAGCAATCTAATGAACAAAATAAACTAAAGAACAAAATAGATCCAGAAACAGCTTGGAGTAGACTGATGAATCTAAGAGGGAAGAGGGGAGGAGGGCTGGGAAGAGATTAATCAAAGAATTTATATGCATATATGTTTAACCCATGACACAGACAATGTGTGAAGGCCTGGGCAGGGGGTGCATAGTGCAGGGAGTCAATGGGGGAAACAAAGAGGGCAGCTGTAATACTTTCAACAATTGAAAAAATAAATTAAAAGAAAGAACCCCGCAAATTGAACAAATAAACTACATTGGGGGCCTTCATCCTTTCTATTTAGGCTGAGAGCAGAGAACTGTAGCACATTAGAAGTTCAGAATGCTTTGGAAAATACAATGTAACTATTAAGGATGCATTAAATTGATGCAAATTCTGTGAAAAGATAACATTAATTGAACACATTTATTTTATACTTGTCATATACAGCCATGCCCACATACTAGCATGTATACTGTGATCCAGACTCCATGTGAAGCTATGCAGAGGTCTTTTGAAATGTCAAGTCATTGTAAACAGGGTCAAGTTTTCTTCTTAAAGGAGAAAACAGGTAACCTTGCTTCAAATGGTCTGACATGCACACCTGTGAACTTCAGCTTCTTAGGCATTATTTGTGGAACCTTTAAACAGGAACACAGTGAGGTGAAGACTAGAGAAATATAGAAAATTATTGAATGTTTAGAGTGGTCCATACTTGTTGCTGTCTACCTCCAATCTCTTATCTTAGATATCTTATGTACAGTGTTCTTTGCAGGTTCCTGCTCAATACACACGAAGTGAGAAAGTGGAATGTCAGAGGAACAATATGTTTTATACTCTTATCTAATCTGCTTAAAGAAAATTAATTATAACTTTGAAGTCTATCCAGACTATATAAAAATCACTGAAAACCTTTAACCTTTACTAGTTTACAGCATGTCTGCTACCTTTAAAATTTTGTTGGTTTGTTCATTCATTCATTCATTCATTCATTCATTATCCATTGCCAATTCTCTACTGTAACTCTATTTTTATTTAGCTACTCATCTCTTTGAAAAAAACAATAAAATTTTTATCATGCATATTATAATCTGTGTTTTTAAACTGTCTGACAGAATAATGACCACTTTTAGATCCTATTAATAAATCACAATTAGAACTGTATGGTTGATAATATCATAATTGATCATCCCATTTTGCACAACACCCACTCTTGAAAAAATTAAACTCTTTTGAAAATAGCTTTGTTTAGATCAAATGCTAAAAGATAGAATACTAGAAGATTTTTCCTGTATTTAATGTTCTACTAAATATGAAATAAATCATAATATTTAAAATAATAAAGGTGAAAATGAGGTTTCTGATTGATTTTACAGATTCATTTAATTACTGATTATCAGGAGAAATTAATAGTATATAATGGAATCTACTTTTTATAATACTACAAATAAAAAATAATCATTGTTATTAGGAGTGTTCTACCCTGCCACTTTATAAGATGTTTTAGAGCAATTTGTGCTTTTTATTAATTTAACTTTACTCATTAAAATGAAAATGACTTGACTACCAGAAGCCAAGAGTCATTGGAACATGACTTATATATTCAATAACAGTTTTATGATTTTACAAATATTTTCATAGTTTACATAAAACTGTCTTCTCCCCTCCCCATTTTAAGCAGCAGGTTATTAACAAGGTGGATAGGAGCTGATAGAGAAATGAATCCTGTGTTTATTATTTATTATATAACTTCTTTCTCTAATAACATTTCAGAAATATTCTAACACAACCACTGTCAAATCAGCATTTAATATGAAGTCATTGCAGATTGATTAACATTTACATACCTATCCTATCTAATAAAAGAGTAATATGCAAATTAACCATCACTCTGTCACTCCATCACAAAGATGGCAGCACCCAGTACCCTCAGCCCCATTGCTAAAGTGTCCAGGCCTGTCACTGCTCCGGCGGGCTGGTGTAGCCTCGCTGCTCTACCGTCGCCGCCGCTGCCACTGCTGCAGTGTCTGGGCCTGTGGACCTGGCCAGGGGCTGTGGGGGCGAGCAGTAAGGCATGACCCACCCACTCAGGCAGTGTACGGGCCTGTCAGTTCCTCCATGAGGCTGAATGCTACATCCAGGGGGCACACACAAGAGGGTTGGGACTTGATTCTGGGTCTTCTGGCACAGGGGGACTTGATGCTATGTCCCCGTTTGTGCTGGCCAGCAGGTGGACATCCCCCGAGGGATCCCAGACTGTGAGAGGGCACAGGCCAGACTGAGGGACCCCCCCGAGTGCACAAATTTTTGTACACCGGGCCTCTAGTATGAGAATAAGAGAGAAAGCATGGGTGCACAAAGGTTCAAGCAAGTCATTTGGATTTGAGAATCAAATCGTAAAGAATGTGGGAGCTTTTCAATTTATGATCTGTGTTTGTTAGTGTGCTGTTGGAAAGGAAAATGCTACTGAGCATTCTCAGCCTAACAACCAGTTCTTTCCACTCATGCTCCTTTCTGGCTTTCATAAATATTTTGTTTGACCAATTAGTCTCTTACTATCTTACTCTTGATCCATAAAAGGTATCTGTAATGATGCAATCACTTCATGTGTTAAACATGCTTTTATCTATGAAGATATTGCTAATTAACATTCCTTCTTCTTATCACTGAACTATAATTATTAAGCAGGAAGATTAATTCAAGTCAACTACTTAACACAGTTACTCACATATTGTCTTTGGAATGTTTCTTATTGCCTATTGAAATTGTTTAAATCTTATAATTACATAGGTGAAAACCAAAAATGGCACCATCATCCATTCAGGCATTCAACAAACATTTGTGGACAGTACAGAGTTGAACAAAAGAGATTTGTCATTGACCTTAGAAAGCTTCCAGTCAAGGTAGATAGAATATAAGCAGAAAGATAAAAGATCTTTTATATAATAACTAGAGGCCCAGTGCACAAAAATTTGTGCACTGGGGGGGGGGGTCCCCTCAGCCCGGCCTGTGCCCTCTTGCAGTCTGGAACCCCTCAGGGATGACCATCTGCTAGCTGAGGCCTGCTCCCCAGGGAATTGGGCCTAAACTGGCAATCAGACATTCCTCTGGCAGCCCGGCAGCCTCGGGGGATGTCCACTTGCCAGCAGGGAGCAGACCTAAGCTGCAGTCGGACATCCTTAGGGCTGCTGAGGAGGCAGGAGAGGCTACCACCACCACTGCTGTACTGGCAGCCATCAGCCTGGCTTGTGGCTGAGCAGAGCTCCTCCATGTGGGGAGCGCACCTGACCCCCAGGGGGCAGCATTGAGCGTCTGCCCCCCTGGTGGTCAGTGTGTGTCATAGTGACCAGTCATTCATTCCCAGTCTTTCTGCTGTTAGGGTCAGTTTGCATATTACCCTTTTACTATATAGGATAGAGGCCTGGTGCACGGGTGGGGGCCGGCTGGTTTGCTCTGAAGGGTGTCCCGGATCAGGGTGGGGGTCACACTTGGGTGCCTGGCCAGCCTGGGTGAGGGGCTGATGGCTGTTTTCAGGCTGCCAGCACCCCCTTTAGGGTGGGGGTCCCCACTGGGGTGCCTGGCCAGCCTGGATGAGGGGCTGAGGGCTGATTTCAGGCTGCCCGCACCCCCTTCAGGGTGGGGGTCCCACTGGGGTGCCTGGCCAGCCTGGATGAGGGGCTGAGGGCTGTTTTCAGGCTGCCTGCACCCCCTTTAGGGTGGGGGTCCCCACTGGGGTGCCTGGCCAGCCTGGATGAGGAGCTGAGGGCTGTTTTCAGGCTGCCTGCACCCCTTCAGGGTGGGGGTCCCACTGGGGTGCCTGGCCAGCCTGGATGAGGGGCTGATGGCTTCTTTCAGGCTTCCTGCACCCCCGTTAGGGTGGGCATCCCCACTTGGGTGCCTGGCCAGACTGGATGAGGGGCTGATGGCTGTTTGCAGCTGGTCACACCCCCTTCAGGGTGGGGGTCCCATTGGGGTGCCTGGCCAGCCTGGATGAGGGGCTGAGGGCTGTTTTCAGGCTTCCTGCACCCCCGTTAGGGTGGGCGTCCCCACTGGGGTGCCTGGCCAGCCTGGATGAGGGGCTGAGGGCTGTTTTCAGGCGGGCCAGGCCTGCAACTGAAGCTCCCAGTCTCTCCTTTTTTTCTTTTTCTTTTTTATTCTGGGATTTATTTACCTTCTGTAATTGAAACTTTGTTGCAGCTCCAGCTCCAGATGCCGGGCTGTCTGAAAGCAGGTCTCTGGGGTTTGTTGCACTTCTATAATTGAAACATAGTTGCATTTCGGAGCTGTTGCTTTCAGGCTCAGAACCGGGTGCAGCAGGTGGGGAACCTTGGCTTCCTCCATTGCCAGGGCAACCAAGCCTCATGTTCGCTTCAGCTGCGTGGCTGCCGGCCACCATCTTTGTTGGCAGTTAA
>NW_005871048.1:56648230-56651032 GCF_000147115.1 Myotis lucifugus | reverse complement strand
CAACAAGAAAAGACCAAAAGAAGAATTTTGGACTCTGTTTCAAGTAATATATGAAAAATCATTTACAGATTAAGCACACGAGATCCATAATTTAACATCTATAATAATAAAAGCATCATATGCTAATTAGATAGGATGTCCTTCCAGAAGACCTTCCTGATGGAGCTGCGGCTGCAAGGGAAGCCCGGGTCCTGGATGCCTGACGGAAGCCCGGGTCCCGGGTACCAGAGGGAAGCCAGTGCCAGCAACCAGGGGAAGGAAGGCCTACTCTTGCATGATTTTCATGTGTTAGGCCTCTTGTCTATACTAATAATAGAGGAATATGCAAATTTTCTGGGATGCCATCACATAACGACCAATCAGCATGGGGGTGGAGCCACAGCAGAGAGCTCTCAGCATGCCTGTGCCAGGGGTCTGAGGGCACGAAGAGAAAGGGAGAGCAGATAGGCAGTTAGGGGGCTCAGGACAAGAGGGGAGAGCAGATAGGCAGTTACAGGGATCAGGACACGAGGGGAGAGCAGATAGGCAGTTAGGGGAATCAGGCCAGGAGGGGAGAGCAGTTAGGGAGATCAGGCCAGTAGGGGAGAGCAGTTAGACAGTTAAGGGGATCAGGCCAGGAGGGGAGCACAGATAGGCAGTTAGGGTGATAAGGCCAGGAGGGGAGAGCAGTTAGGGAGATCAGGCCGGTAGGGGAGAGCAGTTAGATAGTTAAGGGGATCAGGCTAGGTGGGGAGAGCAGTTAGGGAGATCAGGCTGGCAGGGGAGTAGTTAGGAGCATCAGGAAGGCAGGCAGGTGAGTGGTTAGGAGCCAGTGGACCTGGATTGTGAGAGGGATCCCGAAATGGAGAGGGTGCAGGCCAGGCTGAGGGACCCCCCCCCCCCCCTGCACGAATTTTGTGCACTGGGCCTCTAGTAAGTTATAAAAGGATCTCTCTGAGTATTTTGTGAAAGGTTAGTGAGTGAGCTGAAAGGGGCAAAACTCTTTGTGCTATTGAATGCTAGTAAGCAATGACCTTAAGAAATTCTCTTTCCCCTTGGTTTCCAGTACACTATACTGTGCTGGTCCTCCACTGCCTCCGTGGGTCTTCACCTTTTTATTGTTCTCCTTTCTGTTCTCCAAGTATACATGTCAGAGCTTCCTCTTCATTGATTAATCAGAACATTTTTCTATTTTTCTGACATTGTTTTCCTGATGATTCAGTGTTGTGCAGCTTAATGACAGAGATAGTTCTGAGAAATGCATAGTTAGATGATGTTGTCATTTTGTGAACATTATAAAGTGCATTTACACAAACTTAGATGGTATAGCCTATACCAGTGATGGTGAACCTATGACATGCGTGTCAGAGGTGACACGCAAACTCATTTTTTTGGTTGATTTTTCTTTGTTAAATGGCATTTAAATATATAAAATAAATATCAAAAATATAAATCTTTGTTTTACTATGGTGGCAAATATAAAAATGATTTCTACATGTGACACAGCACCAGAGTTAAGTTAGGGTTTTCAAAATGCTGACACGCCGAGCTCAAAAGGTTCGCCATCACTGGCCTATACTATATTCTACACTTTTATTACATTGTTCTACACTTTTATTACATTGGCAGTACAGTAGGTTTGTTTATACCAGTGTCATGACAGACAAAACAAAAATTTATTGTAGTATGAACCTCATAATGAAAGTGCCCACCTTAAGCTTTGATTGCTGAGGCATCCACTTTCCAGGCGCAGCCATTTCAACAAACACTATCTCCAATAAATAGTAACTGGCCAATGATGCATTATAGCTTTACAGATGTGAATGGTCTTGGGAAAGAGCAGTAACTCCTTGTTTGACCCATTACCACATCACAGACAATACTAACCAAGAAAAATGGCTGAGAGGTGAGATCATGGGAGAAAAGAATTCAAGTGTCACTGACCTTTGTAAGTGCTTTCCTGAGTCAGTTGAATAATGAATTCACTCTAAATCACCATACTAGACCTTGTGCACTCAGGCTAGACCTTGTATGTGGGATGATCTACCTGGAGCTCATCCCCAAAAGAGTTCCCAAAATGCAGGAAGACTTATAGCCAAATGAAAGAAGACTTACATAATGATAGATAATTTATTTTAAAAGTTATACAAAATTTAAACCTACCAGCTACCTACCTCAGGCTACTGCCTCAATACAAATGTTTATGTTCAGTAAATTGTTGTATAGACAAGTTGGTACCTATTTTAATATTGCTATTAAACAGAAAGTAGTACATTCATGCATAAATGTCGCAAAGAAAATGGAGTAAACAAAATTTTGATAAAAATACTAGATGAAGAGATATAATGGAGGATGAAAATTTTCATGACTGTGAACAAAATTTCAATCAGATAATTCCATGTCCGATAACCTCTTTAACAATTATGTAAAATGTGACAGTAACAAAGTACTAAATTCAAAGTATACAAATACTTTGTCAAGATAATTGTCTTTCTCCCTAAGCATATCTATTTAAAATGTTATAGAGCTTGGGAATGTAAGCCCTTAATGATGCTTACTAATAATGGATTATTAATTTGGGAATTGATATTGATATTCATAAAAATTATAGGTCATAAAATATCCAAAAGTGTGTATGAAGCATTGCTATTGAAAATTAATGGATTCTTCATTTCATCATTTTTTAAAAAAATAAAATTTAATAATTGTGTAGTAATTAATAATTGTCTTTAGTTTCTGCATATGTGTGTATTATTCAATAATATAAAAAATAAGAAGTCAATTAAGTAATGAAATATAAGATTATTCTATTTAGTAGAAAAA
>NW_005871048.1:56645393-56647127 GCF_000147115.1 Myotis lucifugus | reverse complement strand
GACCAGGGCTGCACCTAGGGATTGGGCCTGCCCTTCTGCCACCCAGGAGCAGGCCTAAGCCAGCAGGTCGTTATCTCCTGAGGGGTCCCAGACTGGGAGAGGGCACAGGCTGGGCTGAGGGACACCCCCCTCCCCCCCCCCCAGTGCACAAATTTTTGTGCACCGGGCCTCTAGTATTAAATATAGTTACATTTATTTGCTTGATCATGTTATTACATAAATAGTTTTAAACATTCACAAAATTTCACAATGTTAACATGATCTTTATCTTGTGCAAGCATGTTCTATGTTCACTATTACAACAAGTATGTTTTTCAAAGATAGTACATTTTTCTGAATGCAAGCATCTTTGTTATTAATAATAGTGACACAAAAATAAACTAGATTGAAGAAAAATTCATGTTTAACAACTTTTTAATATCAAACCCTACCCGCTTATTTGCATGTGTTTGGAATGTACTTAAGAGAAATGGCATACAGATATTTAGTACAATATTTTGCACTAAATGTTGTATTATTACTGAATACAATGATTGCATGGGTTGCGTATTATTATCCCCATTTTGTAAATGACAAAAGTAAGAAAAAGGACTCTTCCCAAAGGCACTCATAACAAGAAAGCGAGAGGATTTGAGTCTAAGCCTGTGATTCCAGACTGTGCTGCAATGTACATCCAGGGATGTGCTCAAGGTTGCACACCACTCAACAGAAAATTTTCTTAGATTATTTTAATCTGAATTACAACAACAGGACAAATATTACAAAAATAATTTTAATTTTTTTAATCTATTGGCTTCCATTTCTGACAGAATTTTTTATCTGTTATTAAATTTTGCATAATACTGTATAGATAATATTTCTATTTTAGGTGCATTCACTCAGATTTAATGCTGTATTATAAAAACAGATTTTGGCACAATAAATTTTGTAGTATTTTTTTTTACCATGTCAATATGGGTAAAATCAATTAAGAAAAATAATGAAGTATCGACTCATATAAATGTTTTTATTATTTATTATCTGATTGCTTTTTTCATCACAAAGTTCATATATTTAGTGAGAAAGGTTATAATTTCCACTTTAAAAAATCATGTACATGAGCTAATTAAGTTTTAATAGAATTTACAGTTTTCATTAAGTTAAGCAGCTTTTTCAAAGTCAAATAAGCATGGTAGATTACACATAACATTTTCTTAGCTTTTACTTCGTATTTGCCATATCAATTTCAAATGATACTTTATAAATGATCTTATACTTTCATTAATTTTAATAATTTGCTTTCATGCTAACTATAAGTAAGTTCATTTCTAGAAATCATAAACTATTTTTATAATTATCACATAAATATTAATTTTTGAAATTTTAATTATGCCTTATAAATCCCAAATCAATTTTCACCACCCTAATTGCATTTCATTTGTCTTCAAGGACTTCTTTGATTATTATACTTCTTATTAAATTGATTACCATTACTCAAAATCCTTTTTTATGTTGACTTTAAGTGCACTTATTAATGTGTTAATGTAAATATATGTGTGCATGTGTGTATGTACACACACATAAATATCTGTCTTTGCTTCTAGAAGTGTACATGTTATTAATATGCACTAACCTCTCTTTTATTCCTTGTCTTGCCTTATTCTACACATTCTTTTTTTTCTCAAAAAATTATCGTTTGATAATGTGAAAATATTTCCTGACTTAAACAGATCTTCAGGCTATAAAGAGCAGGGA
>NW_005871048.1:56603769-56645165 GCF_000147115.1 Myotis lucifugus | reverse complement strand
GCCACATAATAAAAGGCCAGAGTATCACGACCACATAGACCAGAGACCAGACCACCATGGCCCCTCGTGGGCTGGCCCCACCCCCAAGCAAGAGGTTAGAGGCAATCAGGCAGGTAGGCAGAGTGGTTAGGGGTGATCAGGTAGGCAGACCAGTGGTTAGGGGTGATCAGGTAGGCAGACAAGTGGTTAAGGGCGATCAGGTAGGCAGGCCAGCAGTTAGGGGAGATCAGGTGGCAGACCAGCGGTTAGGGGTGATCAGGTAGGCAGACCAGCAGTTAGGGGCGATCAGGTGGCAGACCAGCGGTTAGGGGTGATCAGGTAGGCAGGCCAGCAGTTAGGGGAGATCAGATAGGCAGATGGCCCCTCGCAGGGCTGGCCCTGCCCCCCAGCAAAGAAAGAGGGAGGCCCAGGCCAGCCAAGCCATCACACCCCAGCCTGTCACCTGAAGAGGGAGGCCACCGGTGGCAGGGGAAGGGGGCAGAGCTGCACAGATGGCAAGCAGTGGCAGCAGTAGGGGTGGGGCCAGATGCCTGCAGCCAGGGGAAGGAAAGCCCCCATAGGCCCTGATCTCAGGCCAGGGCTAGGGACCCTACCCGTGGGGTCCCAGATTGTGAGAAGGTGCAGGCCGGGCTGAGGAATCCTCCCCCACCCCAGTGCACGGATGTTCGGCCTCTAGTTCTATATAAAATTAAAGAAAACAGATATTCAATGTTATATATTGAAAGAAGAAATGTATAAAGCCTATATGGAAATAAAATACTACCAATATAATATAAAATGAACAAAAGTCTCTAGAAATAAAACAATTATGTGTAACAACAGGTATAAAATCTATTTTTAATGACTCTCACCCTAAAATAAAAGCAAGTGAAATAGATTTTTGTGCCTCTCAAAACTATTTTTACAAACGAGTATTACAAATGAGAACTTCAGCCTCAACTTTAACGATGTTTTTAAAGTATAGAAAGGAAATATGTTTGATAATAAGGCCCACTCTTCTTTTACTTAATATTATTATTCCAATTTAGCAATATTAATGACCTATTAACTTTTTCTGGAAATGGGCCCTTGTACATACATACATCTTACTGTGCTTGAATGAACAGAACAGACTTTGAAAATGTGTTGTTTCAGTATTTAAATGTTTATATCATGCTCTTTACACTTTCTTAAAGTGTGTAGTACTAATGGACACTGAATGTGGAAAAATCAAATATATATCAAGTACATATCAAAGGTAATGTCTAAATCTTTATTGTCCCTTCAGAGAAGAGAAGAGTATTGGTCCACTCATGTGTATTTGATAGTCTGATCTAGACTTCTAGTTTTGGGTCTGGCATTCAAGGAGCTTGGAAGTCATCACTCCCCCCAATCACAAGTAAAGCTATGGTCACTAAGTCAACAGCATCAACACTTTTAGAAATGCAAATTCTTGGGCCTCACTCCGGAACAAATAGATGGAGACTCTGGGATGGGGCCCACAGTCTTGTGTGTTAACAAGGCATCCTGCTGATGCCAGTGCTGGCCAAAGCAAGCAGCTTGGACAGCTGCAGGTCCTCAGATTAACAGCCAGTTTTCAGAAAAGGGAAGAGAAGGCAGAGAAATGAATAGAGAAATCTAAAATGAATATGATTTATATAATCATGGCTTAAGATTTCCAGATGGAATAGAGGAAATGTGGCAAAAAAGGGGAGATATGATTTGTTCATATGAAGTTATGCAAAGGGTTTAGAAGCAGTGCTTTGGAACTGCTATTAGGGCACTTTTGTTTTATTTTAGTTCCTTGAATAGATAAATGATGATAGACAGATAGATGATAGATAGATAGATAGATAGATAGATAGATAGATAGATAGATAGATAATAGGTGATATATAGATAGGAAGACAGGAAAAATGAAAAAGGAAGGAAGGAAGGAAGGAAGGAAGGAAGGAAGGAAGGAAGGAAGGAAGGAAGGAAGGAAGGGAGGAAGGGTGGGTAATTTTCTGACTCATATAAGTTAGATGAAAAACAAGCTAGATTTCAGCTCTCAAGCTCTGTTATCAGGTGTCTTTTGATATCTCTTTGGCTTCTACATTTCTGTCTTTGTGTTGGCATTAAATTCAGCAACATCTTTCCATGTGCAAAACTGGGCCTCAGATTTTCTTTGCTGAAAGTCCTTAAAATTTATCACATCTGCATCAGTGCCCCCCATGCCTCTGATTGGTGCTGCTCATGAGGTGTGCTCAACCTGGTAGTAACCACTGCTCTGAAGGAATATAATTCAAGAAGACTTGCACGGTAGTGCCCCCTTGTCAATGGCTTTGCTTCCCACAGTTCAGTTGTCTACAGTCAGAGATAAAGAATTCTTAAATTCTAATTTGTGCGCCTTTCTGAGTAGCATGGTGAAATCTCGTGCTGTCCTGCTTCACCCAGCCCAGGATGTGAGTCATCCCTGTGGCCAAATTTCCACACTGTAGATGCCACCCAATTAGTTACTCAGTAGCTGTATTGGTTATCAGGTTGACTCTCATGGTATCAAAGTGCTTGTGTTCAAGTGACCCTTGTTTTACTTACTAAGGGACCCAAAGTGCAAGAGTAGTGATGCTGGCCGTTTGGATATGCCAGAGAGAAATTGTAAAGTCCTTTCTTTAAGTGAAAAGATATCTATGTATAGGAAAAACAAATGGTGAAAGTAGGGATTGGTCCTTTCTGAAGGTTTCAGGCATCTACTGAGGGTGGTGAAATTTACCCCACAGATACAGGGAGACTACTTTATATCCATTCCTATATTGGGTTTGGTTGACTGACTACCTTCCCATAATAACGTGCTCTGACCCATTGTCTACATGAGCAAAAAGCAATGGGACAGATGGCTACTTTGTAGGAATTAAACATATATTTACTGCTTTGGGAATTTTTGAGGTAAATTAGAATTTGAGACAGACTTAGTCCTAATATTTTCTTGGCACAAAATTTCGACAGGGTATAGTCTAAAAAGCTTAAGCAATAATTTGGAAGCAGCATGACTCATCAGCTTTTATAAACCTCCCTAGGTGGCAGGATTCTAGTAAGATAAAGACTGAATAGTGTCCATTCAAATTAGTGACAAAAAGAACTATTGGTGACCTTGGCAACAAAAGCTACAGTAGATTGACAGGAAAGGAGCCAGCTGGCGGTGCATTGGGAAGTATGAATGATAAATGAGGGAGCAGAGATGGAGAAGAAAACACTTTTAAAACATTTCATGGTAAAGCAAAGTTAATGAAAATAGCAGTTTTCTCAACTTGGAGGAAATATGATAACAGTCATTATCACCATGTTGTAGAATTGCAAGCAACTATAATTTTGTTCATATTTCTCATACACTCTAAATTAGCCACATTGAACATATATCACGTTAGAGTCAGAAAAAAATAAACAAACTTTTAAAAACAAGCAGTCGGGCTAAAACCCCCAAATGCTGTAAGGCCAAACGCATCAAACTCACATTCCAGTTTCCGGCGCACATCCAAACAAGGCGAACATCTGGGTCTCCTGGAGCGAATGGAGAGTTGTGCGCTTGCCCTGTGGCTGCCAAGTAGATCCAGTAAATTCACAGAGGAGTTCAGGTTTATACCCCGGAGCTGTTATGGCAAACTGTACATCTAATTGACAGCTTTTCTGCTGAAAACATCAATAATCTTTCATTGTGGGCTCCGGATCTTGAGCAACACTCTGAGGACTCATTTCAGTAAGTTATAGCTTTGCAGGTCACCTTTGCAGCAGATTTATTTAAGGATCTGACAGAGGAGAAGACAAGGTGGAAGGATGTTTGGGGTTATGTTCTTATTCTCTGCAAACCTGGGTTAAAGCTCTGCCTTCACACACACACACACACACACACACACACACAGCTAAAAAAACAACTCACAAAACTTTTAAGTCATTTTTCCATTCTAACTTAAATTTACTCAGTCAACCACATAAGTAGCCTGTAATTGTTTAGTTTCCCATCTCATGAAAGTGATATGAGAATTTTTGGATTAGAACAGGTGGTGTTCCCCTGGGCAGGATGGCTTCCCCGGATTCTTTGTCCATAGGAGCTGAAAATGGTACCCAAGGATCGAACAATCTACTTAAAATTATGAAGGTGAAAATTGTATGTTAAGAAGAGCACAGAAGAAAAGTGTTTTGGTCTTTGGACAATGGTATGTCGCAAACCATTTAACACAGTGAGAAAAATTAAGTTTTATTCAATCAAACCACTATAGTGATGATACAGAAATTTTGGACTAGAACCCGGATTCTTTGTCTGCCGAAATTGAAGAATGAATCCACGGACAGAGAGTAGTATAGCAAAGGTGGAGATCTATTGAAGAACAAGTACAGACTCCCATGTGGGGAGAGGGAAAGAGTAACATAGAATGAACTCCCATGTGGGGAGGGGGAAAGGGTCCTGCTGAGTTCCTTTTCCCTATGGCTTATAAAGGCTGCAGATATTCGTGCCTTGATATCCCCTCTGATTGGTCACTATCCCCTTAGACTGGTAACTATAGTAACTCCTGGGCTCAAAGGTTGAGTCTCACATGGGACGTGTGAAGTTCTCCCCCCCACTCCTTCCTTATTGTTTTCCTATTCCCTTTGGGCTTTCTTCTTCTCCTTCTGGATGAAGGGCTTTCTTCCCTTTATTTTGTAAACATAGACCTTTTGCTGTTCCCAGCTCCCTCATTCTATGGAAATGTACCTGTTGCAGCTTTTCAGCTTCCCCATTCTATGGAAATATACCTTCTGCTGCTCTGCAGCCCTGTGCTTCCTCCATGGTCCCCTTAATTTCCAAAATTTCTAATATTTCCTAAACCTGTCCTATTTTACTCCTAAAATTTCTGTTTCAGTAATATCTGATATATAAAAATAAAATGCTAAATTATATAAGGGCTTTCGTAGAAAAGGTGCTAGCCAGGTGCAGGGACTTGGGCTTGTAATGCAATGCCATTTTTGCTCTTAATGTATAGGATTATTTGTGAATAGGACAAGGAGTCATTTATGGAATGCACCATGCCCATAACCACATTTCTGGTTTCAACACACTCATTAGAAGCCACATTTCTATTACGTGTTTTTCTTACGGTTGCACTCACGGTCAGCCCGATATATCCAATGGTTGATCCATTTCTGTGCTTCTAAGACTTCCACTAATCTCCTTGACCAAATCATGATTTAACTTCTCACCTGCTTCTGTATTTTGAGCTCCCCTGGAAGATTTCACCAGTCATTGCATGAGTCAGAATTTTCTTTGTTTCAAATAAAATGTCTTTATCCATGAAGCTCAGTGATGGACCCAGCTGGAACACACTTGCAATAATTTATCTGTTAGTGATGTTAAACTGCTTCTGCTGAAGAGAAACAGAAACTTGCTACAGCATCCTGAAATAACATGGGAAGGGATGGGGGTGTGGAAACACTGCTATATTATTGAAAGAAAACTAAAAATGATAATTATAATTTATGAAATAGGTACATAATCAAAATTAATCTATAAAATGATCCTACAAATTTACTTGACTTTTATTAAATGAAATATCATTCTACCATTACTTGGCTTTTGCCCCCTTTATTTATATTTTATTTTTTTAAATATATTTTAATTTCAGAGGAAGGGAAAGAGAGAGAGAGATAGAAACATCAATGATTAGAATCATTGATCGGCTGCCTCCTTCACGCCCCCTCCTGGGATCAAGCCTGCAACATGGGCATGTGCCCTTGGCTGGAATTGAACCTGGGACTCTTCAGTCCTCACGCTGATGCTCTATCCACTGAACCAAACTGGCTAGGGTGGCTTTTGCTGTTTAAAATGCCCTTTCAAGCCTTAGCTGGTTTGGCTCAGTGGATAGAGTGTCACCTGCTGTCTGAAAAGGCTGGGGATCAATTCCAATCAAGGTTGCATGCCCAGGTTGTGGGCTCAATCCCCAGTAGCAGCATGCAGGAGGTAGCCAATCAATGATTCTTGTTCATCATTGATGTTTCTATCTCTCTCTCCCTCTCCCTTCCTCTCTGAAATCAATAAAAATATATTTTTAAAAAATAAAATAAAATGTCCTTTCAAATTTCCCTCTTACTTTCAAAAATTCAGTTACTCAGATATCATTTATATATTTTAAATAACTTATTGACAGATGCTAAAAGTACCAAAAATATATTAACATTGACCCAGATGTGAAATGGATTTTTCAACAAGGTTTATCCCAAAACAATAAAAATTCTGATAAATTTTTGAGAATTTAATTTAGAGGAATAAAATACACTCATCAGAAACAAAGGTTAACAAAAAATATTCTATTCTAAATGATTTATTACATGGGCATTCATTGTATATTCAGTACGTTGCTATAGCTGCCCTATTTAAAACATCGGTACTAAGGTTCTGCTATAGACTATCATGAAATAGCTTTGTATCAAGCTAATCTTTGCTAAGAATAGTTATAGAAGGTGAATAAAGTAACAAACAATAGCAATAATTGTTTATAGGTATCAGACAACAATTAAGGTAACCAGGACAAGAGGGACAAAATTTCAGAGAAAGAGAAAAGCATGGTCATTTGAAACCTGTATTCAGAACAATATTTTCTCTCTAGGAAACAGACTGGACCTGTGTCAGATTCCTTGAACTGAACAAACACGACGTATAGTGCAGAGGTACTGAAGACCTAGAACAGGAAGTCGCAAGTTTCTGAAGAAGCGACTACTGCAGAGGGGTAAGACATACTCTGCTTGCAGTTTCCCCTTGATGAAAAAGTTTATACCCAAGCTGTTCAGCCACCTGGAGAGATGTGGGGAAGCTAAAATAATAGATGCAGCTTAAGCGATAAAATTTTAAACAGGGTGTCCAATACTTTAATGTCCTTGAGAGATAAAAATGCGGGTTCAAGATTTCTAAGAAGCCTAAAAAATAATCTAAGCATTAGGATACTTTTAGTACCTTTGTGGCTTAGGCCCTCAGAGTCCAAGCAATACAGCCATGGACCATCTTCCACTGGTTTTTCCTCCAGTTCTTTCAGTGATATGTACTTTCTTGGATTGATTTTATCTTTCCAAAGGGGAAGAATTTAATTAAAACACATAATTTTAGAAATTATCATTCCTTCTAGAGTATGTGGCCAGTAGTGAAACTGCAAGTCTTTTGGTATTCTAAAATTTTGAGTTGATTACAAATTATTATTAAATTTAGTATGTGGGCCCCATGATTTCAATAAGATTCTCACTCCTTGTCTCAAAACCACAATATTTCCACGACCTTATATCTGTTTAAGTTTCCCTTTGTAAGCCCACCTTTACCCACACACAGACCCTTCTTTCTCCAGTCATACTACAGAATTCCTTATCTTCTCTGAATGTTGGACAGTTTAACACCAGCATCTAAATATATCACATCCAAACCAAATATGTGGGTGTCTGAGTCTGAGTTTTTGTCTCACAAAATCAAAGGATGAAGTCAGGAACAAAAAATGATGAATGACACCAAAGTTTATTGGGAGAAGCCAGACCTGGGAAAGGAGCAGCTGGGGTTCCAGGAGCAGGCCAGTGTCCAGAGCTTCCTTTCCCTGTTACAGTCAGGAGTGGCTTAGTATCCAAGCTAATTCAAGTCAAGTGGCAACATGGTCATAAGCCTGTGGGTGCGGATGTGCTCCCCCGCCACAGAAGTCAATGTCAGGAACCCATTGTGTGCCTGGGAGAAGAGAAAGGGTGAGAGGAAGTGTGTAACTTTTAATTTAGGGGGTGGAGGCAGCCTTGCTAGCTCCTGATTGGTCTTTTCAAATAATTCTGCCTTAGCAGCATCCTTGGGATGGTGGTTATCTGCAAGCTGCCTGTCTTAGTAATGTCCATACATTTTAAAGTTCATGCCTCTCATGAGCACCCTTCCTTCCCTGTCCAGTTGGGGTATCTTAGTAACTCCACCTAGTTGGGTTCTTGGATTTTACTTTCCCTTCCCATGGTCCTGACCCTATCTGCTTACCTTTTTCTGTCTCCTCAACATTATTTGAAAAATAGATTACCTTTTCCTGTAATTTAAAACAAAACAAAACACCTCGTAATGTTTCTCCAAAACTCATCATTAGTCTGAATTTCAGCAAGTCTTCTATAAAGGCTCTTCACAGTACTTACATGCTCCTTTTTCCTGTCTGTGCACACCCTCAGCTCATTTTAAACTTCTGTCATTGACTGATATTTCTGTCTCTTGTGCTGACTGGACATCTTTCTTCATAGTGTAGTTTTAAATATATTTTTTAATTACCTCCCAGCTTCATATTAGTAGAAACAACTACCTTGAATTTTTTGATTACCTGTCCAAGTTTTCCCAAGTAATTTTTTGGGAATCTTATTAAAATGTTTTCAAGCTTCAGAAATACATAAACTGAAACCAGCTTATTACTCAACCAGTACAAGTTATTCTTTTTCTCAGTTCAAATTTATAGCAAGCAAAACAAAGTAACTATATGGTATATAATATTAGATATTTCCATGAAATATAAGCTGTTAGTCCCCTGTGGGGTACTTTCTGGTTCATAGCAAGCTTCAAGAGTGCCAAAGTGGGAGATGCACTGTGAGTGAATCTTTGGGCCATATTACATCAGTAAGTCAAAATGGCATTTTAAAAAATAACTGTTCACTCAAATATAACACAACTTATAAATTATTTAAAATATTTCTCTCTCTTAAAATTATGCTGCTAAACATCTATTTTCAAAGTATTTCCATCTTACCCCCTCACAATTAGGATTTTCTCAAATAAGTTGACCATTTTATTCTATTTGTGTATAGCAAGATAATCACTTGGTTGAGCTTCACCCAAGTATTTATAATTCTTGGTGCCTTTCTGCATTACAGAGAGAAAATGCTAACACCTTTCAAATGCAGACATTTTATCAAGTGAAAAATAAGTGTAATTTAAAAGTTATTCCCCTTTTGCATCCAGATACATTAACACATGCATGGCATATGGTAAAGAAATATTTATCAGTCAGCATTCTAGAATAAAAAGGAGCTAACTCAAACTAGATAACTTTGAGAAGAGTTTAATAAAAGGACTATTATATGGCAAATGAATAGGGAAATCAAAAGGGGAAGTGCAGGGCCCCAGGGTGCTGTAATTACCCACAGCCCTGGCAGGACAGTAAGAGAGCAAGGTCACTGGGAACCAGGACAGGTAGCCTTAAGAGAGACCTGCCTTTTTAGAAGCTGGAGTTTTCATGTTGCATTAGAAGAGGCCTAAGCAACCACCAATGTGGTGAGCCAGGAGAATGAATGCGATAGCCTCACTGTTCATGCTGTCTCTCAAATCTCCTGGTATTTCCATTTGTTCTAATCATCTGAAGTTAGAGAGCAAGGGATCCCATGTAGTCCATACAGGTCAGCCTCCCAGAGCAGAGAGCAGATGAAGAAAATGGAGAATTAATTGAGAAACACAAAGGGAGCATTTCCAAAACAGTCTATTCCATTACCCCTCAGCATTCTTTCCAATATTTTACTCTGGTGAAAACTTAATTTTCACAACACAGGAGAACATGAAGTCCAGCAGCTGCCACATCAGCCTTCACTGATGTCAGCTATGTTCAACTTTCGCCTGAAACTGAATATATTAAACATCATTAGTGTTCTCCATATAAGGCAGTGGGCTTAAGGTGCTGGGAAAATCCAATCCGTAATATAGTACAGTCTTCACTTCTTTAGATGATCGGAACTCCATTTGTAGCCGTGTCTTTATATTTCTAGCACTCAATTACTTTTCTATCTTTCAAGTAGTAAGCCAGCTTGATGGAATTTTTAACCAATAGGGTGAGAATTAACTTCTCTGTTGGAATTATTTTCTATTTGAGTTTACCTCAGGTTTCTATTAACCAGAATTATTAGGTAAGATAGCAGTAAAAGGGACTCTCAGTGTATACACAGGGTTCCAGGCACTGTCCTGCAATATTCCAAAGTATATCAGAAACCAGTTTTCTTCTGGTGATTGGAACCAATCTCCCTGACTAGCCAATATTCTTCTCTTTATGTTCATTCAACAACATGAGAAATCCAAGCTAGCTGGGTGACAACACATATTTTTCATTCAGTAGAATTCTGAGTTTTCCCCCAGTAAAAGCATTCATTTATCTGGTTCAAAGACCTCCAGGTTAATCACACCTAAAGTTGTGAGGTTGAAAACAAATTAACATTCTCCAAGTGATCTTTTAGGTAATCATACAATTGGTTATCAATTCCATTCCTTGGTTCCCAGAATTATGTATTTTGATTATGGAAGAGAGGACTTACATTAACTGCTGGTTTATGATAGTGGTCCTACCCTATGGAATGACATCCTGACTTTGCAGGAATTCTAACTCACTTCAGCAGAATATTCCTTCTTTCCACCAAGCCAATTTTTCTAGATGAAGAAGCATATGAGGCAGGTAGTTGTGTGAGTGTTAATCCATTGCCACACTTCATTATTTATAAAATGTGTCCAGGGCTCATGGGAAATACGGGTGTGAACTACAGAAATAGGTAAAGCAGCCGCTTTGGTATCAAATACCAACCCCCCCCCCACACACACACACACACAATTTTCCTTCTAAAAGGAAATATGTAATCTAATTTCCAGCAAATAGTCAAGCTGTTTTTTCTATGTACATGGACTTGCTCATGGGTTTAGCATTGGCTTCTGCTATAAGCATGATGTACATTCAACTGTGGTACTACCAGATTAGCTTTGATGAGAGGTCTGTGTTGGTAAGCTCATGCCTATCCCCTATGCTTGTCTCCATTACAGCTTTATACATGAGGCCACTGAGTAAGCACTGTGGGGTCTGGAAGGAGAAGCTAATATTTACAGTGCTAGTCATCTTATCCTTTTGATAATAGCATGCTTCCTTTGCGGTAAATGCTCTCTGGTATTCATTTACATGCAGTGTAAATATCTCCATACTCCATGCCTATGCATTCCTACACCTTTCCCCCAAACGTTCTGTACCTTGCTCCACTATTAATTTTTTTGTCTTTAGAGCCACTGATCACTGAGTCAAAGCGATGGCCTGTGGAATTCTGTAGAGCTCTGCATCAGGCATCCTTTCCTTTCCTAGAGTGAACAACCAAGCAGCTGGACCACTCAAAGTTTGGCCCACAGGATCATTTCACTTCTCCATTGTCTATTAAAGTGGGACTATAAGGAAGAAGTCACTCCTTTCTTAAAGCAGAATGTGAGATATAATCGCACAATCAGGCTGATGCTGTTCTCTGCTTTAATTTTGAACAGAAGCTACAGATGGGAGCTTAGAGGGAAAATGAAAAGCCAAAGGAGACCGAAGGTAGGAATCTGAAATCTGCTCAAGTAGGTTTTTGTTTGTTTGTTGGTGTTGTTTGTCTGTCTGTTTATTAGCTTGCAGGACCTACTCAGGCCCAGTCTCTTAAATACTTTTTCTAACATGTAATTTAATACTGTTGTGCATATCTCCGTTTTAATTTATGAAAATATTTATGCATGTGTAAATTGATGTATTTGTACATAGGCATTTATTTACTGTATGACAGACAACAATTTGTGCATAATGAGCAGTTGAAATTGAATGATGACATTCTGTTAATCATTTTATTAATTTTCTATTAATAACCAATGTATTAAGGTCATTTTGCCACGATAACAACTACCACAAACTGAGTGGTTTGAGTAATACAATTTTCTTACAATTCTGGGTGTCAGAATTCCAAAAATCAACAGGGCTGCACTCTTTCTGGAGGTTTTAGGTGATTATCTGAAACTGTTTTCTTGCCTTTCTTAGTGTTTAGAGGGCACCTGCATTCCATGGCTCATGGCACTATCCTTCATCTTCAATGTTAGCAGTGTAGCACCTTCCAATCTTCCTCTCTCTCTCTCTCTCTCTCTCTCTCTCTCTCTCTCTCTCTCTTTCTTTCTCTCTCTCTCTCTCTCTCTCTCTCTCTCTCTCTCTCTCTCTCTCTCTCTCTCTCCAAATCTCTACTTCTATCATCTCTTTTTCATAGCATTGAAATTCTTGCTTTTCTCTTAATAGGACTCTATACTTACACTGAGTCCACCTAAATAATCCAGGAAAACATTTCTACCTCAAAATCCTTAATTTAATCACATCTGCAAAGTTACTTTTTTGTTGTTGTTGTTATGTAAGGCAGCATATTTACAAGCAAAGTCCAGTATGAGACAGACAATATTGCAAACAGGAGATACTTTGTCAATAGAAAAGGGTATGGCATGGCGTTATTCACAAATCCTATGCTTTAAAGCCCCTAATCTCTCTCTGTTGTTTGTCAGAGCTCTATGAAATGTATCTCTATGCACAGACCCTTTCAATAACAGTGGGTTTCTGGGACCTAAGGTCCAAGTGTCAAGGCTCTAGGCTCAATTTTGAAACAGCAGCTTTTCATATTACCCAGCATGTGAACTGGAATAACATGACTAATTGTGATATGCATTGTCTTAAAAATCCTTAAACAAGACCCATTAAGTATTGTGTCTGTTTGTTGACAGTGATTGTTGAAAGGTGCAAAGATTTTTCTTTCTTTCTACAACATAAAAATAGGTCCGAGACCATTTGACACCAAAATATTTTATTAATTTCACAGATCCCTGAACACTGAGGGGTTAATTTGTCACCCTTTAGCACCCTATGTTTTACTAAGAATGTAGGATGCTGACTATGTCCTGTTTGGGAATAATGATACAAGTAGGAATATAATGGACCAGTGTTGTGTTCTTTGCAGTATCCCGGACAACACGTATTCCCAGCCTATTTTATGACAGAGCTGGGGAGTTGACATAGCCCTAGAAGAAGACAGGAAGGATATACTCTTATATTTATTATGTGACAGCAAACTGCTAATGTTTTTCTTTGCTGGAAGAAATGGGGGCAGATGCATTTCTATTTCAATAGCTGTATTCCAGGTGTCAGGTTCTGTGTTAATTTTCTCCAGGGGAAATACCATATCTGGGAATGCAGCTGTGATTGGAATCACTGCCTAATTAGGTGGGTGATAATCGACTGTCATTCTCCTTGATACATCTGGCTTTACACTATCCAAAGAGGCATATTAAATAGGGATGCTGTAGGAATTAGCACTCTTGCACACTTCCAGTCATTGATGGTGGCACTGATCATTGTAATTCCTCTAGGGGGTGTGATATTGTTATTTTGTTTTGCTTTCTAGCAACTTAGGTTTGGGCAGGTGCAATTCTAGTGGTTTCTACTTGGCTCCTCGACCATAACAGCCCCCCTTCCATGGATTGGAGAACCAATGTGGGAATTTAGACAGTTATTTATGTCTGTACCTTCTATGTATTTTGAGTTGAGAGAAATAACTACCAAAAGCAGTGGAGGTGAGCTGGGTTGAGGCTCTCTTCATCACTTGAGCTCCCTAAGGCCTCACTTTATCATTAGTTTAAATAAACAGTTCAAAGCCGGGAGAAAATGTTCGTTATAACATGTGGTGTTTCCCTTTCTCCTGAGAAGGTTTAAAGGAAAATTCTAAGTATATTTCTGTTACTATGTTTCAAGGTTCCTCCTCAGGGGAATTCTGGCTTTCTCTAATCAAGAGGCTAACGGTCTATAAACTGACTTCGTTTTTGAAAGGCTTTAAGAGTCCACAAATCTGCACTATGATGGTTCCAATAAGGTTTCTCTCTCCTGGATCTATTGTTTTTCTTCTTATTTATGTCAATACACACCATATTAGTTTGATAATCTCATCCCTTTCTAAACCCCCAGTAAAACAAAATTACCCAACACCCTAAATCCCTGAAGATCAACCAGTCAATAAATAAGTAGCTCACACTATGTGGTTTATGGCTCTAATTGTTCACATTAGGTCTGCAAGAGTTAAATACTAGCACTGGTATCAACCTATAAACAATCCTATTATTCCCATTCAGATCAATCAAGCCAATTCTATTGTAGCATCTCCCACCATCATCTCTACCTTACAGAAGTCATTCACCATGGGCCCTTTCAAGGATTGTAGTGGTCCTCTCATCAAAGCATTTCTCCATTCCTTGGTAAAGGGTGAATATTTTCAGGCTTGCTCTCCCAGGCCATGTGAATAAATGATGGCCAAGCAGACTGTATATAATAGATCCATTTTAACGTTCCCATCAACCTAAACTGTTGTACTAATTGCATCATAGTATAAGTGATATATTAGAATTTCAGTCTCATTAACTATAGGCCACCATTGAAACCAAGATTTATTTAGCCAATTTAGCAGATCATTTAGTGACTTTTGGGAACTTGAGACATTTCATTAAACCATGAATTCCAGATAAAACAAACAAACACACACAAAACTATCTTTAATTTCTCCTGATCAATCCTTCTTCTTTATTTAAACCTCTTAGAATTCTCTGTCAAATAACCTCTCTACCAATGGAGCAATACAATTTGTTAAAGTGTTCTAATTTTTTATGTGTATAGAATATCTCCTGCTGAATTTACACCTTCGACTTCTTTTTACCTTTTCTCTTACAGTCATTTTTATATCTGCAATACACATACACTGCCCCTTAAGCTCAAACTCACAGTTACTATGCTACCTGGTATAATCACTTGTGTGCCCTGCCTGGCAACCTTCTTTGCTTGGAGCTGTAAATAACAAGAGTTCTGCCTCTCATCTACCTGAGTATCTTGTGTTGCATGCCACCATCAAAAGAATCTTTAAACCTTATAAAACATTGGCACTGTAAACAGAAGCGTGTGGCCGTGACCTTGGACTCTTGGATAACTTCTTGGGGGACTGCTCTTGGATGACTATTGTTTGTAAACCACAGTGAGAGCTGCATTGGAGAGAATTACTTTGGAGGGCAAGCTCATATTTGAGCCTTGTTGCTCTCTGCTGTGTCTACTACTGATTGTCATGTCTCCTTAGTGTGGGAATATTCAACACAAAAAGTGAGAATTTCTAAATTGTGGCTAGACACTCGTTTTAGATGGGGCCACTGTAGAGCAAGAGGAGTGATGGGCCATGGGAGCCCTACTTTCCAAGGTCTGGTTCCAGTGGGTTTCAAGCCATGGTAGGGAAGACCTAGGAGATAGGCAGGATCTAGTCTTGGTGGGATCCTCTGGGAAGCAGAGGATCCCACCCAAAAAGGGAACTGCTATTTCCAGAATGAAAATAGAATAGGGTTCAAGTGGTAGTGAAGGTCAATAGAGAAAGCAAGAAGTTTACCCAAGGTGACCTTAACATCTCAGTTTTCAGAAAGCTCCAAAAGTTCCTGAAAAATCACATTCACAAAAATAAATGCAGTGCTTTACCTGTAAATCAAGGACTGTGTCTCTTGGTGATGGTGGCCCTTGAGGTAGTTTGAGAAGACAACATAGAAACTCAGTTGCTGCACAAGCTTTACTTCCCAGGTTAGATTCTTTTATCAGAGGAGTGGTTGCTACACCAATTCCCATGCTATACAGAAACATTCTTTCCTGTAGCAATAGAGGAGGGAGCATTGGTAGGCAAAGTTTGAAAACTTTCTTTTCCTAGTTCACTGTTTCCTGAGGAACCTCTTGAAATAGTTCAGGAAAATTCAACTAAATAATATGAGTAACAGAAAAAAAGTGTGCCTTCAGTAAAGATATAGTTACATCATCATAAATTTGATGGCCTGGCCAATGTGGCTCAGTGCTTGAGCATTGACCTATGAACCAGGAGGTCATGTTAGATTCTCGGTCAAGGCATATGCCTAGGTTGCAGGCTTGATCCCCAGTGTTGGGCGTGCAAGAGGCAGCTGATCAATGAATGATTCTTGCTCATTATTGATGACATTTTTTTAAAATTTGAATTCATTTTTCTCCCTTTACACTGCTTTCAAAATGTAGAGAATTTTCTTTCAAAGATGCTCCTTTTTAGAAATCAGAGAGGATATTTTCAGCAACAGTGTTAAACAGTAAATAAATTTGCAAGTTAGGCGACTGGTGATCTTGAAATTCTCTTCTTTAGAGAAATTCTATAGTAAATTGTGACCATGTTAAATTTCTCATGTGTTTCTCTCCTAATTTAACAGTCTTGTTGACACTTTCTGTATCTTCTAAATATATCTGAAAAGCAAATAGAAAATTACTGCCTGTTTTAATGAGGAAATAGAAGACTGAATTAAGTTGTTCTTCAAAGGGACAACACAAAGTAATTATATAGTAAGGGGTTAAGCAGGGTGTAGTAGTTAAATGTTTCCCTCTAAAACCTACAATATTAGGGGATTAAGATAAAAGTAAGTCACTCATCTATAATAATAAAAGGGTAATATGCTAATTAGACCAGACATCCTTCAGGATGTCCTTCCTTACAGACAAAGCCACAGTGGGCAGGGGCCACGACAGAGGCCGCAGAGGCCCCCAGCCTTGGCAGCGGCAGAGGCAGGCGGGGGCCAGGGCTGAGGCCCTTGAACAAATTTTGTGCATTGGGCCTCTAGTTAACTATACTTGGTCACTTTTTAAAAAATAAATGAATGTTCGTTAAGCTATTAATTTAGTACAAGTGTTAAATTTTGTTTCCATTAAAAAAAAAATCAGTGCCAAAGATTCTCAATAGAAACAGGTTAACTCTTCCTTTTCTTTATATTATTTTCTATGATAAAACTTTGAATGTAGTTTCAAAACATTATACCCGTTTACCTGGAGTTGAAAATTCACATAATGGAATAGTACATTTGGATTAACTTCATAAATTAACTCTCTCAGATTCCTGGATGATCTTTGTCATTGAATTGAAATATTCATCATTCAGTATTTTATAAATTGAAACTCTTTACATTAAAGAGATTAAAAAAACTGTCACATTATCTCATTTCCTACTAATAAAAATATAGTCAATTTATATCTCATCTTCCTATCAGGGGCATGTCTACCTTTCTAATTTTCCCTCCCAAGGAACCCTCTTAATAGTAGGAGTAAAGACTTTAGTCCAAATTATTTTTCTATCTTTGATAGAATTTTTTTTTTTTTACAGTGAATGGTCAGACCTGCATCCTTTTGATTCTGCAGTGAGGGGTAAAAAAAAAAAAATTCAACTGACTACTAGGTGTACCGGCTAATAATGAGGATTTTGTAATAAAAAAAAAAACACACACGATAATTTCAAGAGAAACATCAAAAGTGCTTTATTCAAAGTAATGTCCATCACTAGCTACACATTTCCCCATCTTTCAGGTAATTTGTGGATACCGTCCCAATAGAAATTTTCTTGTTTTGAGGCAAACCATTCAGAGACCCAATTGTCCACTTCTTCCTACGTTTTGAAGTGCTGCTCATAAAGTGCATGTGCCATCGATCGGAACAAGTGGTAATCTGAACGAGCAAGGTCTGGTGAATACAGTAGGTGGGTTAATACTTCCCAGAAAAGATCTTTTAACGTGTCTTTAACTGGTTTTGAAGTGTGTGATGGTGTGTCATCATGAAGCAAAATTACTTTGACGTGTCTTCTGGCCCATTCTGGTCGTTTTACAATCAAAGCGTGGTTCAAATTAACCTGGACTTTCTTTGTCTTTCACATCAAAATCATCACTTTTAGAGCGTTTAAACCAGCGTTCACAAATATCTTGAGATGGAGTATGTTCACCATAAGCTTCCTGAAGTATACGATAACTTTCAGCAGCACTTTTCTTCAAAATAAAGTAATGGATTAAAACTTCCCACAAATGCTCTTTTTTTGGCACAAAATTCGACATTTTTAAGCGTAAAAATATCAATGATGTTAACACCTTCAGAAAATTTGACATATGAAGTTCTGAAGCTTATTGTCAATACAACAAAATAGCATACATATCAAATCGCATATATATCAACATATGTGTAACTCCATCCATTGAAAAATTCTTCATTATTAACCAGTACACCTAGTGTTGTAGTGTACTGCATGAATCGCACAAAGGATGCCTCAAGAAGCCAAATTAAAGAGTCACATTTATTCAAAATCTGGTGACTACAACAGGGCAAAGGCTCTCCAAATCTCGTAGCCCCGAATGGCAGTACATCAGGCTTATAAAGGCAAAAAAATCACAAAGGTAGCAATTACGTCCCTAGTGTTGGAATGAGGAACTGTTTTGCAAAAGCAGTTTTGTACAGAAGCTAAATTGAGCAAGTTAGTTATCTCTAAAGATTAATTATAGTTTTAGTTCTTGGAGCCACTGAGTCAACGGAAAACATTCCTGGAGCTACTGAGTCAAAGGAAAAGTGATGAAAGCAATTAAAGCAATTGCGTTGTTCTGGTTCCCACGTGCAGAAGAATGTCCTTTTTAAAGACCACAATCAATGGGGTATACAACCGAATGGGGTGATTTATATAAGTTCAGGAGATCAAAATAATTTCTCTATTATTTTAGCAAGCAAATGATTACAGAAGCCAGAATAGCAGGGTTAAAGTTTAAACAGTAGTTTTTACCTGAGATGAATGTTACTATGCTTCACTAGTATAGTTATTTTTTAACACATTAAAGTTCACTACTTCATCAATATTCTTCAAGTAAATTTAAATTTGCCCTTGAAATGATCTCACCTCAATATTATTAGGTTCTGAGGGGACTTGGGGGGGAGGAGGGTAAGGACACATTTGTAATATCTTAATCAATAAAGGGAAAAATTAAAAAAATATATTATTAGGTTCTAATAATCAATTAAATTTTTTTTTTGAGAAGATGGAAGAGAGAGGGAAAGAGAGAAATATCGATGTGAGAGAAACACATCAATTGGTTGCCTCCTGCATGTGCTTTGACCAGGGCCTGGGCTGAGGAAGAGCGGAACCAAGGTACATGCCCTTGACCAGAATCAAACCCGGGACCCTTCAGTCCACAAACTGGCTAGGGCTTTAAAAAAAATATATATATATATTAATTTTAGAGAGAAAGTGAGAGGAGAGAGAGAGAGAGAGAGAGAGAGAGAGAGAGAGATCAATGATGAGAGAAAATCACCCACTGGAGATTGAGGCCGCCACCTTGGCATGTACCCTGACCAGGAATCAAACCGTGACCTCCTGGTTCATAGGTCGACATTCAACCACTGAGCCACATCAGGTGAGCCATTCTTTTTTTCATATTGCAATATGTTGCAGTGCCCAATTCCTGCATTTATGCAAAATAGAAGGAAAATATTTAATGTCATTGTAACATATGCTGTGCTCAAGGAGTAATGGTTATTAGCCATGTATTTTTCTTAAATTCAATTTGCTTCCTTGAGTCTGTCATCTTAATAATAATTTAAATAATTATCACAGAATATCTGAGTAGGCTCAATAACTCAGGACTTAGAGAGGCAATATAGAACTTGTTAAGAATGACACTGTGATTATGGAATAAATGATGTTCCAGGTGGGGCAAAACTAGGATTACAGTTGGGAATATGTGAAACACAGTTTATTCTTGTATTAGTAATTATTTATTAATCATTTTATAATCTTCCATACCAAGAACTATAAACCTACTTTTGCCACACACTTTACAATTTACTAGTGACTAACAAAGACCCAAATTAATAAATGTCAAATTAAAATGTTATGTATGTATGTTTGTGCTAGTAGTATATAATCTTTAAATACAAAGGAATTGCTGAAACTCTTTAGGAAGGCTAGATATAAACATTATCTTAGTATCCTCTTCTTTTATTGTTCTGAGTTACAGTCTTTATTAATCTTTTAAATCATTTATGTTCAAATCCCTATTTGATTTATGTCATTTTATATTGGCACTTTGAATGCCAACTATAGCACATACAATGGGGTAAAGATAGTCTATTCAATAAATGGTGTTGGGAAAATTGGATAGAAACATGAAAAAAATATACACAAAAATAAACTCAAAGTGGATTAAAGACTGAAATGTAAGTCATGAAATTAGAATCTGTTCTTTAAAGGAATCCCATTGCAGACAATTTTTGTCCCTAACATTCTTGCCTTAAAACAGTATTTAATATTCCCCCAGGCATTCTGACATTAAATGCCTACCATAATTTGGCAAATATCTAACATTTGGCATAATATAATTTTGTATATTTGTCTAAAGAAGTATACTTGAGTTTATATGAAAAGGTCTCTAAATATTTTAAGCTTTCAATTAGTCAAATATATATTTCATACTAGATGAAAAATTATTTAAGCTTATTTATTTGTTTTACTCATTTAATTCTTTTGATGGCATACGAAATGCATTGAATTCAAATATTTCTGTGAGTCTATATTTAAACTCATAAACAATACAGAAGATAGTTAACATTTTCAGAAAAGTTCATTGACAAGTTTACACATTGTAACCATCTTTCTTTTGAAATTCTAAAAATTTCCCCTATTTCAATAATTGAGATGTTTTCCAAATGTAAACAAATACATATATATAATGTGAAACAAAGATGCAAAAATTGAATGTTTATACATCCAAAAATGTATATACATTTTAACAGTTGATAGCTCAATTTTGAAATTGAGATGTACATTTATAAACAGTGCCTTTATAATTATTCAAAGTGTGTGTATACATTTTGGGGGGATACTCTATATATGTGCTAATATGCACTCATATATCAATTTCTAAAATTAAATTTCAATAGCGTCATATCTAAAACTGTGTAAATGGCTGTCTCTGGAATATTCATTTAAATTGGTAACAGTCTTCAAATTATGCTATGCAATACCAGTGCTCCACAAATAAAATAGACTCAAAACACTATTAATATTAATAAATGTAGTTATTAAAGGGAAAGAATCACCTCAAACAACTAAGAAGCATTCCAAAGCTAGTGAAAGCTAGTGACAACTCAATATTAACATCATGCCCTGAAAATAATTTATTTGAGTTTTATTTGACTAAAAAAAACAGCTTTGAAATACACTTTTCAGAGTACATTTAAATAAATAAAAAAAGTTGTAGCAGTGGAAATTATTAAAGACTTAAATTAATTGGAAGTCAACTTGACAGTATGAATAGTCTTGATGACCAGTTTTGTATAAAGGCTATTTTAGAGATTAGATATGTGTACATATCGAAAACAATATAATAATGAATAAATAAAAATACAAGAAAAGCGGTTTTGCATACTCACAACTGTAAACCTACTTTCCCCTCATGCTGTTTATATGTATTTCATGTAATTTTATTTCAGTATTACTTTTAATCCAGTTTTTAAAACCAACCTGCATGAGCCTATGAGAGCCACATTCAAGAATTCAAAGAGATTATTTATTTTCTAAACTATTATCATTCTCTCTTATGTAACAGTTTATTGGTTACCTTGGAATGGCAGAAATTCTGCAGCAAAGTGACTTTTGCATGAAATAGAATGTTGAAGCATTTTTTGGGGGAAAAAAGAGTCCCTATAAATGTTTAAATATAAGTTTTACTGTTACAGAACATTGTGCCCATATTAACATCTGCTCCTATTTGGGGAGATTTCCTCTTGGCAAGGTAGGACCATATCCATCTAACGGTTCTCAACCAGCCCCACCATGTGTGGAGAGCTGCTGAAAGAGCTCATCACTTCGCACCTGTTCAGGCTACACAGCCCACATTTGAACTGCAGAGTGAAACCTATGGTGCAGTAATTCCACAAAAAGGAATCACATTATGTGTCCCTTGTTGTCAAAGTTCATGAATACCCACATAACGTGATAGTAAAAAGAAAAATCATCAGATTTATAATTGCAGTCTTTAAATCTTTAGGACCATGCATTGCCGTTAGAATTTTATAAAGTGAACTTCCAGTATAATTAATTATTAACCTAAATCAAATGCTTCATATACCATATTTCCTACTTATTCAAATCAGTCATCTTATGACATACTATTCTCATCCATCTGCTAGGGAAGGCTGGCTGCTTCCAGAAGTGATAGCTTCATGTAAGTCATTTAACTGTGGATACCTGATGGATCTTGTGTTCATCATTAACACTGAGACCTGTAGAAATCAAGAAGAAAGTGTGAGTCTGAATTCAAGGGTCCAAAGGGTCCTATTTAGTAATATCCCTGTCATGGGAGTTGACACGTAAAAGGTGGATTGGGCTCAAAGTCTGAGGGAATGATGCTCCACTTATATAAAATACAGAAATTCCCACAATTCCATGGATTCTCAAAGTCTACCTATGAACTAAAGAAAGACACTGTGCTTAAAGTATTATTTTCCCATACCACTATTCTAACTCACAGAATATGGGGAAACTGCTCTTTTAATAATTTTCTTGAAAATGTATAAAGATTCAGGAAAATACAATAACACATACAAATGAAGTTTTTCCTATTTGAGAAAGAATTTGGCTCTTGCAATCCTATTTAAACTGCCAATATTTGGGAAATACACAATGGTTAGAAAATAATACAGTGAAATTGGATATTCACAAACAGGCCAATGAAATAAAAATAAACTCACTCATTAGGTTTTTCCTAGCTTCCAAAGAAGTTTAGAATATCTTTAACTATTCAAGCAGAAAACTGATGCAACCAGTTAGCACAGCCAGCAAGAGTTACAGAAATCTGAATATTGCATGCAAGACTTCTTTGTAATAAAATGAGCTGGTGCCTAATCTTTATAAAATTCCCACTATAAAACTTAGAAATCCATCTTGGGATTGGTTTTTGAGCCCATGTGCGTCTCAAAGATTAAGTGATTTATTACTTAGAACAGCAAATCTTGTACCAATAGTGATGGGGGTCTAGGTAACAGTGAAAATAACATATCATTGGGATATCATGAAAACACCTTTTAGTGGATGGAAAGGTAAATTATGTGAGGGAGAAGCTTTATTAGCCATTGTACAACACAGTCCAAGCACAAAACAGTGGACCTGTGCATTACTGATTTCAATCTCCAGTTTCGTGTTGTTCTTTCTGTTAAATAAGTGAATTAATGACTGCTAGATAGTGCATATTATTTTAATGAACATATGAATATAATAATAAACATGGCCAAATAATTGTGTAAAAAGTACATTTAATTACATTTGAATATGTTTTGACAAATCAAATATTGCATAAACATTTATTATTTTCCTATTGGGTTGAGGAGTTGGCTTAACTTACAACTATAAAAGTATTTCTGCAGAATTATCCATGCCCGTGGTCTCTAGCTGTCACTGAAATCCTGTTCACATTACACTGTGCAGTAGATGACAATTTGTACCGATGTAAAACTAGCATTCATAATAACTCTTGGCCACATACCCCAAATTCTTCAGCAGATCATTATGGCAAAGATGTCTACAATCTCAATTGTAGTGCTATTTTAGTATCTCAACACAGAATTATCTACAAACAAAGCACCCTGTTACTTAAAAAGCATTTCACATGAATTATTGTATTTTATTTTTCAAAATTAGACATAAAGTAGGCAATGCAGGAATTACATAACCATATAAATTAAAATCAATAGTTGAGGAAACAAAGGCTCACAATTACTTTTCATAGAAGTTGTATCACTATTCTTTTTTTATTATTGTTCTCCAGTTTTTATTATTTTTATTTGTTTATTTTTTATTTATCTTTATTGTTGAAAGTATTACAGATGCCCCATTGACCCCTTCACCCCATGTCCATCACCCCCCCAGGCCTTCACTGCTACAAAGCAATATGCATATGACTGCTACTTGTGCTGGGCTTAGAGGTGCCCAGGCTAAGCCAAGCCACTAATGCTGGGCCTGGGCCCATTTAGCAAGAGGTATAGGGTTCACTGAGGCCAGATGCTACTTGCTTGAGAGATTTTAGGAAAATCTGAAGCCTGAGTCAAGTCAGGCCATTTCTATGGTAAAGCCATTGGAAACAGCTTGTGTGGGCCCAAACATTGGGTGGGGCAGAGTATCAGGGAATCACCAGGGTGGGCCAAACAGTGTGAGCTAGGTTGATGGAGCCTCATATATGATGGAGCCTAGCTGCTGGCTCTCTGGGGGAAGACCTCATCAAAGGAACAATGGCTTCTGCCAGCACTTCCCTCTGGGAGAAAGCTCCCCTCCAGCTCTAGCCCTGATGCCAAACAATTCAGTTCCCCTTATGTCTGGGGCGTATTGCAAGCTGCTGCTCCTGTGCTGGAGCTCAGGGGGAGTAAGTCTGAGCCACTTCATGCACGTATAAACATTTAAATAAAAATCAATAAATGAGGACACAAAGGCTCACAATTACTATTCATATAAGTTGTATCACTATTCTTTAATACAAGAATTAGAAAACTGACCTTATGGTTCTCCCATTAGTTTCTGACTAATTCCTATTACTGCACAGTGAGAGAAAACAGTTATAATGATGGCGATCTGTCAATAGTTAACAATGAAAAACAAAGTTTATGTTGCATAAAACCATAAAGATGTTCAATATTTCTACTTCATTTTTATGTGCACTAATGGCACTACATATTTATTCAGCATAATCTTTATTTACAGGTGAATAGGTGAGGATACTCTGCTTCCATATGCCTCCTTTATTTTCTGTAGCCTTCACATTATGGTCTGCTGCTTTTAAAAACACATGGCTATTCTGGGCACTTTCAGTGTCTACTCTCCTTTCTGTTGTAAATTGTAATTTTTGAGAGACTTTATGGTCTTAACATTAGTACATATCATGTTAGTGCATACACTATCACGATTCCTTTACTGATAACCAAATTCATTATTGCTAAGGTGAAAAGTTTCTCTATAATATACTTTTATCTAATTAATTTGGGACCATCATTTTGCTTATTGAATAGCTTTCTTTATTCAAATATAAAATATAGTGGATTTTAATTTTGCTGAGGCATTTTGAAAGCATAAATTTGCAACAAAAGCTGCCCATATTTATTGATTCTTTTAGTGTTTTGTTATAAAGGCCTTTTATAGAATTCTTTGTTTTAAATCAACCCAAGGTTTCAATGTTTTTGAATACACATCACAATAATAATTTGTTTTTTTATTATGCAACTGAAGCAGATTCCCAAAATGAGTCCCTCTGATATCCACATCCTATATAATAAAAGCCTAATATGCAAATCAACTGAACAGCAGAACAACAGGTTGTTACGATGTGCACTGACCACCGGGGGCAGACGCTTAATGCAGGAGCTGTCCCGGGGTGGTCAGTGCGCTCCCACAGGGGGAGTGCCGCTCAGCCAGAAGCTGGGCTCACAGCTGGCGAGTGCAGCAGTGGTGGCAGGAGCCTCTTCCGCCTCTGTGGCAGCGCTAAAGAGCAGCGAGCTGAGCCATAAGGAGTAGCGAGCAGGCAGGCGGTAAGGAGCGAGGGGTCCCGGACTGTGAGAGGGATGTCTGACTGCTGGGGAGTGGGCCTAAGCTGACAGGCAGACTTCCCCCAAGGGCTCCCGGACTGCGAGAGGGTGCAGGCTGGGCTGAGAGACCCCCCCCCCCCCCGCAGTGCATGAATTTTGTGCACCAGGCCTCTAGAGTCTTATAAATGATCTGATGTGTACTTAAGAGGTCAGTGTATGTGGGCCTTTGTTGGAGGAAGAAGAGGAATTTCTGATGCATTAGGTTAAAATGGAAGTGAGTAGAAAACATGTGATTTGTCATAGATTGTGTGCATGAATGAAATGGACTCTATCTCATGATTTTAAGAGGTATTGCATTTAAGAGAGAAAATTTATAAGACACAAGTTTCCAAGCAACACTCTTCTATGGTAAAGGGACATTTTCCACTCTTCTGCTATAGAACACCAAATAGGCTGGCAGAGAAACAAGGAAAATCATCAAAGATGTGCAGGAAATAGGATAAAAATTACCAAACTTAATGGTATAAAATGGCAGGAGATAGGGCAGGGTTGTGAAATAGCTTAAGGGGAAAGAAATGAAGTTGGACAACTAGGTAGCTCAGTAGATTTTTATAACATGTACAAGGAAACCCTGGGAACTCCAAAAACAATTGATTAAGGCTTAATCAGTGAAAGAGATGCTACACTAAGCTACCCCGTACAATTTAAGTACATGCAAATAGAAATTAAATAAGACATAAATAAATAAGCTTATTATATTAATTTGCATTATTTTCAAGCTTTGTATTTTCTACCTAACATAGTATTTGAAAATGTTGAAACAAATGGATGAATTCAACCTGAATTCAACATTCAATTTCACCACCTGTTGGTGTGCACACTTGAGCGAGTTATTAATTTTCTCTCATGCTCAGTTTATCTATTTGTGTTACAAACATAAAACTCAATTCAAGTTTTTGGTTCCTCCCCCTCAAAAAAAAAATTGATAATCTAACTTCAAAAAGCTAGAGATAAAACCAAATGTACTCAGTTGGTTAGAGTGTTGCCCGGATACACCAAGGTTTTGGGTTCAATCCCTGGTTGGGCACATACAGGAAACAACCAATGAATGCATAAATAAGTGGAAAAACAAGTCGATCTCTCTCTCTCTCTCTCTCTCTCTCTCTCTCTCTCTCTCTCTCTCATCAATAAATAAAAAGTAAATAAAGGCTATTGGTCTATCTTGCACTTTGGATCTCTTACCTATGCTAAGCAAAATAAGCCAATCAGAGAAAGATAAATATCACATGATCTCACTCATTTGTGGAATATAATGAACAACATAAACTGATGAACAAAAACAGATCCAGAGACAGAGAAGCATCAATCAGACCATCAAACCTCAGAGGGAAGGTAGGGGAGGGTGGGGGTAAGGGGGAGAGATCAACCAAAGGACTTGTATGCATGTATATAAGCCTAACCAATGGACACAGACACCAGGGGGCTGAGGGCATGAGTGGGGGGTTGGGGGGGGGGGCAATGGGGGGATTAGGACAAATATGTAATAACTTAATCAATAAAGAAAAAAAGTAAAAATAAATTTAAAAACAGTAAAAAGCAATACTATAAAAATTAGTAGGCTTATTAGTATTTATATTATAGTTATTTATAGTTAAATGAACACTCGATTTTGTATACTTAAGTTTTTAATTATATTGCCATCTGACTTCTTTTTTGCTTTGGATAAATTTATAGTCACTTCCTATATCCATGGTGAACAGAAAGTAAGGAAGATTTTTAGAAACCATCTCAATGGTTTACCTGTATATGTGTTTATATATGAAACTCTGTTCAAGTGGTTAATAAAATCAGTGAAATTTAAAACATGATTCCTGAAATAAAAAGCTTAACATTTAAATGATAAAGATATATATAGGGAGCTATTAATGCAAGATGAAATGTGCACAGGTGCTAAGTGAATGACCGTGTAATTAAATGCCATAGGAATTTAAAGGAGGACTGCTGTATTATGGAGAAGTATAATTTATAGAGGATTTATAGAGGAGTTTGGCTTTGAAGAATATGCATTTAGGCATAGAGAACTAAGTGAGTGAAAATATAGATATGGGATCTTATGGAAGACAATGAGAAGATTATTTTATTGGAATGAGGAATTTGTGTAGGGGACTAGCAGGTAATACGTTTGAAAGGGTATGTTGGTGTTATGTAAATGAATAATTTTTACACCAAAGGCTACCTATTTGAAATAAATGATATAATCTTAAAAAAAACTAAATAAGGCACATTTTAATCCAAAATTTCACAAGACAATCAGAGTTCTGTGTCCTTTTAAATTATTTGCTCCTCTGAGTTTTGCCTTCAATAAAGTACAAGCACTTTATGTACTCTTCATAATAACAAAAATGACTGGGTAAATTTTAGTCCTTAAAACACTGTATCATTTTGTCCCTAGGACATGTCCTATCTTCCCAGAAGATGATCTAAATTTACTATGATTGGATCAGATAAGGTCAGATGCCCACCCTAGAATAATGTAGTTTTGTCAGGTAAGTAGGAAATTCTGATTATCTTAACCTACAGAAAGAACTTCACACTGTGAACCAGAAAGTGGAGTAGCATTCCTGGATGATGTTCAGTTTCTAAAAAAGGGTGAGAGAGGTTAGAAGACAAAGAGGTTCATTATTGCTAAGAAGGTAACCATAAATTATCTGCTATATTATTTCATAAGGTTGTGAAAACTAACTGAAATAATACATGCAGATTCATTTGCACAATGTGTGGTCCTTAATAAGCAATTATGTTTTCAGCAAAGATGATAGAATGTTCTTAAGATGTGAATTTACAATATAGTAATGCATTTAGGCAACTAACCCTACTTCTAGGTAACTTGGGTAATGCTATCCAATTCTGAACCCCCTCTTAGAGTATCATTGAAAAAACTGATTTTATAGAAAACTAGAGGCCTGATGCGCGAAATTCGTGCACTGGGGGGAGGGGGTGTCTCTCAACCCAGCCTGCACCCTCTCCAATCCCCTGGGACCCCTCGAGGGATATCCAACTGCCAGTTTAGGCCCGATCCCTGCAGTCGGACATCCCTCTCACAGTCTGGGACTCCTGGCTCCCAACCACTCACCTGCCTGCCTGCCTGATTGCCCCTAACCACTCCCCTGCCAGCCTGATTGATGCCTAACTGCTCCCCTTCTGGCCTGGTCGCCCCCAACAGCCCTCCACTGCCAGCCTGGTCACTCCTAACTGCCCTTCCCTGCTGGCCTGATCGCCCACAACTGCCCTCCCCTGTTGGCTATCTTGTGGTGGCCATCTTGTGACCACATGAGGGTGGCCATCTTGTGTGAGGGTGTGGTGGTCAATTTGCATATTACCTCTTTATTATATAGGATAAAGATTATAATACATATCTGTAGTAGAAGTACATATTGGAGTAAGTTAGTGCACCCACTGATATTGGATGCCATAGTGAGCAAGAATACCATGTCTCATCTTTTCCACAAAAAGAGGGATAAATGAAAGAAAATAGTACCAGTTTACAACTACCCAAAACTTTAAATAGTTTTTCATCATAAAAGCAATGGTTCTGCAACTGGCATCCCTGGAAAGCATTCTCTATTTACTCTTCTTAGTTGATTTAATGAATTAGAAAAATTAAACTACCATATATTTTAACATTTTCTTCATTCCTTACCTAGTTCTGAACAATTTGTACATAAATCACTAACAAAATTCATCTCAATGTTAAATAACAATCAAGCAGATTTTATTTGAAAGAATAAATAATCAGACAGATGAAAGAATTTTTTTAAGTAAAAAAAATCTGAGAAGTAGATTAATAATTGTGTTAATGCAACCATTATTATGTTTCAGAATTTTTTTATCATTTGTTTACTATAGAAATATAAAATAACTACTCATTAAAGGAGGAAAATGTTCAATCAGAAAATATCATTAAAGTTCAAAAATATGACCAGTTTATTAAACACATTTTGAAGAGGGAGAGTAATCAGTTTAATGGTGTAACAAATCAAAATAGTGAAGTTGCAAATATTGTCAAGGTTATATTCTTTTCTCAAAGGGAAGCTATTTTAAAGTGAATTGAAATAAGTAAAGGAAAATAAAGTTAGAGAAAATTGAAAATGTTATAATAGGAAAGAAAGGATTATAATAAGCAAAATAACTTTTTTAGAACTTCATTTATGATATGGAAGCAAATAAAAAAGCGAACTAAACTTGGGTTTCTAAATAAAAATACCTAACCAAAAGCAAGACTATATGAATGAAATGTGACTCCAAAATTTTAACAATATGATTGTAATATTTAAATTTCAAAGAAAAATCCAATTTGTGTGTGGAAGAGGAACTAGTTTATATAAAGGAAGAAAGAGATTTGTGTATGTGAGTGAATATAGAGGATAAGATTATTAAATCAGATTTATCCAAATCAGAGCTCTTACCCAGGATCAAGCTTTAGTAATGACATGAAATAAGCATGCATGTTGCCCTGCTGATGTGGCTTCATGGCCTGGCTGAGGTGGCATGGGAGCTCAGAGTCAACCTATGAACCAGAAGGTCATGGTTCAATTCCAGGTCAGAGCACATGTCTGGGTTGCAGGCTAGATCCCCAGTGTAGGGTGTGCAGGAGGCAGCCAATCAATGAATCTCTCTCATCATTGAGGTTTCTATGACTCTCTCCCTTCCTCTCTGAAATAAATAAAAATATATTTTAAAAAGCAGGCATATATAGAGTGTCAGATAAAGCTGGGAGATTTGGGGGCATTCTTTGTCTTCAATTCTTGCATTGGACATAGCTCTGGCCCCAACTTTGCTCCAATTTTTTTTTAACAGAATGATAAGCCAGTTAACCAAAAGACAATCATGATTTGAATCTTTCATTGGGAAATAATAATTCACCCTGCAAACAAGGTAATTTTGACTACCTTCTCTCTAAATCAAATTTTCCAGTTCAGCAGGCATTTTATTTAGTACAAGTTAATAATAACAGTATTTTTACTGGAAAGGGCTCCTGATCCACACTTGCTCCGAGGCACATAGCATGAGCTTTAACAAAAAATATCTGCCTCTGTCACTTACTAATGGGAGAATTCACCATAGCCTTAATGAGGCTGGATGAGGTAACTTTATGACCCAACCCTAAAGTATGTATCTCCACAATGCACATTGTCAAAAATTATGTTATTGATGTGATATTTGGGCATCAAATTCCTTGGGAATACTTATTTAATCTCAGGTCTGGGACTGCTAGGTCAGGAAAACAAAATTTAAAAAAATTGCTTTGAGAAGGTAAAGTTATATAGTTGTGCAATTTCATTCTCTCCCACCTTGATTTTAGAAATCGGCCTTTACTATTCAAATTCAACCCACATTAATTTAACTAACAAAGATGTACTTTTTGCAACCTGTTTTAAGTAAGAAGAATTTCCAATGGGCCATTTCATTTTCAGTGAGGCAGTAAGGCTCCTGGTACCTCCATATAATACTATCTTTTCTTCTTCATTTTTGTAAATTGTAGCTGTGAGTTATCCACCTTAATGTATGTTGCTCAGAAAGAAATTCATCCAGGTTGGCCACATTGATAGAGTTTGCCATTAAAGACCTTAAACTCCTTTCTTCAAGGCTGGTTCTGTTATGGGATAAGCAAAGGCTAGAGTAGAAAGGTATTTACCCTACTCCAGGCTAGAGGAGAGGTCTAACACATTTCCTTGACTCTTGGCCTTGGGAAGTTTTACTTACAGTTGTTTTCAAGTAATGCTGTTCCTGTTTATACAAGGCACAGTTCCTTGGCACAGTAATCTCATAGTTTGGTGATTTGGTGCATGGGATTGTGACATCTCTTAGTCCATCAGATTCAAAGTCTAATTATTCAGACATCTACAATCAGGCAGCTGGCTTTCAGGATATGACCAAGCCTCTGATTATCTGATTTAGCCTTTGAATCTTTTCTGGGCCTGCAACTATGTTTTTGTTATTGGTGGTGATGGTGATCTGTACTATCCACTTCTTCAAATTCCCACAAAGATTTTCATTCTGGACCTGTTTTCCTAATACATAAATGCTATTGACTTTATCCTAAGATTCTTTGAGTATTTAAATGAAATGTTGAAAGTAGCAGCCTGGTACTTCTTTCACTGATTATATATATAGTCTAGCCTTGGCCTTGGCCAGTTAATCAACATACTCCTGAAGGCAGTAAACTCCCCTTGAATTCTGCCCCCTTTAGTATTTTGCTTAATATAATCCACTTTTGAATGAGCTTTGCTAATTTGTGCCCTCTGTTGTTTACTACCCAAAAGCCACTTACCTCAAACTATTAAATTCAGCCTAATATTCCACCTTTATTTCACTCTCAGCGGTCGGGTAAGATCTTGACCTTTCATTCAGTCTATTTTTTTTTTTTTAGATTCTATGACTTTAATTGAAGCAATAAATTCAGCACCTTCTTTGAGAATTATCTGTTATAAATCATGATCCTCATAATTAGATTTGAAATCTTTCAGACTAGAATATAGAGAGGGAATTTGCCAAGGTGTTTAAGGAGTAGGGAGTGGGAGGGGAGTGGTCCATTCACCAATAAACTGATGATTAGCTGTCAAACTCTTAATAGAAAACGTCCATGTCTGTATTTTTTGTCACTACATTTTAAAAAAATAAATAAACAAATCCTCCCAAATAATATGTCATTTACTCACCTGTCTTTTCAAGTTTTGTCTTCATGTTTCCTTTCTGTTGCAAGATGTGGGCTTTTTCCCCTCATTATGCAGTTCTTCTGTACAGTAACTGAGACAGTTAAGCCCCTGCCTGCTGAATATTCCCCTTGCTTCCCAAGAGCAAGCCTTTACAAGGCATGCAAGATTGAGAAGCCCACCCTATCACCACATTAATCAATATTCCTATCAATGATATTAAGTTTGTCTCTAGGATCATCATAAAGACAGTATAAAATCACTTATATTGCTAACATTTCAACCACTTAGGGATGATTCAGTTTGTGTGTGGGAAAAGATAGGGCAGTTACTACTCTGAGTAGGTGTGACAATAGTTGTATTTATCTACTGCTACAAATTAGCTGGCATATGCCTGAAAACTCCTACCTATACAAATTTGCTGTCTGTTGAGGATCTATCCACTCAACTAATCTATCCCACTTGATAGAATCAAAAATTACTGATGTGTCTTATGAATATTAACACTTGGAGTGCGGGTGAATTTCCCGCCAAAATATAAGATGGCTCTGTCTTTTGGTTTTGTTCCATCCACCAAAAGGGTGGATTACAAACAAATATTTGGTAATACGCAGTTACAATCGGCCCGAGTTTACACGTTTCCCGCACTCCACCGCAAATCTATATGAACCGAGTTAAAGACGGCTCCCGCGGAGTACGCGCAATTCACGCGAGCCGACTTAACTCGTTTCCTGCACTCCAAGTGTTAATTATAATAATACTAGAGACCCAAAGTACAAAAATTTGTGCACTCACTCAGCCCGGCCTGTGCCCTCTCACAGTCTGGGACCCCTCGGGGGATGTCTACCTGCTGGCTTAGGCCCAGTCCCCGGGGGATTGGGCCTAAGCTGGCAGTCAGACATCCCTCTGGCAGCCTGGGAGCCCTCGGGGGATGTCCACTTGCCAGCGGGGAGCAGACCTAAGCTGAAGTTGGACATCCTTAGCGCTGCTGAGGAGGTGGGAGAGGCTCCCGCCATCACTGCCGGGCTGGCAGCCGTCAGCCTGGCTTGTGGCTGAGCAGAGCTTCCCCAGTGGGAGTGCACTGACCACCACGGGGCAGCTCCTGCATTGAGCGTCTGCCCCTGGTGGTCAGTGTGTGATGTAGTGACCAGACATGACCTGTTGTTCTGCTGTTAGGGTCAATTTGCATATTTCTCTTTTATTATATAGGTTAGAGGCCTGGTGCATGAGTGGAGGCCAGCTGGTTTGTCCTGAAGGGTGTCCCAGATCAGGGTGGGAGTCTCACTGGGGTGCCTGACCAGTCTGGGTGAGGGGCTGAGGGCAGTTTCCAGGCTGGCCACACCCCCTTCAGGGTGGGGTCCCCACTGGGGTGCCTAGCCAGCCTGGGTGAGGGACTGAGGGCTGTTTGCAGGCTGGCCACACTCTCTTCATGGTGGGGGTCCCCACTGGAGTGCCTGGCCAGAGTGGGTGAGGGGCTGATAGCTGTTTTCAGGCTGTCCAAGCCCCCCAGCTGGGACCCTCACCCCATGGGGGTGTGGCCAGCCTGGGTGAGGGGCTGAGGGCTGTTTTCAGGCTTCCCACAGCCCCTTCAGGGTGGGGGTTTCTGCTGGGGTGCCTGGCCAGCCTGGGAGAGGGGCTGATGGTTTTTTTCAGGCTGGCCATGTCCCCCAACAACCCAAGCTCCCAGTCTCTCCTTTTTTTCTGGGATTTATTTATCTTCTATAATTGAAACTTTGTAGCCTTGAATGGATCCCAGGGCCGGCCAGGGCAGGCCAAAAGATTGGCTTCCTCCATCATGGGGGGCAACCCAAGCCTCCTGCTCACTCCAGCTTTGTAGAAATTGCCATCTTAGTTGGGTTAATTTGCATACTCACTCCTGATTCGCTGGTGGGCATAGCTTGTGGGTATAGGAGAGTGGCAGAGTGATAGAGTGATGGTTAATTTGCATCTTTCTCTTTTATTAGTGTAGATATTCCTGTATAACTAACCAGGTTTATGCCAGTATCCTATATAATAAAAGCCTAATATGCAAATTGTCCCCTTGACCGAGAGTTCGACCAGGGGGCGGGGCTGGCCAGTGAACCGCCCATGGTCCCTCTCCCTGGTCAGCCCACCATGGCCAGTGGCAACAGGCTTCCGGGGGAAGGGAGGCCCTGGCCAGCAGCTAGCAGCCACTACGGAGCCTACCTGTGCACGGATTTTGTGCACTGGGCCTCTAGTTTTTCTATAAAAGTATCCAGCTACTTAAAAGAATACTCTCCTTAGCATCCAAATAGCTGCACATTCTTACAGATAATAGATTACCTTAAGTGTGTTACTTTGTGAGTATCACATCTCTCCATAGCCATAAGGCTCCTTAAGCCAGAAGATTAAGAGAGTTTTCCAGTGACAGGGAAAACTAGTTTCATATACATATTTTTCATCCACTATCTTCAACTCTTCTTTTAGATTTTTAGACTGGTAGAGCTATTAGTAATAACCAACAAATAGAAATTCTACCATCTGTCCTTCAGTCTTATACTGCATAACAATTGTATTTAGCCAGGTCCACTGGATCTATTTTCCCCAAATTCCACAGATATGATTTTCCACATGCATTTACCCCATCATTTTCCTCATACAAAGTATGGTTAGGTATATTTCTGTGGTCAGAGTCTCATTGCATTCTTTTTATTCCTAACTTTTCTTCTTAAAAGTGTCCTAGCCATTATGATGTATGAGTCTGTAAAGCACTTCTATTCACAATGCCAATGAAGACTAACATAAAATTAAGTTTTCAGATCTGACTTACACAAATCAGAGACAATTGCTGCATTAAATTCTAATAATCTGAAGGATACAACGATTCAAGAAGCAAAGGCAAAGGTGGGAGTAACCTGGCACATTCTGCAAAGTTCCTTGGTATGCTAGTCTTATATTAAACACATTGCATCTGATCTAGTGTGACACACGAGGTCACTAACTGTAACTTGGGAGTCATCTTACTCAACAGGGGGAGTTTGGCTTATGAAGAACCTTTGTTTTATACCCAGATGATTGCAGGGCTTGTGTGACATTTTCCAAGGAGTCATACCTCATAAATCCATAGTTTCTAGGTTTGTTTACAACAAGTAATCCTGAAGCATGGTCATTCTACTAAGACCAATCCATAGATAGTACTCTCCTCCTAGCAAATATCAGAGTTTATTTATCAGAAGATCAAGATATATTTACAAAAAATAAGACAAAGACATCAGCCTTCTTTCTCTAAAATAACTTTGTCCGACAACTTCTCCTTGTTATTTGGAGAAACATGGATTCCCGGCCAGTGGCTTAATTTCTTTTCCTACAACCCAGGATGGGTTTATGCTATTAGGTCACTTTAAAATCTACACTTTATATTAGAAAATTAATGGAAAATAAGTTTGATCTAAGATCTCTAAATTCAAAACAATGTGTTTTACATATAAGCTAAATAGTACATGTTCAAGTATAGATACTTTTTTTAAGTGTTTCACGTGAAATTTGGCTTTATATCAGGATTTCTACTCTATTTCATTGGTCTTAATATTAACCAGGAGCCAATACCCAAACATGTTTTATTATGCGGTTTATAAGTATGTTCAGGTAGCTGTAACAAAATACCACATTCTTGATGGCTTAAACAATAAATTAATTTATCACAGTTTGGGAGGCTGAGAAGTCTAAGATAAAGGTGCCAGGTAATGTAGTTTATGCTGAGAGGTCTCTGTGTGGTTTGTAGATGGACATCTTCTCACTGTGTTCTCACAAAGCCCTTCCTTAGCATGTATACACATGAGAAAAGTGGTGGGGGCAGGCAAGAGCATGCTAGCTCTTTCTCCTGCCTCTTCTTATAAGGATACTAATCCTATCCAATAAAGATCTTATCCTTGTGATCTAATTTAACCTTAATTTTTTTTAAAGTCCGTACCTCGAATACAGTTACATTGGGAGCTTTATATCAAATTTTAAGGGAACACAAACATTTACTTCATAATACAGGATCTTTATCATATATATATATATATATATCTATATATATATATATATATATTATCTAGTAGAATTTATTCTATAGCACATTATTTTTTAATATTATTTTCCCATTTATCCTTTTTATATTCCTATATAAATACTAGAATAAATTCCTCTCTTGCACACACATACACACAAAAATTTAATATGAAGTAATATGATCAACAAGCTATTTCACATGTCTATATGTTTATATTTATACTAGAGGCCCAGTGCATGAAATTCGTGCATGGGGAGGTCCCTCAGCCTGACCTGCACCCTCTCCAATCCAGGAGCCCTCAGGGGATGTCCTACTGATGGCTTAGGCCTGCTCCCCATGGTTCTCTGCTCTCTGCAGGGCCTGCCTGCTCCATACCCTGCTGGGTGCTGCCTCCAGGCTGCGCTTGCCGGCTCCCAGTTCGCCCTGGCAATGGCCAAAGCAGGCCCTGCTGGGTGCTGCCTACTGGCCACGCTTGCCTGCTTCCAGGTTGCTGGGTGCTCCCTGTGGGCCACTCTTCCTGCTGGGCTTGCATGGCTGGAGTGATGCCGCCAGCATCCAGCCCCGGCCTCTATGGGCGCTGCCATCTTTGTCACGGAATGATGGCTAATTTGCATATTACTCTTTTATTAGATAGGATTAGCAATCATATTTACATGGGTTTGTATTCTTATAATAAAAAGTACAACTTGTTTTCCAGAAACACTTGGGTCAAAGGGGAAATAAAAATAAATGGGAAATAGTCTTTTGAAAATGTTAATGAATATAATGTATACCAGAATTCATGAAACACAATTAAGGTAGAGTAAGTGGTAAATATTCATACAAACAAAATGAAAGAATAAAAATTAAATGAATTAACAACTTCAAAAACATATAAAATTTCAACAAAGTAAACCAAAAAATAAAGCAAAAAAGTGGTAATTACATAAAAAGTAAAAAATAAAAAAAACATATAACAGAGCTGTTGAATGAAAATGCTAAGTATGTTAAAAATATATATCAACATTGACAAACCATTACCTAAATTCAATAAAAATGATTATAAATAAAAGAAAGTGCAAAGGATAAGTATTAGAATGATAATAATTTAATATATTTATATATTTATATTTTCAAATCTTCATGAAATATTTTTCAAAATGTCTTAAATTTATACTTTCCTAGAAATATATAATTTTTATGAGTGGCCCCAATGATAACATTTTTAAATGGATCAATAGTTGAAGGTCTGAAGAGAACAAAAAGGCTGACCCTCCCACATGCATGAGGTCCCTCCTGCTGCCTGAGTGCCTGAGATGGGACATTGGTCTTTTTCTGCATTTCGAGTCCAACAAAACATCAGCTCCTCTTGGATCTCGTGCCTGCTGGCTTTCAGATTTGAACTTACACCTTTGGCTCCTTGAGTCTCCAGCTAGCCAGCTGAGATCTTAGAGCTTCACAACCTGCACGATCAATGGAATCAGTACCTTAAATACATTAAATATATTGTTGGTTCTCTCTCTGTAGAAAATCCCAAGTGATGCTCACTTTGGAGCTGAAAAGTGGGTGCTGCTGTAACAAACACCTAAACATGTGGAAGTAGCTTTGGAATTAGGTAATTGGTAGAGGCTAGCAGAGTTTTGAGGTGCATGTTGGAAATATGGACATTAAAGACAATTAGGGTGAGGTCCTAGAAGTGAGGAACATCATATTGGAAAATGGAGGAAAGGTCCCCGGTGGTTTCATGGGAGCAGGATGATTCTGCCCAGTACCTCAGAGGAGGCAAGAAGTGCAGGGGGCAGGGCAACCCACAGAGCCATGGGGATGACTCTGCCATTGCAGTTAGCCTGGAGGAGAGAGTTTCAACCTGAAGAGGAGTATTCTCAAACCTTAAGATCTAATGGAATTTACCTTGCTACAACTGAGATTGGCTTGTGATCCACCCCTCTTCCTTTAGGAATTGGAAGGTGTATCTTATATGTATTCACCATATATTTTGGAAGTACATAACTTGTTTGGTTTCACATTTTCACACCTGGAGAGAAAAATGGTCTTAGGATCAATAATACTTTGAATCTCATTCACACCTGATTTAGATAAAACTTGTTAGAGTTGATGCTGTTTATGGAGCTGTTGGGATGGAATAAATGTATGTTGCATGCAAGAAGGACTTGGATTTTGAGGGCTCAGGGATTACATTTCCCCCTAAAATTTATAATGCTGAAGCCCTAATGCCCCTATCCATGTGACCTTACTGGAGATCAGGCTTTTAAGGAAGTAATGAAGATTAAATGAGGTCTGATACAACCGGTGCCTTTATTAAAAGAGAAAGATCTCACTTTTTATTTCTACTTTGACCCAGTCATTTCTTAGTAGCATGTTGTTTAATCTCCAAATATTTGCAGGTTCCTTTACTTCCTTTTGGCAGTTGATTTCTAATTTCAAAGTATTGTGATCAGAGAATACGCTTGGTATGCTTTCAACATCCTTAAATTTGTTGAGGCTAGTTTTGTGACCCAATATATGGTTTATCCTTGAGAAAGTTTCATGTGCACTGGAGAAGAATGTATAATCTGACGCTCTGGGATAAAAGGCTCTGTAAATGTCAATTATGTCCATTTTGTCTAATGTGTCATGTAAGACCGATATTTCTTTATTGATTTTCTGTTCGGATGATCTATCTAGAGCTGCCAATGGAGTATTTAGGTCTGCTGCTATAATTGTGGTCTTGTCAGTTACTCCATTTATTTCTGTTTTTCCCCATATTCAAAAATTAATTCAAAATGAGTCAAAGACCTAAATATAAGTTCTGATACAATACTTTACATAGAAGAAAGAACAGATACTAAACTCATGGGCATAGGTCTTACAGAGGAATTTATGAATTTGACCCCAAAGGCAAGGTGAATAAAGGCAAAAATAAATTAATGGGATTATATCAAACTAAAAAGCTTCTGCATAACAAAATAAACCACCAACAAAACAAAAAGGCAACCAATGAATGGGAGATGATATTTGCAAATAACAGCTTGGCAAGTGATTAATATCCAAAATATATAAATAACTCATACAATTCAACAACAAACAAACAATCCATTTAAAAAAAATGGGCAGAGGACCTGAACAGACACTTCTCTCAACAAGACATACAAGTGGCCAACAAATATATGGAAAGATGTTCAAACTCACTAGCTATTAGGGAAATGCAAATTGAAATCACAATGATATATCACTTCACACCTGTTAGAATGGCTATTATAAACAAGACATATAATAGCAAGTGTTGGTAGCAATGTAAATGTGTATAGCCACTATGGAAAAGAATATGGTAATTTCTCAAAACACTAAAAATAGAGCTACCACATGATCCAGCAGTCCTTCTTCTGTGCATCTACTCAAAAACTAAAAAACAAACAAACTGAAAAACAAAACAACACAAAGAGGTACGTTCCTTAGATCACTCCTTCCTGCTGGTGAATGCCTCGGAGGAAGCATCATTGGAATTTCCCCTGTTGCAGTCATCACGTCTAAGTCTGAGTCTCCCAAAGAGCCGGAGCAGCTGCGGAAGCTCTTTATTGAAAGTTTGAGCTTTGGCAACCAATGAGAGTCTGAGGAACCATTTTGAGCTATGGGGAACGCTCACGGACCGTGTGGTGATGAGAGACCCGAACACCAAGTGCTACAGAGGCTTTGGGTTTGCCACCTATGCCACAGTGGAGGAGGTGGATGCAGCCATGAATGCAAGGCCACACAGGTGGACAGAAGAGTGGTGGAACCAAAGAGGGCTGTCTCAAGAGAAGATTCTCAAAGACCTGGTGCCCACTGAACTGCGAAAAAGATTTTTGTCGGTGGTATTAAAGAAGATACTGAAGAACATCATCACCTAAGAGATTATCTTGAACAATATGGTAAAATAGAAGTGATTAAAATCATGACTGACCGAGGCAGTGGCAAAAAGAGAGGCTTTGCTTTTGTAACCTTTGACGACCATGACTCTGTAGACAGGATTGTCATTCAGAAATACCATATTGTGAATGGCCACAACTGTGAAGTAAGGAAACCCCTATCTACGCAAGAGATGGATAGAGCTTTGTCCAGCCAAAGAGGTCAAAGTGGTTCTGGAAACTTCGGAGGTGGTTATGGAGGTGGTTTTGGTGGAAATGACAACTTTGGTCGTGGAGGAAACTTCAGTGGTCGAGGTGGCTTTGGTGGCAGCCGTGGATATGGTGGCAGTGGGGATGGAGTGGGGATGGCTATAATGGATTTGGTAATGATGGAAGCAATTTTGGAGGCGGTGGAAGCTACAATGATTTTGGCAATTACAACAATCAATCTTCAAACTTTGGGCCTATGAAAGGAGGAAACTTTGGAGGCAGAAGCTCTGGCCCTTATGGTGGTGGAGGTCAATACTTTGCCAAACCACGAAACCAAGGTGGCTATGGCGGTTCCAGCAGCAGCAGTAGCTATGGCAGTGGCAGAAGGTTTTAATTACTGCCAGAAAACAAAGCTTAGCAGGAGTGGAGAGCCAGAGAAGTGACAGGGAAGCTACAGGTTACAACAGATTTGTGAACTCAGCCAAGCACAGTGGCGGCAGGGCCTCGCTGCTACAAAGAAGACATATGTTGGACAATACTCATATGAATGGGCAAAAAAAAAACCTTGAGGACTGTATTTGTGACTAATTGTATAACAGGTTATTTTACTTTCTGTTCTGTGGAGAGTGTAAATCATTCAAACAAAGGGTTTTATCTAGATGTAATCTATTGCTAAATGTAATAGTCTGATCATGGTGCTGAATAAATGTGTCGTTTTTTAAAATGTGCTGTGTAAAGTTAGTTTGCTCTGAAGCCATCTTGGTAAATTACCCCAACAGTATGAAGCTAGAATTCCTTCAGGGCGATGCCAGGTTCCATTTGAAATTTATTTATAACCTGCTTGGGCACAGAAGCCATTGTCTTGGGAAACTTTGGTGTAGTTGAATTGACAGTTACTGTGTTGTGACCTGGAGTTCACCATGAAAAGGGTCACCCAAGCAGAGTCATGGAGTTTATTTGGTTATTAATGATTATTGGCATATCCTCTGCAATATATCTAAATTGAATTATGGTACCAGATAAAATTATAGATGGATATGAAGCTTGTGTATAATTCATTATCATGTGTAATCAATAAACAATTTACTATCCTCTTGAAAAACAAAACAAAACACAAAAAATATTTATTTCCAAATGAACCGCAAAATAATTCAACTGGAGCATCCTGAATTCCCAGGTTCTTTTCTCAGTGTTTTGAAGAACGAAGCCACGGATGAAAGGTGAAAGGTGAAAAGTACAGAAACTTTATTGCAGGCAGACGCTACCTCTAAAACCTAATTCTAAATCCTAAGCCTAAGACTCTGTCCCTCCTGGACAGACAGAGGGGCCCCTGAGAAGGGTGACTGCTGCTTTCTTTGTCTTGAGGCATTAAATAGGCTGCAGTTCTTTGTCTGAACCTGGCCCTTCTTATTGGTCATTGTGCTACATAGAG